>NW_027361853.1:600000-960000 GCF_039654945.1 Dendrobates tinctorius | reverse complement strand
TAATATCCCACATTGTCCCATCAGCCAGAGCCACCGGACTACTACCCCTAATATCCCACATCATCCCGTCACAGCCGCCGGACTACTACCCCTAATATCCCACATCATCCCGTCAGCCAGAGCCACCGGACTACTACCCCTAATATCGCACATCATCTCATCAGCCAAAGCCACCGGACTACTACCTCTAATATCCCGTATCATCCTGTCAGTAAGAGCCACCAGACTACTCCCCCTAATATCCCACATCATCCCATCAGCCAGAGCCACCGGACTACTACCCCTAATATCCCACATCATCCCGTCAGCCTGTGGTCAGAACCAGAGCGCTGAGTGGAACAGTCCTAACTTCCATACAGGAGATCCCTTTAAGAGAGCCTGGGGTTAGTACCAGAGCATTTGAAGGCAATTGCCCTGACTTCCATACTGGGGATCACTTTAAGAGAGGTCTGGGGTCAGTACCAAAGTGCAGATTGGATTTGCCCTCAATTCCATACCGGGGATCCCTTTAAGAAAGCCTGGGATCAGAACCAGAGCGCTGGATGAGTTTGCCCTGACTTGCATACCAATGATCCCTTTAATAGAACCCTGGGGTCAGAATCAGAGCACTGAGGGATTTGCCCTAACTTCCGTACAGGAGATCCCTTTAAGAGAGCCTGGGGTCAGTACCAGAGCATTTGAAGGCAATTGCCCTGACTTCCATACCGAGGATCCCTTTAATTAAGGCATGGGGTCAGTACCAAAACGCTGAGTGGATTTGCCCTAACTTGCATACCATTGATCCACGGGAGGTGGGGATTCATTTGTCATGTGCTCTGTGCTCCTTTCTGGGGGGCAGACAATGGCTGGGAGCTTATGTTCCTGGGGATGCTAGATTTCTCCCACAATGTCAGTGTCTGCTGAGATGTTGTCATGCAGTGAGAAAACTGTTGGTCATAGCAACCAATCACAGCTCAGCTACTTTTAACCAGCTCTGGTGAAATGAGAGATGCTTAGTCATTGTTTGCAAGGAAAACTGTTGATCATAGCAACCAATCAGAGCTGAGCTGCTTTCAAACAGCTCTGGTGAAATGAAAGATGCTTCGTGATTAGTTGGTGATACACACATACATACTTTCATTTTTATATATATAGATTTATTGTGTGCAGTATGTGTTAGCAGCCTCTTCTTGCCACACATGATGTACAGCAGTCTGAACAGCCTCTTCTTGCCTTAGGCTCCTGGTTTCTCCAGTATTAGGTCACATAGACTGGGTGTTCAGCAGTGTAAGCAGCCTCTTCTTATCTCAGTTCTCCTGGTATCTCCAGCATTAGATCAGATAGACAGTGTGTACAGCAATGTGAGCAGCCTCTTCTTACCTCAGAACTCCTGATATTTTCAGTATTAGATCAGAGCGACATGGTGGACAGCAGTGCGACCACCCTTTTCTTACCTCAGTACCCCTAGTACCGACAGTATTAGATCTGATAAACAGGGTGGACATCAGTGTGAGCAGCCTCGTCTTACCTCAGCACCCTGGTTTCTCCAGTATTAGATCAGATATTATTTATTTATATAGCATCATTGATTCCATGGTGCTGTACATAAGAAGGGGTTACATACAAATTACAGATATCACTTACAGTAAACACTTACAATGACAGACTGATACAGAGGGGAGAGGACCCTGCCCTTTCGGGCTTACATGCTACAAGGATGGTGGGGAAGGAGACAGTAGGTTGGTGGGTTGCAGCAGTTCCGGTGTTGGTTGAGGTGATATCTCCAGTAGTGGTGAGGAGGTAGTGGGGTCATTGCATGCTGTAGGCTTTCTTGAAGAGGTGGGTTCCATCAGAAGGATCTGAATGTGGTTGATAGTCGAACATGTTGGGGAAAAGAATTCCAGAGGATGGGGCTATTCGGGAGAAGTCTTGGAGGCGGTTGGGTGAGGAGCAAATAAGTGTGGAGGAGAGAAGGAGGTCTTGGCATGACCGGAGATTACGTGAGGAAACGTATCGGGAGATTAGTTCAGAGACATATGGGGGAGACAGGTTATAGATGGCCTTGTAGGTCAGTATTAGTAATTTGAACTGGATATGCAGAGGGGAGAAGCAGAGGAGTAGTGAGGAGAGAGATGAATTAGTCAGGCAGCAGAGTTAAGGATGGACTGGAGAGGTGCGAGGGTGTTAGCAGGGAGACCACAGAAAAGGATGTTGCAGTAGTCAAGGCGGGAGATGATGAGGGCGTGCACAAGCATTTTAGTAGAATGAGGGTTGAGGAAAGGACGGATTCTGGAAATATTTTTGAGCTGGAGGCGACAGGAGGTAGAAAGAGCTTGGATGTGTGGTTTGAAGGACAGGGCAGAGTCAACGGTTACTCCGAGGCAGCGGGCTTCCGGTATTGGGGAAATGTGATGTCATTAATTGTGATAGGTCAGGTAAGGAAAATCTGTGAGATGGAGGAAAGATGATGAGTTCATATTTCTCCACATTGAGCTTGAGGAAGCGAGAGGAGAAGGAGGATATGGCTGATAGACACGCTGGGATTCTGGACAGCATAGAGGTGACGTCTGGGCCAGAGAGGTAGATCTGAGTGTCGTCAGCATAAAGGTGGTTCCGGAATCCATGGGACTTTGAGTTTACCCAGGCCAAGGGTATAAATTGAGAAGAGTAGGGGTCCTAGAACAGAGCCTTGGGGGACTCCAACAGAGAGAGGGTGGGATGAGGAGGTAGTGTGGGAGTGGGAGATGCTGAATGTGCGGTTTGAAAGGTATGAGGAGATCCAGTATAGGGCGAGGTCTTTGATGCCAATGGAGGAGAGGATCTGTAGTAGGAGAGGCAGTGGTCAACTGTCAAATGCAGAAGACAGGTCTAGAAGCAGAAGTATAGAGTATTGTCTGTTTGCTTTGGCTGTAAGTAGGTCGTTAGTAATTTTGGTCAGGGCTGTCTCAGTGGAGTGATGGGGTTGGAAACCAGATTGTAGATTGTCAAAGAGCAAGTTAGATGAGAGGTGGGAGGAAAGTTCAACGTGAACGTGCAGCTTCAGGAGTTTGGAAGCGAATGGGAGCAGTGATATTGGGCGATAGCTGGACATAGCGGTTGGGTCGAGGGTTGGCTTTGTAAGCATAGGTGTGATTGTGGCATGTTTAAAAGCAGAAGGGAAGGTATCAGACGTTAGCGATAGGTTGAAGAGGTGGGTTAGGGGTGGGATAAGTGTGGTGGGGAGGAGATGGGATGGGGTCAAGTGCACATGTTGTGAGGTGCAATTTGGAGAAGAGGCGATTAAGCTCCCCTTCAGTGATGTTGGAAAGGGAGGTTATGGGGTTTGGGCATTGGTCTGGTATACAAAGGGGTTGTGGTGGTTGAACAATGAAGACTTGCCTTGTTTGGTCGATCTTATTTTTGAAGTGTGTGGCAAAGTCCTTAGCAGAGATTAAGGAGGTTGGAGGAGGGAGTTGAAAGTTTTGAATAACTGTTTGGGATTGTAGGATAGGGAAGATACGAGGGTTGTGAAGTAGGCCTGTTTAGCAGAGGTGAGGGCAGATTTAAAAGCGAGTGTTGCCTGTTTGAATGCAGTGAAGTCATCTTGCGAATTTGTTTTCTTCCAACGCCACTCTGCAGCCCTGGACACTTGCCGGAGCTTTTTAGTGGTGTTATTGTGCCAGGGTTGTCTGTTGGTACATCGCATTCTGCCATGAACGAGAGGGGCGACCGTGTCAATAGCTGATGCGAGAGTGGCACTGTCTGTGTCTTGGAGTAAGGATATGGATGCAAGTGGTAGAATAGAGTCAGAGAGCGTGTGGGTGTCTAGGTATGCAAGATTTCTGCGGGGGTGCGCATGTTGCTGGACATGGGCGCCAGGAGAAGAGGACAGGGATGAGAAAGTGAGTAGATGGTGGTCAGAGGGAGAGGGGAGGTGGTGAATTTAGAGAGCAGAGGCGGGTGAAGACCAGGTCTAATGCATGTTCATCTGTGTGCGTGGCTGAGGAGGACCACTGAGGTAAGTCCAAAGGATGAAGTAAGGGACAGGAGTTTGGAGGTTGCTGAATGAAGGCTATCAGTGGGGATGTTGAAGTCACCCATGATGATAGTGGGGATGTCAGTTGGAAGAAAATGAGGAAGCCAGGTAGAGAATTGGTCAATGAAGGCAGTGGTCGGGCCTGGAGGTCGGTATATGACGGCCACTTGGAGGTTGGAGGGAGAGTTGATGCGGGCAGAGTGGACGTCAAAAGAGGGGAGGATTAGGGAGGGAAGAGGTGGGATTGGGTTAAAGGTGCAGTTTGAAGAAAGGAGAAGACCCACTCCTCCACCGTGTCTGTTGCCAGGGCAAGGAGTGTGGGTGAAGTGGAGGCCGCCGTAACACAGCGCAGCAGGGGAGGCGGTGTCAGAGGGTGTCAGCCAGGTTTCTGTGAGACCGAGAAAGGCAAGATTGCGAGAGAGAAAAAGGTCATGAATCACATGAACCTTATTGCAGATGGAGCGGGCATTCCAAAGTGCTCCCGAGAGAGGGAGCAGTGGGTTGGGTGTCAATGGCAAGGGTTTTAAGTTGGAAATATTGTGGTAGTTTTTATTAGGGAGCGTGTTATGAATGGGTTACCGAGGAGGAAAAAAGCAACACACGCTAAGTCTCAGAAAACCAGAGAGGTTGGTAACTATGCAGACTGCAGAGCCCTGATCTTAACACACAACTAGAAGCAGTCGTGGAGCGTGCCTACGATGGTCCTGGACGCCTCGTCACAACCGGAGAGCTAAATAAGCCTAAAGTAAGAAAAGAGGAAAACTAACTCCCCAGAGCAGACCCCAAAGGAAAAACAGCCCCCCACAGGTATTGACAGTGAAGCAAGATGAAAACACAAACAAAGGCAGAAAAATAGGCTGAGCAAACGATGAGGCCAAACTAACTTGAAAGATACTGTCTGCAATCTGTCAAAAAACCCTACCAAAAATAATGTCTAATGCTTCAGATAACAAAATTAACCCTGAAGTCACTAGACTTCTCCCACTATATCAGCACTCTGGAATATTCTGAGACAGAGCCAAAAGAGGCCAATCTAATAAAGGACAAAAAGGCAAATTGGTAAATACAGATAAATAAGAGTGGAAATTCAGCACAGCCCAGCCGGGCTGGCTGACCACGCAAAAACTGAGTTGACCAACAAGAGCAAGTGTGAACATTAGCAAAAAACAAACTTAACTTGAGATGACTGGAGCAGAGCTGAAGTCCAAGACCTGAGAAACAGACTGAATCACCAGCAACAGGATAGGGCGTTGGCTGTCTTATATCCAGTCTGATACTCCAGAGATCCAATCACTATCCTCCTCGTCAGGTGGCAGACCATTACCAATTAAACTAACCTCACTACCTCCTGTCACTACCAGAGGGAGAACAGAAGAACTCCCAGCTGGTGGAGCAGAAAATGAGCTCATAACAGGAGCGGTAGGAAGGGGTAGTAATGGGGGTTATGAGCTGTGGGGGTCCAGGATTAGGAGATATGTCGCCAGCAGTGAGGAGAAGCAGAGAAAGGGAGAGTGGGCAGCTTGTTTAAGGTTTCATTAGGACAGATTTGAGGTTGAGGAGCAGTTTAGCAGAGAAGGTCTGGTGGGGAGGGAAGGGGAGATGATTATTTGGTTAGAAGGAGCTGGGTTTAGGGATAGCGAAGGAGGGTGAGGACACTGTGAGGGCATATGTAAACATGGTGAAGGAGTAGGAGGGTTAATAGAAAAGCTAGATACAAGTAATAAGAAGTGCTTACTCAACAGACATACCCAAAAGAGACAGGTACATAGTGTGGGGTCCTGATTTTGCTGTGACTAACTGCCGTTGGAATAACTGCATCTTCACGATACTTTTGCTGCAGGGAGACGTGCCTGACCCCACACACGTGCCCCCCTTAGGAGGCATCTGAATATGTAGGATTGAGTAGAGGATCAGGTGAGAAGGATTGTGGGAACTGATTTGGGATATATTACCAATTGCCTAGCACACCAGTGGAGGTTACACAATCAAAGGCACAGGGCCTGGCTACATCCATATGATAGTAACACCTTGCACCTGATAACATCTCTACTGGCCCCAACATGGATATACAGCAGTAAGTATTGAGTTCAATGCAACAAATGAATTTAGCAAACATTCTGTAGGCACTGTTATATACCATTAAAGGAAATGTTGCACTAGATGACAGCAAGCAGGGATTGTAGCAGTAGCAGAGATTGTACCTGTGTGAAGGGAGGAGAGGAGGTGGATGTTAATTCTCAGCCGTTGGAATAACTGCATCTTCATGATACTTTTGCTGCAGTGATACTTATGCTGCAGGGAGACACGTGGCTGCCCCCACACAGATAGACATGGTGAACATAGATTTACCCCCCAAATATATATATATATTGAGGAGAAAGGAGGTTCCATTGCAGAAAAAATGCATTAGTAAAACCCCCTAGGGGTTTTCTGATTTAATATACAATTTTGTGACTATTGTCAACACTTTTATAACATTGATAACATTGACCTGGTTATACATGTCGGCGCACTTTTGTTACTACTTTGTTCTTTCTGCTTGAATTTTTAATATGTTTTTATGTATTTTATTTATTAAAAATTCAATTTTTTAACAATAGATTTTTCTGCAATGGAACCTCCTTTCTCCTCAATATATATTTGGGGGAAGGAATGTGGAGGTATATTGCCTCAAATTTCTCATAGACCTGGTTTTAAGATAGATATGGTGGACAGTAAAGTACATTCCCTTCTTACCTCAGCACCCCTAATATTTCTAGTATTAGATCAGATAGTCAGGGTGGACAGCAGTGTGAGCAGCCTCTTCTTACTGCAACACACCTAGTATCTCCAGTAGAAGACTATCCACTTGGGAGCACATCTTCTTGCTCACAAAAACTCTGACCCCTCTCTTTAACATTCTTCAATTTTGTCACTTTAACAAGGCACCAGTGATTTTATTTCTTTGTTTTTTTTTGTTCTATTCCTGGAGAACCCCTTTTAATGTATGTTGACACAAAATGGATTTGACAATCATAAGTCTGATGTGTATTTACTTCAGTGGAAGATGACTTGGCTTGCATTCAATTTTTTTCTTTGAATATCCCCATGCATCCACCCAAAGAATAGACCCATTTAATAGGAATAATTGACATGACACTAAACCACTAACTGCCTATGTAGAATTTGGAGATAAAAATAAGCATGTTTTTTTCCCTGTGTCCAAGCCTATAACCAGAAGATTTTTAATTCTTTTTAGGGGGCGGGGTGAAGGATTTGAGTCTTTTAGGCAAGGCAAACAGATGCATTGAATGAACTGAATCTAAGCTTATAATTAGGGAGAAAAGCACACAGGGATGGGGTCCTTGGGGAGAATCTCTCAGACTGGATTAATGTCCATAGAGAGAAGACCCACAGCAAACTCTGTCAGTCGTGGGAAGGAAAATTACACACTTCTCAGTATTAGGCTAGGTTCAAACAACGTTAAAGCACCCCTTTCAAGGCATAGCGTTGACGGGCTGTGTTAACGCTATAGCATAACGCGATTGTGTTGTGCTATACCGCTAGCGTAGATGCTTCATCTGCGCTAGCGGTGACGAACCCTCGGACGCTGCAGACCGTGTTCGAGGGTCTGTCACTGAATGATGGCACATCACTAGCGCATGCCGATAATGGCATGTGTTGGCAATGCGCCCAACAATGGGGGTTAGTGGCAGCGTTAATGGATTGCGTTACACCGCAATCTGTTAAAAGGACTGCCTTAACGCAGTGTGACCTCAGCCTTAGTCTGTTAGCACAAGCTAGAAGAATTCCCTCATGATCCTTTAACGAAAATGGCAGTCCAGGAAAAAAGCCGCTTTTCAGCTCCCGACTGGAGCCTTCTCACTTCTTGAAGGTTTTAGTCCTGAGTCAAAAAACGATTTGTGTGGTTTCAAAATTTAAATAAGACATTATACCGTAACTTATATCAGACCGCACACCCCAGCAGCACAGATCTTCTAAAATAGAGAAGATGGCAGCTTATAAACTACATTTTTTTTTTTTTAATTATCGTAAACTTTGAGAGAATTATAATTGAGATTTTGTGTATGGTTTTTATTTGTTCAGCAATTAATTATGATTAGCTCACTGTCTTTGTTCCAAATCATATTGGTTTTCCAATGTACTTGCGTTAAAGTCTTGTTCCCAGACTCTGGCTCTGTTCCTCCTGATGTGTGCATTCCACAAGTGATGGGACATTGTAGAGGACATCATTATTATCTGCCATTAGTGGATTTGGACAGCTTCAGCAGTCGCTGATCTGCATATAAATACGTGGTTGTGATTGCTACTTCAAAATTTCATGGTTTTGTTGTGCGACACTATATCATATAAATGGCAATAGAAGTTGAAAGGGAACATATAGGATTACTTCACCAAGCAATAATGCAATCTTCTAGAGTGCCAAGCAATAAACAAGAAACCAATAAGGGAAAGTTTAAATGAGCAGAGAAATCATCCGGCACCCCAGACGGTCAAGTGCAGCTCATGTGTATGAGGTTATCATGTGTGACCTTGTATGTTAGGTCAAGGACGTAAGGAATCTGCTTTTATTGCCATCCTGTAAAACAGGGGTGGGGAATCTTTTTTTTTTTTTTTTTTTTTTCTGCCAAGGGCCATATGGATATTTATATCATCCTTCGGGGGCCGTACAAACTCCGCCCACAAAGTACATCCTGACTCTGGCACTGGTTTCATGACTTAATCTTTCATTGCATGCCCTTCAATGTTCAGTAGTGAACACTGTGTGTGTGTGTGCTGACAGAGCAAGAAATTAATGAGCTGGTGGCAATCAAAATTCAGATCCCTGCCCAAGAATGCGGTCCCTGAGAATCTGCTCGGGGGCCTGGTAAAAGGTCATTGAGGGCCGTAAATGGCCCTGGGTCCTGAGGTTCCCCACCCCTGCTGTAAAGGATAACTTTTTTTATATATTTGCTGCATTGATGATGCCTTTAATTTTACAGACATCAACTGTAGTTTAGATCAGAGTAATTATGAGATGGTTGCATCATTTTAATAAGTACAATGAGATGTAACAGAAGAATATCCACTCCAATGAAGGCTTCTTATTTATTGTGGTAGTCAGGAACTCACTTTATTTACCATTTTATTATCCATTGTGCCTTTTTTTTTTTTACACTCTCTTTAAATGTCCTCCCTCTACAGAGATTTAAAGAGAACCTGTCATCGTGATTTTGCACCCCAAGCCAGTGGCGTAGCTTGAAGTTCATGGACCCTAATGCAAAAGCTCCAATGGGGCCCACAATTATTGCAAGTTTTTAATAGTATTACTCTATTCATATACAGTAGTTCAAAGGGACTTTTTGGGCCCCTTTGCCTAGTGGGCACATGTGTGATTGTAACCCCTGCACCTATTATAGTTGTGCCCCCTGCCCTAAGCTCAGGGCATGTATGTGAAATTGGTTTAATGCTCATTAAGTTGTTCCTTATATTTTTTGTTCAAATCAATTTTGCTGTTTTAGTTAAATCTGTAGTTAGAATTGTATGCTTCTGGGTTGTAACTGCAGTGGGTGGACTCTGCTCTTACATTTCTCAGGCTTCTCTCCTTATTCCCAGCCCACTGAAACATGAATCATCTATCAGTCATAAACAGGAGTGTTAAAAATGTTTTCAACAACTCCATTTCTGTCTGAGTGTTTAGTTGCTAGATTTGTATGCTGTTTATAAAGTTAGAACAAAGTAAAAAACTACTAGAGGCTCACACAGGGAGAGCATGTGACTGTATTTCCTGTGTCTGTGTATGAGAGAAGCCGCCTGCTGTAGATGCTGCACAGAGAGATACACAAATGATTTATTCCTGATCTATTAAGCATATTGTTCCTGAATAAAGAAGCTCTGTTGTCACACGCTGAATAATCTGCTGACAACAAGGAGAAAGGCAGCAGGCAGGGAATAGCAAGAGAGGCAGGACAGTTGAAAGTGCTGTACTCACCCATAGCACTTGCAATTTATTAGGATACAAATTCAACTGTGTATTCCTTTAAAACAGAAAAGCACATTTACATACTTGTCATTAGCTCTGGATTTAAAAATGTAATGATAGGTTTTCTTTAAGTGACAGAGTGGTGTTCCCGTTTGCATGCAACTTTTTACTTCCTACAAGGAAAACCTGCATAGCAGTATAACCTCCTATGGCCACATTTTTTACACTCTTAGTATAAACTCTCCCCCTCTGAGGCACTTGCTTACTTTTTAGGGCCTAAACAATGTTCATCACAAAACACTGCTCCAGATTGCCTTGAAACAGTTTCCCAGACCTGGCATCCTCTTACCTTTTCTGGAGTTATACCTCTGAGGGTTCCTCTCAGGAGTATCCCTTTCACTACCTCTGTTAGGACTCATTTAGATGTTAATTTATCTAATACGAGTTCTATACATGTTTTTCGTGGGTTGAAGTTATTACAGTCTATGGGACTATTCACACTTCCGCATAACTTTGTGGACCAAGTGGTTTGCACCAAACCATGGAGACCTGTCTGATTTTGATCCAAGTCATGGATCAAACTTTTCAAAGCAAGTCTATGAAAAAAATCAGACATCATTCTGTGCCAACTAATTGGAATCCGCGTGCTGTCTGATTTTCATGTTATTTAATAAAAGCTTGAGAACTTCTAGTCTGCAAAACAAAAAAATTGGATGAAACGCTGATGGTAAAAAAAAAGTACACACTGACTGATAAGAATCAATTTATTTTTTTTGCATCCAAGAAAACCATTGACATCTGAATGAGGCTTTTCTCTGCAACATGATGGACTCCACCTAATGTCGGCCTCCTCTATAGGCCAGTCCTTTCTCTTGAAGCCCACCAGCATGTTCCTTGGCAACTACTTGGGGCCAGAGTTCTGCCTAGTCTCACACCAGGTCTCCTTGTCTCTCACATACTCAGAGTCCCCATGCTTGACTCTGTTTTCATATAGGAATTGGTTTCTTGGGGCAAAAACAGACATGACTTCATGATTTTCATATGGGACACCTAGTCCTGAAAAGACCATGGATATGTGAACTGCACCATAGACTATAATAAGTACATGGTTTTTCCTTCTTGAAAAACTTGGATAAAGCATGAATGTGATTAAAAAAAACTTTTTAATGGGACATAATAATAATGTTTCACTCTTTAAATTGTTTCTCAAAAGAACCACAATAGTTTAATGAGGTGAGTATAGGGCACCGACAGATCTCCCATTCATACACAGCCTAAATTTACTGACGAGCTTGTGGGTAGTTAAAGAAAATTTTGCTACCTCTAAACTTCAGATCTTAAATGGTGAGTACATTTTTTAATCATCAGTATTGCAATTGGTATTTTATCAGCGTGATTCAGTACAAATGCAAATATTTTCCTATTTTAATTTTCACTCGAAGTATATAGTAATTCAGTTAAAATCCTTTTTATTGGGTTTTTTGTGGCCCAGAATCTTCTAAATTGTCCAAATTTTTGCAAATTGATATGAAGACACATTCTCTATTTACAGTGTCTTAATTCTTTGATCTAGAGTAAGGTGACTATCTGCTGTCGATTCCTGATTTGTGGAGAGCAGTCATCCTGGAATCTGATTCCTATAGGCTCATTATTAATGGGTAACTTTTGTCCCGCTGTGTGATTGACATTTTTAATCCCTCTGTGTTCAAGTTCCTTAATGAAAATTCATATAAAACATGTTCCTTGATTTGCAGAAAGCAATAACGCACATCACAGCCCTAAACCGTGCTAATATAACTGGGAAACGTGTTAAACCGTAGAATTTATGTCACTGCTCAAGATGAATGCGTAGGATTTCGACTGCTGGGTCATTCCTTGTTAGTTTCTCAAATATAGATGAGGCAAGAGGTTAATCAAAAGTGTTAATAGAAAAGTGTCTTTGTAGCAACCTAAATGTAATGCACTGCAACGCTTTGTCTTGCCTGTATAGATTTTCAGAGACCTTGTCTTTAGTCCTTGAGTATTGGGTTTTCAGGGTGGTAAGTATCAGGCTAATCACCATCAGATGAGGGAAAGTCACCATTGCATGCAACTGATTGCCTGCATAACATATGTACAGAAAAGTGTCAGTATGGTCTTAACTACTGTTTGCATGTTTCATTAGCTAAGATGCAAATAAAGTCAGTGGAGCCTCATTTAAAAGTCTCAAACACTGGACTAGCCAGATCTTCCTCCAGGGAAGGACCCAGCCAAGGAGTGGCTCCTTTCGGAAACCACTGGTCTACTAGGCATTGCTCCCACCTAGCCAGAATTCTACTCCACACTGATGAGGGGCAACACCCCGAAACACCTGTCTGTGGATGGATACCTGGCCTTGGTATTTCCCTTGTCATATCTGTAAACTCGTAAAGAGCTGGATATTGACTTAAAGGGCCACTTAATATGGTGGTAATGGTGGTTTCCGAAAGGAGCCACTTCTTGGCTGGGTCCTTCCCTGGAGGAAGATCTGGCTAGTCCCGTGTTTGAGACTCTTAAATGAGGCTCCACAGACTTTATTTGCATATTCGTATTTCCCAGGGAGCAATGAAACTAGGATTTCACTGATTGAGCGCTTTTGCCGGCTGCCGCAGTGTTTTCTTTGACTGGTCTCCCTGAGGTCAGTGATTGTTTGGTGTCATTTGCTAAGATGACTGTAGAACGTAGACCATGGTGCCCAATAAGGGCCAAAAGGTCTCTTGACCACACAAAAAATCATCAGTATAATAACTAGAATTTATTCCTTACAAGCAGCTTACAAAGGGTAGGGATCATTCATTTGTGTGGATCAAAGGCAATTCTGACAGCTAAATATGAAATGGTTCTTTACAGTTAGAGTAGTGTGTAATGCCCGGCCATAAGAGGTTGTAATAGCAGACACTGTTTATTTTTAAAGCACCATTAATTCCAGGAAGCTGTGCATGTAAAGAGGGTTTACATACATATAATACTTGCAGTGTACAATTAAAAGAACAGTGTCAGACTGGTACAGAGGTGGTGAGTACCCTGCCGTCGGCGGGCTTACAGTCTACAGTGTAGTGGGGAAGGAGACAGTAGGTTGGGGGGTTAGAGCAGCTTTAGTGGTATTGAGGTGGCAGCGGGGTCATTGCAAGCTGTAAGCTTTTCTAAAGAGATGAATGTTCAGGTTGCATCTTAAGTTGTGATGAGCGAATGTGCTCAGATGCTGATCGAGTGTCTTCGGCATGCTTGAATAATATGTTCGAGTCCCCTCGCCTGCATGTCTTGCGGCTGTTCATCAGAAAATCTGATGTGTTGAGGCACCGAATTCTAGAGGAAGGGAGATGCTTGGGGAAACAATGTGGAGGTGGTTCGTTAAAGAATGTATGAGGGTGGCGGAGAGAAGGAGAACTTGTGAGGACTGGAGACTGTGTGAGAAGATACTGGGAGATTAGATTGGAGGTGTATGGTGGAAACAGATTATAGATGGCCTTTCGAATCATTGTTAGTAATGTAAACTGGATGCAATGGGGAATTGGATTAGCAAAGCGTAGAGGAGGAGGATCAGCAGTGAAATTGCGGTCAGACTGGAGTGTTAGGCTGGTTTCACATTCGCGTTAAAATGACGCTGCGCACTGCGTTGTTAAGCCCCGCCCCGATCCGGCTCCCTGCCCGCCCCATCCGGGATCACCGCCTACTTTCGCATTTGCACGCATGCGATCGGCGCACCCTATCTTTAGCATAGGGTGCGCAGATCATGCGCTGCCAGTGTGAAAGTAGCGTGCTGCGCACTTTTGACGGTGCGCCGTGAGCGCCGAAATGCAGCATGTTGCACTTCGGCGCGCACCGTCAAAAGTGCGCAGCACGCTACTTTCACACTGGCAGCGCATGATCTGCGCACCCTATGCTAAAGATAGGGTGCGCCGATCGCATGCGTGCAAATGCGAAAGTAGGCGGTGATCCCGGATGGGGCGGGCAGGGAGCCGGATCGGGGCGGGGCTTAACGACGCAGTGCGCAGCGTCGTTTTAACGCGAATGTGAAACCAGCCTTAGGTGAGAGGCCACAGGGAAGGATGTTGCTGTTGTTGAGGCAGGAGATGATGAGATGTACTACCATTTTAGTTGGAGTTGAGGAAAGGATGGATTCTGGAAATATTTTGGAGCTGGCGACTACAATAGGTGGATAGGGCTAGAACAGCTTGGCTCTGTATGCTGTGTAGTGGCATTCTTGGGTGCTACTGCTCAGCTCCTGTTTAAGTGAATAGAAGATGAGCTGAAACAAATAAATAGCCAGTATATAGAGTCGTGCAGCACTGTCTTTATATGTAGTTTACATCTGGCTGATGTCAGGGCTGCAGACAGCTGATTAGTGGGGACTACTGGCTGTCAGATCCTCACTGACCTGATATGGAAGACTATGTGCTATGGATATGCCAGCAATATCGATGTAAGGTTTTTTTTTTGTTTTTTTTTTCAGTTCTTAACTATCAACAAAATTAATTGGGGAGATCACTGCCCCCCCCCCCCAGAAAAAAATCTGATTACCTGTTAATCAGGAGAGTTCAATTGAATACACTGCAACTATGCATAAGAAAGTAGGCAACCGACCCTGCTGATTTATAAAGGCATCCGGAAGACGAGTAGGGCTTCATCACAAATCATATTCAGAGTGAGCAGATTGAGAAAGAGAAGGTATTTATCAAATTGAACGCCATACATCAAATGTATCTGGTAACATGATTGAGGGAGTGAATATTAGAGGAAAAATTTAAAACGGTGTCCTATTTAGGTTGATTCACTCTTGCACATACAAATATTTACACTTCTTTTTAGGTTACGTTACTGGTTGACGGTTTTTTCGTAGCCTCCCATTGTACACAGTATATGACACACATTAAATTCCCATTGCCTTAGCAGGAATAACCTAAACATTCTTGTATAGTCAGATTTTTGTATAGTTGAATGTCTTGTAACAACTTCAGTACATGATGTACTAAATAGTTCCCAACCAGGCAACAAATCAAGTGGTTGGTAGATGAATGGAAGCATCACTGCATGCTAAGTGCACCAAGGAGATTGGAGAAACTTGTGTTTTATGGTTATATGCTTCAGTTGAACATTAACATCGTGTCCTGTTCTCACATAATCACATACAATTTATTTGTGATGACAATGAGCCTTATTTATCAAAGCTTCGTAATAGGACCATCTGTGCTCCCAATCAGAGCTCAACTTTCATTTCTTGAACTCTAGGGAAAAAAAAGCGGACTCCTTTTGTTTTGGCAACAATAACCATCTTTACTGCGTATACTCAAGTTTGGAAGTCATCCCATGTCCAACTTTCTGAATACTGGGGGCATACTGCTGGGACACCCACAGATACCAAGAACCAGGGCTTAGAATAACCTCATGTGAAAGGAGTGGTTGTCAATGATACGCACAGCTCCATTTATTCTTAATGGGATCACTGGAGTTAACAGAGTGCAGCTTTTGGATGTTCTTCTGCTTTCCCGAAACATTGAATAGACTGGTGATGCGCATAATCTTTCCATTCCATTTTCACAAGGGCTCTTCAGAGCCTAGGTTCTCGGGAATCAGTAGGGATCAGACACCCAGCAATCATGGGAGTATCCCAAATGTAAGAATACACTTCACGGTCCCCCCATACATAATAGACTAAAGTTGTGTATGTACCTCCTGGAATGGTCAACAGTCCAATGTGTATGGGGGCCTCCCAATTCTCCATTGATCAATGATGTTGGGTGACAAAAGGATCAGCATATTGGAAATCCAATGGCCAATTTATTTTTTTTCCCTCCCTGGAGATGAGCTACTTCTAGAGGGGACTAGATAGAGCTCTCTAGTTCATTAGGAATTGGTAGAGAAATCTGTTGGCCAAACAATTGTGCATTGGGGTAGTATTTGAGAAATTATATCAGATGTGTTTTGTACTTACTGACACCAGTTTCAGACAAGTATCATAAGGGGTTATTTGTCCACCCATTTTACTACAGCAACTCCTGTCTTGACTGTGGGTTTAATGACCCCAACCGATGGATTCATCCCTTTCGGGTTATGAACGTGCCCATTGTCACTTTCGAATGATACTGGGCTAACTGATAAAATGGGTTTCACACCAGAATACTCTGAGTTCTTGATCTTCCAAGCCCCTTAATCGTTCATTGATCCCTAACTTGGCTCTGAATTGAGTACTGAGTCTTTGATGAAAGCTTTGACAGACGGGTGTGCTTTATATCCTTCACAGTTTGCATGTTTAATGGTGCTTGGCTGTAGATGTTGTTTAGATTCCTATGGTTTTAATGATACTTGGAACATCACAATGGATTTCTCGATAACATTTCTGTATGTCGTCCAGAAAGGAACTTTTGAACCAATCTGCACAGTTATGGCTGTATTTTCCTGTTCCTGCCCCGGTATACATGGTGTGAATCTGTGTTTTTTGCTTTATAATGAAGTATGACCTGGGAATGCCTTTTATCTACATTATTTTACTTAGCTTAGGAGCCAAGGGTAAAGTTTCATTAACTTTTGATTTGGTGAGTGAATCCTGCACTACAATTTTCAATATTTAAGACCCATAAAAATCTTTGTTAGTCAAGTAAAAAAAAAGAATTCAGTGTGTTAAGATTTGCATATTTTAGTCCATTAGTTTCTTTGTAGAGGACCCAATTATATTTTCCTATTTCTTATAGCAAGTAAAATATAATTAATTTCAAGTAAAGCTCTACTTGGAAGGTCTTTCCATTCCAGAAATATCATCCTGTGGCTAAAGCTTACATAGTAATGTAAGGAGAAAATGGCACTCCCCACTCTTCGTTAAAATAAGCTTTATTTGTGGTGTTGCGATGCACCAGCGATCCCGACAACGATATGGATCACTGGTGCATCGCTAAGTGGTCGCTAGTGAGCTGCCACACAGGCAGATCTCACCAGCGACATAGCAGCGGTTGGGGGTCGCTACTTACCTGTCAGACGCGGCGATCCTGATGTCCTCCCGCCCGCGTCCACGCGTCGCTCGTCGGCGCCACAGGAAGCCCAGCAGGAAGCGCCCGACGAGAAATGGTCCAGGACTTTCTCGCGCAATCAGTGATAGCCAGCGGGGGAGCCGGTCGGAGGCAAGTATCAGACATAGCGATATCGCTAGCAATATCGCTGCTACGTCACAAAATCAGTGACATTACAGCGATATTGCTAGTGGTATCGCTATGTGTAACGGGCCGCTTAGTCAAGCTTCTTCTGATGGCTCAGAGGAAGTGTGACTTACAATCTCTGTACATTACCATTGTACTATTTCTTGGTTAGCACCATCAAGACTGTTAATCAGTTGCTGAATCTAGCTTGTTTCATCATTGCTGTTTCAATGCACACAATGTGAATGAAAGCCGTGCCGGATCCCTGTTTTCTACATTTAGTAAAATTTACATAGCTTGTCCAGTTAAAAAAAAACAAAAAAACGCTTTATCCAAAATGGCTTTGAAATGTGATGAGGAGTTCTGTTGTGCTGATAGATTAGACATTGAAGAGCAGCCTGATATATACCGTGTATACTGGAGTATAAGCCGAGGCCCCCTAATTTTGCCACAAAAGCTGGGAAAACTTATTGTCTCAAGTATAAGCTGAAGGTGGTGCTGCACGAGGGTTAATGGTGGTCCAAAAAGATGCTCCATAGATAAATACCCCCATAAAATGCTGCACAAGGGTTAATGGTGGCTCAAGAAGATGCTCCATAGATAAATGCGGTCTATATATTGCTGCTGCTGCAATTAAAAAAAAAAAAAAAAAAAGAAAACATACTCCCCTCTCGTCGCTGGGGGCCAGGTGCCGGTGTTGCCGCTGGCTCAGGCCCCCGGCACTGGCGATATTCACCTGTCCCTGTTTCATAGCCGCACGCTGCTCTGTCTCCCGGGTCTCTGCAGTGAACATCACAGACAGAGGACGCAGAAGACAGAGCGGCAGCAGCAGTGGAACGGGGACAAATGAAGATTGCACTGCTCCCCATCCTCGCCCGTCATACTCACCACCTCCTGGCACACGGTCTCTGCAGCCCCTGCTTCCATGGTCTCGGTGCTCCAGCTCTTCCAGGTTTTAGCAGTCACATGGTACCACTCATTAAAGTCATGAATATGCGCATATTCATGACTTTAATGAACGGTACCACGTGACCGCTGAAACCTGGAAGAGCTGCTGTGTCGAGACCATGGAAGAAGCAGGGGCTGCAAAGACCGTGCCAGGAGGGGGTGAGTATGATCTGACACCTGCGCTCCACCTCCCCCATGACCCCCGGTATATGACACGAGTATAAGCCAAGAGGGGGTCTTTCAGCCCAAAAAAATGGGCTGAAAATCTCGACTTATGCTCGATTAAATAAGGTAAATGGAAATGGCATATAACATTTATTTCCTCTAAGATTACATTAAGCAGGAATGTGACCTTATACGCTCTGTTCTAGCACAATTTATAGCTAATCAATAGGGTTTCTATCAAATGAACATGTGGTTAGTCAATCATCAGTTGAATTTAACAAAAGGGATTACAAGGCAGGTCATTGAAAATGTATTAACACTCACGAGGGCAGATATGGACAATATGGAGTCCTGTATAGAGTTGAGCGAATTTGTTTGGATTCCGTCTTATTCAGCTTCAGAGGGAACTCGACTTCCTGGATCATGCTGGCCAATTAGCTGAACGGGGCCGCAGCTGCATGTGTCGTGGTTGTGTCAGAGTCACAGCACATGCATGGAGAGCCTGTGTTGGGCTCTCCATGCATGTGCTGTGACTGTGACACAGCCGCAACACATGCAGCTGTGGCGCTGATCAGCCGGCGCGATCCAGGATGCCAGATTCCCACTGTAGCTTATTCAGTAAGCGCTATAGCTTGCCGAATAAGAGGGAATCCAAACAAATTTGCTCAACCCTTGTCTTGTGCAAGAACTATATATGGCCCTTACTGACAAATGGCTTATCATAATGTGCCTCATTTCTCCCGAACAATGCACTAGTAAGTGTAGGCTTTTTACCTATTTATTTTGCTTGAACATATAGCACCATCATCTTCCACAAAACTTTACAGACCTTTTCATCATTCTACCCATTGGAGCTCACAGACAGTGTAAATTTCCTATCAGTATGCCTTTGAAATGTGGGTGGAAACCCATGCAAACATGGGAAGAACGTACAAGCTTGTGGGTCGCCCTCCCAGGGCTGTAGGGTACTCGGTACTGGGCCCGATGAGCTTCAATGGGAGATGTCATGGCAGCTGGGACCCGGCCCGTGGCCCTGGGCGCCCATTGTAAAAGGGGTTGTTGCAGTGTGCTTATGGTGATGAAAGTTTTATAAGTGATTCGTGACGCCACCTGTGGTGTTCGGCAATGAAGATGTAAGCCGACGCTGCAGACAGATCCTCTGGGACAGATGGTGTGGTGCAGCAATGATGTTAAAGCCCTCCACAGGCAGGGCTGTAGTCCCAGGGCAGTGTAGGTGAAGTGACACTTAGATGGTGTAGTGTCAGGCGCAAGAGATGCAGCAGTGCCGGGCGGGTTGGCGCAGGAATAAGTGGAGGACACCAGGGCATGTAGTTCCAAAGCTTTACTCAGTCTGTTGCAGGTACAGGTGCCTGCATCCGTGCCGTGTCCTCCGGGTCAGGAGCTCAGCCAACCTCCAGGCAAGATGAAGTACTCCTTTCCAACACTCCGCCAACATATGTGCCTTTTCTGAACGTCTCCTCTTATAGCGCCTTTGAATGAAGTACTCCTAGTACTGAGTTACACTGGAGTTCCTCCTGTCAGATGTTCCTATGAACTCTACTTGTACGGCAGACAGCTGTAGCCTGCTTCGGGGACTCCTTCCTACCAAGTCCCGGCTCTCTCGTATGTTGCTGTTGTGCCCCCAAGTCTTGTGTGGGAAAAAAGTGGTGGGTGACAACTTCTATTCCTCTGGTGTCTGCTGCAGGACCATTAGTATCCGTACAACCTCGGGGACCGTACCCCGGCCTTGCATTTAGAACTTGAGAAGGGTTCTCCTCCAACCCTAGTCCTTGTTCTCTTATTCTCCTCACGTTCCGTGCTAATCCTTCTTCCCAATGGAGAATCAAGCTTCCTTTCTCTGTCTGTTTCCTGTGCCAGCAGACCCAGATCACTGTGGCCTGCTGCAGCACTTCCTTCTTCCATCCCTCTCCTGGGGATCTTCTCTGTCTCACTCTGTCCTTCTACATCCTCACTCACTGACTGACTGACTGACTGACTGACTCAACTCTTCCCGCTCTTTTATGTGAACTAAGCTCCACCCACCTCCCAGCACGTTTCGTGTTCCAAGCAGGGAGCCACCAAGGGGTGCTTTGCTATACTCCAAGCAGGGAGCCGCTGAAGGTGCTTTGCTACACGATTTTGTGGTGTGGGGTGCAGGTGTTGGAGTGTGGTCAGGTGTCTCCACCTTACCTGGATGGTGGGGTACCACACCTCAGGAGGAGGTGCAGTACCTCTGTGGTGACTGAACCCTCAGGGGCGCCACACTTGCACACATTGTCCTTGCTAAGATTTGAACCCAAGACTTCAGCGCAGCAATCCAACAATGCTAACCACTGAGTCACCAACACTATATAAGATGCTGAGCTTATGCCCTTATGTGCAACCGAAGCGATGGTAGGAAACTACTTTTGCGATCACAATGGAATCATCCAACCTATTGGGCAACTGTGCAGCTGCAATGGTACGAACATTAATGTGTATAGGGGAGACCAAAGATATGGCTGTTGGCTGAATGAGCATTTGGCTGACAGGTATCACATGTTGATTGCCATCTGAATAGAAGCTAGCAGAAACCATTGGCACGACCCCATCATGTAATTATCAGTAGTGGTTCAGGTACCTAAAATCCTGATTGATTTTGTGACATATCGCAAAGAATACAGTATCTGAAAGTTTATACACATGACCTGAAAGTGTCGCTTTATTCTTCTACTGATCTTGAGTTGCAACATATGATTATTAAATTTTTTTTTTTCCTTGTTGGAAATGATCAAAGTACATTGCATAGATCATCCCTTCCCTTCCTGGAGGGCCTGCGGTGCCCTACATTGCTGCAAAGGTGAATCCCCCCATGTGCATCTCACATATGGTCCCATGTACTTGGACTCCAGTCCTTCATTTTATGGATGCAGGCTAAGCTTTGATTGCATTTCATCTAAACTCTGCTCTTGTGACCCCTGATTGTTGTGTTTCTCATTTTCTAGCAACATGTTTTCTTCTGGAGCTGATTTAACTTTTTTCCCTTCACTATTTATATGCATACTGTATGTTTACATAACACATTGCAAGACAGCAAGATGTATAGGATGTGGCAGGGAAGTCGAAAAGGATTGCCAGGTTTCTACCCTTTTCAGCATGGACACAGATTTATGCTTTATCTCAGGGGTATAGCTTTATTATTCAAAACTGTAAAAACATGTTTTGTAGCTACAACTTTTCAAATCTTTTCAACCAGATTCCATTTGAAATTGCCGATTTCTCTAGTCACCTTCCACGACAACCACCTTGGAGGTTGTCTCCCCGCCCTAATAGGGGACAGGAACACAAAGAGGTTAAATAACCGTCCCCTTCCTGCTACCTCAGTGTTTTTCCTGTCCCCTATCGGGGCATGAAGAGGTCACAAGGGGCTGCCGTGGCCAGCGAGCGGAGCCCCTACGTACTCACGAGCTGGGCAGCCGAGGTAGGGGGTTCGCCTCTCCTCCTCCATGTGCTGCCACCAGTCTCCACCGTTGGTGTGACTCGGGACGTTGACCGCCCCTCCCGGGTAAAGCGGGGCGGTATGGTGCCTGCCGGGGTCCTGCACAGCTCCCCGGCTTCCTCCTTCCTCCCAGCGCTGCATTGGAGCCGCGCGCGTCAGAGGGGGCAGGCAATCGACCGGAAGTAGCGGTGACGCGCACTTCCGGTTTGTGGCCCCGGCGTCCTGTGAGGGGGAAACGCGCGCCGGCACCCGGGAAAGGAGTCCAATGGCAGCGGGAGGTCGAGCAATGTTCCTCCCCAGGGACGGGAGGGAGGAGGAGCACCCAGCAAATGAACGCAGCAACACCCACAAAAGGGTGCCACAGCTCCAGGTAAGCGCAGTGTGTCTGTGGTGTGTGCAGACATGGATGGTGAGAAGCCCTAGACTGTAGCATCTGCGGAGCCCAGCATTCCCCCTCCTACAGTGAGTAGCAGGGCCGGTCCCTTGCCTGTCCAAAAGTTGGTGGCACAGGTCTGAGTAAGCCTTCTCTTTCTTCTTGCAGGAAGACAAGGCCTCTGCCCCTAGAAACCCCCGCAAGTGTGGTATATGTGGTGCCAGTTTTCCTTCTGACTACAAAAAGTTATGCCAACCTTGTACGCAAAATATCCTGCGTACCGAGCAACCCTCCCTGTTTGACAGCATAAAAACTCTCATTAGACAGGAGGTTCAGACCTCCAAGGCAGCCTAGACCCCGGTGGCCCAGGGCCCTACCCAAAAAAAGAGGAAAAGGGCACCTATGGAAGCCGACTCAGACTCGGGAGAAGTCCGTTCCTCCGGATCAGAGGATATTTGGGAAAATGAGGGCTCCACAGCCACCTCCAGTCATGATGCAAAAAAATACTATTTCTCCTCTGAGGATGTGGAGGAGTTAGTTTCCATGGTAATACCACAGGAGTGGAGGAGGAGGAGGTCAAGCTCTCAGTCCAGGATGAGATGTTTGGAGGGTTGAAACCCAGAGGTAGGAAGGGTTTCCTGGTTAATGAGGTGATACAGGACCTAATAGCTCAGGAGTGGTCCTCCCCCGAGAAGGCACTCACTGTGCCCTCTGAGCTAAAAAATCGGTTTCCCCTAGAGGGTGATAGTTCTATTTTGGAGATCCCTAAGATAGACGTCCAAGTGTCTAAAGTCACTAAGAAGACGTCCTTGCCCTTTAAGGATGCTTCCCAATTGAAGGATCCGATGGATCGCAAAATAGAAAGCCACCTTAAAAAGTCCTGGGAAGCGTCTACGAACCTGCTCAAAGCAAATATTGCATCCACCTGCGTAGCCAGATCTTCGTTTTTCTGGCTACGTACGTTGGAAGACCATCTATCGGGGGTACCCCAAGAGAGGAAATCTTAGACTCCCTGTCAGTCCTCCAAAAGGCAACAGGTTATTTAGCTGATGCTTCAGGAGAAACAGTACGGGTGGCAGCAAGGTCCCTAGACCTTTCAAACTCGGCCAGGAGAGCCTTGTGGCTGAAGTCATGGGGTGGCGACATCACCTCCAAGACGAAACTCTGTGCCATCCCCTTCCAGGGGCACCACGTATTCGGGCCTGTCCTGGATGATATCCTTGAGAAGGCTTCCGACAAGAATAAGTCACTGCCGGAACAGAAATCCATCAAAAGGTGGTTTTTTCGTCCCTCAAGAGAACAGACCTCTCAGAAGGCATTCAGAGGGAAGGGAAAGACAGGTCAATGGAGCTACCCGAAAGGGGGTAAAGGAAGAAACATCCTTGTGCCCCAACAGCAGCAGCCCCCGGAGAAGTGACTCCCGGGCCGGGGGTCGACTCACACAGTTTCTCTCCCAATGGCAGGCCACGACCTTGAACCAGTGGGTCCTGCACACTATACAATTTGGGCTGAAACTGGAGTTCGAGCACCCCCCCACATGCCCTAAGAATTACCCCGGTACAGTCCCCAAGTCTGCAAAAAGTCCTGTTGCTTCAAATAGAAGAGCTGCTACGGGAATGAGTGGTCTCGAATGTACCTCCACAAGAGGTGGGCAGAGGACATTACTCTTGCTTGTTCTTTATAAAGAAACCCTCAGGAAATCACAGGCTCATCATAAACCTGAAGCCCCTGAACCACTTCATCAAGTACCGAAGGTTCAAGATGGAGTCTGAGAAATCAGCGATCCCTCTTATTGGACAAGGCTGGCAGATGGCAACAATAGATCTAAGGGACGCGTATTATCACGTTCCCTTTCATCGAGGCCCCCGGAAGTTTCTGAGGTTCGCGGTCTCCCACGACCAAGGAATCGGCCACCTCCAGTTCAATGCCCTGCCGTTTGGGGTATCCCCGGCACCAAGGGTGTTCACGAAGATCATGAAAGAAGCAATCATCTCCATTCGGCTTCAGGGGATATGCATTGTGCCATATCTAGACGATCTGCTGATCGTCGCTCCATCGGTAACCCAGCTGAACCAGGACGTATCAAGAACCCTACAGATACTCGAAACCCTAGGGTGGATGCCGAATCTCCAGAAGTCGGAACTCTATCTTTCCCCGAGGAAAAAATTCCTGGGGATCCTCTTGGATTTAGAGAAGAGGACGTCCTTTCTCCCCAAAGATCATCAAGCAGACCTTCGGCAGAGAATAATCTGGTTCAGAGACCAAAGGACACCGACGCTGAGGGACGCCATGTCTATCCTGGGTTCCCTGACAGCGTGCATTCAGGCGGTATCCTGGGCACAAGCTCACACGCGAGTCCTCCAGTCATACGTCCTGATAAACGCGAGGAAGTATCCAAACAACCTGTCAAAAAGGGTTCCACTTCCAGAATATGTAAAATCGGCCCTCTGGTGGTGGCTGAGTTACCGAAACCTGAGGCGGGGAGTAAGCTGGGATCAGCTTCCTCAAAAAATATTATGTACCGATGCCAGTCTGAGAGGCTGGGGAGCCATGGTCGAGGATTCAAACTTCCAGGGGCAGTGGCCCCAGAACATAAGATTCGGATCTTCGAATCTAAGGGAGTTGATGGCAGTAGAAGAGTCACTGAAGGCCGCATCAGCCCTTGTCAAGAACCATCATGTTCGAATATAATCCGACAACGTGACCACGGTGGCATATGTCAGACACCAGGGGGGCACGAGGTACGCCAGTCTAAAGAAGGTAGCAACAAGGATCTTCCTCTGGGCAGAGAAGCACCTGTTATCCATTTCCACAGTACACCTGAAAGGGACGGAAAACAACCAGGCAGACTTCCTGAGCAGGAAGGACATCCATCCAGGAGAATGGTGTCTGAACCAAGAGGTCTTCCAGGCTCTAGCCTCGAGATGGGGAGACCCAGAAGTCGACCTATTCGTGAGTGCGCAAAATACAAAAGCGGCGACCTATTTCTCCCTCAGTCCCATGTACGGAGCCCGGGGGACGGATGCATTTGCCCATCCATGGGTCTTCAGACTGGCCTACGCCTTTCCCCCAATCCTGATGCTGGCAAGAACGTTACAAAAGATCAGAGCAGATGGAGTCACGACAATCCTGGTGGCTCCTATGTGGCCAGGACGAAGCTGGTACAGCACTCTGTTGGACATGGCCCAGGAAGGTCCCTTGCTTCTACCCCAAAGGACCGACTTCCTCTTTCAGGGTCCATTGTTACACCCAAACCCAACCAAGTTATGTCTAGCAGCTTGGTTATTGAGGACAACATTCTGAAGGCCAAAGGGTTGTCGGATGAGGTAATCCAGACCCTTCAAAAAAGTAGAAAGCCGGTAACATATGCAATTTACGGCAAAATCTGGAAAAAAATTTCTTCTGGTGCCTTCCGGGGGCCTCTGACCCCGTCCATCCAAATATTGCCCAGGTACTAGATGTCCTGCAGAAAGGGTTAGATCTAGAGCTCACTCCAAGCACATTAAGAGTACAGGTATCTGCCCTTAGTTCTTTTTTTGACCAAGACCTATCCAAACACCGCTGGGTCAAGCGGTTCATGACCGCGGCAGGCAGAATTCGCCCTTCGCTCCCTAGTCGGGTCCACCCGGGATCTAAATTTAGTTCTCAATAGCCTGACACAGGCCCCGTTTGAGCCCCTGTCAGAAATTCCATTAAAAATTCTCACACTCAAATCAGTTTCTTGTGGCAATCACATCGGCTAGACGGGTGGGGGAGCTACAGGCCCTATCAGTACAGGAACCATACCTCCTACTCAACTCGGACAGTATAGTACTGCATCTAGACCCCTCCTTTATGCCCAAAGTGGTGTCAGACTTTCATAGAAGTCAGGATATCGTGTTGCCCTCATTTTGCCCAAATCCTTCTAATACGAAGGAAGAAAAATTTCATACCTTGGATGTCCGCAGAGTGGTTCTCCACTACCTCGGAGCAACCAAGGATTGGAGAATCGATCAGAACCTGTTCTTTCAGTATTCAGGAAGAAATAAGGGGAAGAAAGCGGCAGAGAACACGATAGCAGGTTGGATCAAGCAGTCCATCTCCCTGGCATATTCAAGACATCTCTCTCCTCCCGAGTCGTTGAAAGCGCACTCCACTCGATCAATCACTGGGCAGCAAGAGGAAACACGTCTTTGGAGCAGATATGCAGAGCTGCCACCTGGTCCTCTGTGCACACCTTTACCAGACACTATAGACTGAATTTCAATAGGGATCTGACGTTCGGCAGACGCATCCTGCAAGCCGTAGTCCCTCCCTAAAAAAATTTAACGTTGGCATAACTCCAAGGTGGCTGTCGTGGAAGGTGACTAGAGAAAATAGAATTAGACTTATCGGTATTCGGTTTCTAGGAACCTTCCACACCAGCACTAATTTCCCTCCCTATATAATGTTTACCTGATGATTCCTACTCTACTGGCGGTAACTATTCATGCTAGTATATTCAGAAAAAACACTGAGGTAGCAGGAAGGGGAGAGTTACTTAACCTCTTTGCGTTCCTGTCCCCTATTAGGGCAGGGAGACAACCTCCAAGGTGGCTGTCGTGGAAGGTTCCTAGAAACCGAATTACCGGTAAGTCTAATTCTATTTTTTTGGCTATTTTGGTAATTTGTATTTTCTCAGAGTCTCCTGAAAATAATAACGGTCATGGATCAGGGTTAAAGGCAAATGTAATTTGAGAACAGCATGATGTGTCACTTACTGGGCTGGCTGCTTGGTGTAGTTTTGACTACCATACACAGGATGCCTGGTCCTGCAGTGATAATCTCCTGCTGATAAAACACTGATTGTATTGAAACTATAACACAGCCTAATAAGTTACACATCCCTGGAATCAGGCTCTCTTGCTCTACTTTATACTGATTTCAGACTAAATGGCAAAAACCTGCTGACTGATTCCCTTTAAGTGACATTAAAATTGGAGTATATATCCTAATGTTAGCGGGAGCAATAAAAAAAAAAAGCATTTCTCGGTAAGTGAGTTGAGTACAGGTTACTTTTTGTTATGTGTGGCCTAGCGAATCCTAGCTGACTAATACTGGCACTGCTACCGTATTTCCAGATTGCATCCCAGGGAGCAAAAATAGTTCCATTATTGGAGCTGAAAGTAGATGCACAAACAGCTGTCAGAAATGCAAAATAAGACTGTGCTTCTTAGGAGGTTGGAAAAGAGTCCAGCTTCCTCCAAGGTGTTCCTTGAAGCACATCAACATAACTGACTTTGTAGTCTTAATTCATTCTGCATTTATTTTAATTTAATTTTAAGCTGTTGAGGGAAAATTAGAAAAATTGAGACATATTTTAAATTTTAGTATGGACTTCCACTATAGTTGGTAAGGACTGGACATTATTATAATTTTCTGGCGGGAAACCTCAGTAGAAAGTGCTGTATTCAAAACAACATTCAGGAAGTATCTTAACGGGAGCCTGTTACCTTGGACAACATGGTTTACCTGCAGATATAGGTTTATTCCGCAAGTAAAAAGTATTCCAATAAAGCCTGGCAGCCTTACTGAACGTGTGGCTACCGGGAAAATAATTAGTTTATTTCCTCCGGAGTGCTTTCAAGCAAGGTGCAAGGAGCGGCTACAGTAATGGCACACTATACTGTGAGTGGTGGTTGTAATCACACCCTGGCACTGACAGCTCACTATACACAGGTGTGGTGCAAAGCGAGCTATCAATTAAAAATAAAGATTATTATTATTATTAATAATAAACTGCTAGGACGTACGTACAGCCGCCTCTCACAGTATAGTGTGCCATTACTGTAGCCGCTCCTTACACCTTGCTTGAAAGCTCTCCGGAGGAAATAAACTAATTTTTTTCCCAGAAGCCACACGTTCAGTAAGGCCGCCAGGCTTCATTGAAATACTTTTTACTTACGGAATAAACCTATATCTCCAGGGAAAAGACATTTTACAAGGTGACCTTTTAACACTTCGTATTTAAGAAATATGGACAAAAAAAGTAATTTATTTTTGTATAATTTCAGTGTTGATCCATTTTTTTTCTTAGAACATAGTAGGTGATAGTAGATAGGCATTATTTATTACTGTTCCTGCCATTTAAAAACAAAATCCATATCGCATACTAGAGTACTACACTGAAACAAGGGCCTGAGAAATGAAGAAGTTTGGGGCCAAATGATAGATCCAGTTATCCATAGAGAAAACAACAAGTGAGAGTGCATAGCTATCTCGGCGTTCTAGTTGGCACCCCAGAGATTTATAAGGTTCTTGGTTAAGGGACATCACTTCCAGTGCAACATATCCAGCGCCTGTAATTGTGCATAATGTTTAAACTTGGTTTCCTGCTCATCTTTGGAAACTCGTTGTGACTTTGAGGATATGTGCAAATGTTGTGGATTGCTGTGTGGAATTTTCCGCGCAGAATCTGCATCTTTTGGCAGAATTCGCAGGTCAAAATCTGCGCATTTTTTATGCAGATTTCCTGCGGATTTGGCCTGCGTCTTTACACCTGCAGATTCCTATAATGGAATGGGTGTAAAATCGATGCGGAATCCGCACAAAGAATTGACACGCTAACGCATAGTAGCAGTTCGTTACCATGCGCTATCATGCGTTAGCCCATACAGGTCTTCGGACAGCGAACGCGTCCGTTCGATGTGCGCTAGACCCGACGCACCCTCGAACGCTGTAGACCACATTCTCAGGTGCATCGTGAAGTAACACATCATCGCTAATGCATGCTGATTTTGGCATGCGTTAAGATGCGCTACTGTTATTGTGTGCAATGGGTGCGTTAACGCATCCGTTACATAGCGTTAGTGCCACTATGTAATGGATGCCGTCAGCGTATTGCCCACAGCACAATGTGAACCCAGCCTAATACAGCAATAAAACATTGTTTTTCAACTTCCATGTTTCAATTTTAAAGAAGAAACAATAAACAGCATGTGCCACAATAAAAGCACCCCTAATTAATACTTGATTTCACACCTTTTGGCATTGATAATGGATCGCAGTGGGGTACTCGGGCCGGTATCTGAGGGAAGTGTCACAGTAGTGGTGACCCGGTCCGTGGCCCTGGGCGTCCATGTAAGGGGTTAAGCGTGGCTGGTTAAAGTTTATAAGTGGATGATACGTGACGCCACCTGTGGTGCTCGGCAATGAAGGGGTTAAGCCGACGCTGCAGGCAGATCCTCTGGGACAGATGGTATAAGGCAGCAAGATGTAATAGCTCCCCACAGGTAGAGCTGTAGTCCCAGGGCAGTGAGAATAGGTGTTGAGGAAGAGGGTGAAGTGTTAGGCACAGAGATGTAGCAGTGCTGAAGGGGTTGCAGGAAGAAGGCAATGACACAACAGGGTGCAGTTTCCTTTACCTTTACTTTGCTTTGCAAGTGCAGTCCAGGATCCAGATTACAGATGGAGCAGGAGTTGGCCAGCCTGGAAGAAACTCAGGAATCTCTCTCTGCAGATAGGTTGCGTAGTCTCCTTTCTAGCACTTATCTGAGGTACATGCAGTACTGAGTTACACTGAAGTTCCTCTTGCTTGCTCTCTTTAAGAACCCCCTCGTATGGCAGACAGCTGTAGCCTTCTTCTTCTGGCTCACCAGTCACTGTTGTGCCTCCGAGTCTTATGTGGGAACAGAGCATTTGCAGCTTCCTATTCCTCCGGTTTCTGCTGTAGGAACATCAGTATCCAGACAACCTCAGAGACCGGACTCCGGACCATGCGCTATGCTAGAAGTGAGCCTGAACTCTGCTCAATCCTCCATCTCTTCTTCTCCCGTCCACACACTTCGCCCTCCTCACACGAACTGCCTAAACTTCCCCTTCCTTGCCCCCAGAGAGCAGCTCCTCCCCCAACTTTGGTTCAGAGCTCCCTCTGCTGGCCTGGAGTGGGAACTGTGCTGTGTGCTGAATTTACCTGATAGAGAGACCCTTTATTTCTTCCAAGCATGACATCACACCCTAGGGAGGAAAGCAATGCCACTGTGGCGACCATACTCCTGGGGGCACCACAATAACAGCCTGCAAACATTTCTTTTAGCCATCAATAAGCTGCTTGCACTTCTCAGCTGATATTTTCTCCCACTCTTCCTTTGCAGTTTGTTCAAGCTCTTGAACGTTTACAGGGTTCTTTTTCCCAACGGTAGCTTTCAGCTCACACCGAAGATTTTCAATGGGAAGTCAGAAATCATTGCTGACCATTTTAAAACAGTCCATTTTTTTTTTTTCAGCCATTTCTGCGCACTTTTGGATGTGTTCTTTGGGTCATTGTCTTGCTGGAGGACCCATGATCTTTGACTCAAACCAAGTTTTCTTACACTGGCTAGGACGTTTAGCTCTCAAATCTCTTGATAGTTCTCTGATTTCATGATTTCTGTGATACGGTCAAGGCGTCCAGTACCCGACGCAGCAAAGCAACCCCACAGCATTATGGCTCCTCCTCCATTCTTAATTGTTGATAGCAGAGCCGGACTGGCCATCTGGCAATTCTGGCAAATGTCAGAAGGGCCTGTCTGGTCATGGGCCACCTTGTCTGCTACGTTGATGGCAGAATCTGTGTTCTCAAGACACCCATACTGTTAACAGATGTGACAGATCACAAAATCGCTGACTCCATCACTTACCCCAGCAGGCCATGGACATCATTAGAAATATTAGTCTTGTGGTAAAACTTCCTTTCCTCCATCCAGGGAAATGTTAGTAATATATGCCCATCTGGTGCTTGGAGACGGGGACAACATGGGCCTGCTTGATTGCAAATGCCAGGGCTGAATTTCAGCCCCAGTCCGTACCTGGTTGATGGGGTATTCTTTTTCTTATAAACTTCTTTACGACGTCTGTAAGCAAACTTTTGCTTGGCATTGCCAAAAAGCTCTATTTTTGTTTCATCTGTCCACATAAACTTTTCCCAGAAAGATTATGGTTTGTCACGGAACTCTTTGGCAAAGATCAGTCATTCCTTTTTATATCTTTTCTTCAGCAATGGTTTCTTCCTTGGCCTTTGCCCATAAAGCTATGCTTCTTTTAGTGTGGAAATCTTGTTTGCTGATAATAGCAGTTCTGATGTCCTCAGACAGCTCCTTTATCTTCACCATTGTGACAAAGGAATGGAGCCTACCATGTGGATTTTTAAAACACTGAAGTCATCATTCATTGGCTAATTCAAGTCACATGGGCACAGACAATCACAGGTGATTCTCTTTGTGATCCGCAAGTGAGTCAAAATGTGTTTCCATACTAAGGGTGCCATCACACTAAACGATGCACAAGCGATCCTGACAACGATACGACCTTGTCAGGATCGCTGGTGCCTCGGAACATGATCGCTGGTGACCTGTCACAGGCAGACTCGTCAGCGATCAGGACCAGCGAGGACGCTGGTATCCAAGGTAAATATCAGTTAACTAAGCGCGCGCATCACTTAGTTACCTGCTGTGTACCTTGGATACCAGCTCCCAGCGCGAGCACACAGGTATCCAAGGTACACAGCGGGTAACTAAGCGATGCTCGCTTAGTTACCCGATATTTACCTTGGATACCAGCTCCCAGCGTCTGCTTACATCGCTGCGAGCTCGCTGATCGTTGGTCTCCTGCTGCCACACGCAGCGATGTGTGCAGGCCAGCAGGAGACTAACTATCAAAAAATGGCCCAGGACATTCGAGAACGATCAGCGATACCCTTCGGGGGGGAACGGTCGCTGATGCGTGTCACACACAGTGAGATCGCTGGCGAGATCGTTGTTGCTTCGCAAAATCGACAATCTCGCTAGCGATCTCGCTGTGTGTGACGGGGTCTTGATTTAATGTAAAGGGTGCCAATACCAGTGTCACAGCAAACTTTAGGCTCTATTTTTCCCTCTCATTGTTTTTCGTTTAAAATTCTTTTAACTTTTTTTTTTTTTTAACACTAGTGCTCTATACAATAAACTGTATAAAAATACACCACAGATGGGTCAAAGAAATTTACACCACTAAGCAGTGAAGAAAAAATGATTATATCTTTGCCTCAAAAAAAAAATGTTTTGGCCACCGATTTTACATTTTCACACTGAGAAATGGGTAAAAATGGCACCAAAATTTGACCCACAATTTCTGCTGAATGTGGTAATACCCCAGATTTAGTTGTACAGTACTGCTTAGCTACACAGCGAGACTCTGTAGGGAAAAAGCACTATTTGCCTCTTGGAGAACAAATTATCATAGAATAGTTTGCGGACTGCATATACAAAGCGCCTAAGTGGCAAAAGAGCAGAATAACCCTTCAAGTGATCCCATTTTGGAAATTACACCTCTCTGGGAATTTATCTGCAGGTGTAGTGATGAGTTTGACTCCACGGGTGTTTTCCAGAAACAGGCAGCAGTGGATGTTGCCAAGTGAAAGCTGCAAACTGCAGTTGTAGTGACCAGTATGTTATGCCCAGCTCATGCTTCTGGAGATGTGCATAAATTAAGTGGGCTCTCATCGTTACAGGAATGCCAAACGTGTGCTGTAAATGTGGTTTAGACACACTGGGGCTGAAAAGAGAGGGAGCATTTGGATTTGGGAGTGCTGAATTTCTTTGAGGGGCGGGGGGCAAGGAGCCATTTAGATTTTCCATTGTCTTCGTACTACCAGTAATGTGGAAGTCCTCTATATTTCCATTGACAGATGGATGGACCCTAGTGCTGACTTGCTTTTTAGATGGATTTGAAGCTTCTTGCGATGCCACCCTCCTGCTTGCTTTGTGTTGCGCTCCTGCGCTGGTGTACTTATCTGCCCTGTTGAGGGAAGAGCAAATTCCTGCACTTCGCAGGCGCTGGGCCTCTCTGACCTTTCCCGGTGCCTGCGTACTGCAGTACTTTGCTGTGCCCTCAACAGGACAGATAAGTACGCCTGTGCAGTAGCAGGACACGAAGCAAGCAGGAGAGGGCAACATCGCAAGAAGATGGGAGGCGCCGGACAAAGACCAGTGACACCCATCGGACCATACTGCCCCGCAGGTGAGTTTAATAAAACTTATTTTTCTTCTCTTGCAAGTCGGATCAGGTGCTTATCTACAGCTTTATACACTGCTCAAAAAAATAAATGGAGCACTTAAACAACAGAATATAACTCCAAGTAAATCAAACTTCTGTGAAATCAAACTGTCCACTTAGGAAGCAACACTGATTGACAATCAATTTCACATGCTGTTGTGCAAATGGAATAGACAAGATGGAAATTATTGGCAATTATCAAGACACACTCAATAAAGGAGTGGTTCTGCAGATGGAGACCACAGACCACATCTCGGTACCAATGTTCTCTGGCTGATGTTTTGGTCACTTTTGAATGTTGGTTGTGCGTTCACTCTCGTGGTAGTACAAAAACTTGGCACTCAAAAGAAAAATTGATTTGACCGTTCCTTTATTGGTAGGCGTCTCTCATACCAGCAGCACATGCGTCCAGCCACAGACCAAGCACTATTCCTCTGCACCCTCAGTGCTTCTCCTGAACAGTGCATTCACTCTCCCTATGACACACTTGCCTCCCTGGGCAGGACAGACCATTTGGATAATCACAGCACCCAGTTGTGGACATTCATGCCTGTCACAAACAATACAGGATAGCTTCCTGAATATATTACAGAACAAATTTCTGGACACCCACACCAATTATTGGATCTACCGGTCCCTGTATAACCTAAGGTGTCAAACCCGTGGGTCTGGTGATTTCCTACATGAATGGTGTCCTTTCATCCTCAGTAGCTGCTGCTTCCCAGACGTCTGTTTCTCCACATTATTAATGAATATACCCAGTACTGAATAGTGCCTACTTATGACAGCGGTTCTTTAATAATAATATATGGCATTTTCCATTACAGTTCCTCTCAGCTAAAGACAACTGTGAAAAAATTCTGTTTCTGATGAAGGTCAATTGAATGACCGAAAACGTTTAAAGAAGTAAAAGAAGTATATTTAACTGGATGCCTTTTGCAATAAAGGAACTTTCAAATCAATTTTTCTTTTGAGTGCCAAGTTTTTGTACTACATTGTTAGTTGGCTGGATACCTGACTCACTGAGTGCCATGTTTTTTCTATTTTTCACTCTCGTGGTAGCATGAAACAGACTCTACAACCCACACAAGTGGCTCATGTAGTGCAGCTCATCCAGGATGGCACATCAATGCAAGCTGTGGCAAGAAGGTTTGCTGTGTGTGTCAGCGTAGTGGCCCGATGTCCACAGATGGGGGTTGTGCTCACAGCCCAACACCGTGCAGGACACTTGGCCCTCAGACCATCCTCATAGTCGGTTTCTAACCGTTTGTTCAGACACATGCACATTTGTGGCCTGCTGGAGGTCATTTTGCACGGCTCTAGCAGTGCTCCTCCTGTTCCTCCTTGCACAAAGGTGGAGGTAGCGGTCCTGCTGCTGGGTTGTTGCCCTCCTACAGCCCCCTCTATATCTAATGGTGTACTGGCCTGTCTCCTGGTAGCGCTTCCAGCCTCTGGACACTACGCTGACCCGACCCCGGCCTCCAAATCGGAGGCCGATCGACCCCGTCCTCCAAATCGGACTCTGAGGGGCCCCGCCCACAAAATTGTACCTTGAGGGGCCCCGGCCACCAAATCAGACCTTGAGGGATCCCGTCCACAAATTCAAGCCCTGAGGAGCCCAGGCCACCAAATCAGACCCTGAGGGGCCCCACAGGCCAAAGTGGCCCCTGAGAGGCACCCACAGTTAAAACGGATCCTGAGTTGAAAGTCTTGCAGGGGCAGCAGGCAAGTCTCAAAGGGGTAGCCCAGGCACCATTTCAAAGCACTATCTGTACTTCCTTCAGGAAATACACATCTAGTTATTATTCTACTTCTCCGTGTTTTCTGCAATTAATGCGGCCCAAACCGCTCGGCACAGAAACCCCGTTCAGGCGGCGTTTCGAAGCCCTCGGTGGGGACAGGTGTGCTATGTATTTTTGGAGTTGATCTGATTTGTAGTTTTTAAAAAAATCGCATTTTAAGCAAAAATTTTCCCATAGGAATTAATTGCGACCTTTCCATGACCCCCAACTGATATGGATTGAAGCCACAGCGTAGGTGCAGTGACCTTACAAAGATGGCAGCTATGCAAATGCAGCTTCCACACATGACCCGTATTAGCTAATAGAAGCCGGCAGATTGTTGATTCAAGGTCTTAAAGGCGCAGCGCGCCAATGGCTTCTGAAAAGCCCCACCCAGTAGGGAAACTATTGAGGAGAAAACGACCAGTTCTCATTTCAATGCCAGAACACCCCCCCCCTGGATGTTTTTCTTACAAGCAAGAGCTGATATCTAGCAAACCCTGCAAACTGGCCACAGAAGGTAAATTACTTATTGTCAGCATTCTGCAGCCCAGATATGCACTGAGATTATGTGAAAAGCCCGGACAACCCCTTTAATCTGTTCTCCCTGCGGCGATTGTCCGTGCACTGTTCCTGTGCCCGTGTAAGAAGATGGACCCGGGGGTACCTCGCTGGGGCCAGTTCCGGAACTGTCGGGGCTGTCACCATTGTTGCCCGGGAGAATGCTTTCCAACCTAGACCGACCTTTGCACTATTCAACAGGGGGGCGTATCTTTAATAAAAGGGGCTGTACGTGGGAAGGGAAGAGGAGACTTGGCGGGAAGACAGTGTGCGCAGCAGGTGAAGTTTGGTGCTCTGTCCTCCGAGCAATGTGAAAGCGCAGGCCCACGCTATAGACCCCCAACTGTCCAGTACAGTGACTGTGAGCAGAGACCTGCTGTGTGCCCTCTGGTTCCTGCATCCAAAAGTGCCAGACGCTCAGGGATGGTTTTTGCTACACGCGTGATGCCTGAGACAGATCAGGTGACTTGCACAGAACTGTGTCCTACCTCACCCACAGTTTTCTGCCAAGCTGAATTACGCTCGGACAGCATCACAGACTACTCTCCACTCCGCATGACGAATTCAGACCCAGGACCCCGCACAAGACAGCGAGGACTCATTGCCACCGTTAGGAACTGGATCCTCAACTTCTTCAGGACGACCCCGGGATCATCACGTGCCGGGTGCGAAGGCACCACTGTTGAAACTTGGGACTCTGCAGTTAAGAAGCCGTCAGACTGATAAGTTTAACCTCTCATGAACAGGTGCTTTATCTATTGCCATTGTTACCTTATCCCACCCTTATACTGGGCCTTTTCCTCTTGCCATACCCTTATTTACCCATCACCTTCCTGTGCTCAAACGTCCATTTGAGGGAACACAATGCAAAATAGGATGTACTAGTGTGTCCAGTGTTGGCAAGGGGTTAAGCCAGGGTTAGGCCATGAATTTTTCCAAGGGGCCATGAGAGACGATGTCTGTTGTGGAGGGCCAAACCAATAGGTTGAAATTAGTTCTGCTCAATATTAATCTTAATTCTGCTCACATATCAAGCAAAATTTAAGCATGCTGACATCCATCCCCGTATGAGCCCCCACTCAGCCCCTCTATGTACAGTATAAGCCCACACACAGTCCCTTTTATACTGTGTAAGCCCCCACATAGCCTCTATATACAGTATCAGATGAGACAGTCTCCTATAGACAGAATCACATATTATAGTATTCCCCCTATAGCCTCTTATATACCATGTGAGCCCCCACATAGCCCCCTATATACAGTGAGACCCCACATTGCATCTCTATATACAATATAGGCCCTCACATAGCCTCCTATATACATAGAAACATTCCATACACATGTGAAAAACAAATACAACACTTACTATCTCGCTCTCGTATCCCTTGCCCTCTGCTCTGGTCTCTGGTGCACTGTCTCTTGTAGTGGATAGGATGTAGTAACGTCATTGCATCTGCTGTCTCAGTCACACTTACTGATTAGTGGAAGAAGGCTTCGTCCTCCACCAGTGTATTTACCGCTTGTCTGCATCCTGAGGATCTAGAGAAGCCCGGCGGCGGATGGGCGACTATTTTCATCCCTTTAGATGTCTTTGGATGTGGCCCGCGGGCTGCACTTTGCCCTGCTCTGCTTTAAGCTAATTTTCTATGGTTCTATATATTAGCTTCTTATTTGGGAATACTATTAAATATTTGAATAAAATGTATACGTTTTAATGCTAAGTGGGGTAGTTTTAGTTCTCGTCCTTCCTCTGATGTTTCCGATAATAAGTACATACAGGCACAACACCGCGGCTAGCGCCCTGATACATAGCATTCCTACTCCTTTGCGTACACTGCCCATAGTAAAGTCATATAGCTGTGTTGTCCCAATACAGTAATAGGGCATACTTTTGTCCAGCAGTGCATATTTGCCATTTAGTTCCCTACAGCATGCATTCAGTGCCCCATTTGGGTCAGCAAAACAGTCCGGTGAATTACCTCTAGGCACATACATGTCTATTATCACACTATCGTCAGGAAAGGTATGTTGGTCTTCAATTTTTTTACGCTGTTCTGGTTGAATCAAAGCGAAGCTCTGGCTGCTATGGGCAATAAAGGCTGGTCTGATGAGTGCGGGGTGATGGGCATAAACTTTACAAGGCACAAGGGAAAGGGAGTACAAGGGTGTAGGAAATAGTTTGTGTTGTCACTTTGTACTCGAGTGACCATTTTCTATGTTTGTTACTTTTTTTAACAACTATATTTTATGGCTTTCAAATGTTTAATTGAATTACTTTTTCTAAGCTCTGGATTTTCTGGTATCCAGTGTATTACATATGCATGTGTCTCTCTCTCAAAAGCAAACCTGTTTTGAAAAATTGTTTGCAATTTTTTCTGAACAAAAATGGTTACTTGTCTTAATTCCGACCAGATGCAACTTGTTTAGTCTCTTGCCAACTGCCAGATAGACATTATTAATTGAGGGCAATTTGATGATGAGAGAGCCCCGCAGAATTACCATTTAATGACCCATGCCACATTACAAGGAATTTTTTTTTTCCTCTTGCTTGCTCGCTCACTAATAGAATTGCTCTATGACTACAAAACATTGTTGGGAAAATATGATGCATTATTAAGTCCTAGAAAAAAAAAGTGGAGCGAGGCATTTTATCAGCCATCGTTTTCATCTGTTCTCCAGATCCCTAATACGTTGACTTCATTAGAAAGGAGAGATTAACATTAGCAGAAAAGTTTACAATATGGAAAATAAAATCTGTCTTTATGCCGCTTGTTTTTTGTGCATTGTTGCCAATGTATACAACTTTGCACATGGCTTAAGTCAAAAGCTGGGATGCTCCGAACACACAGTTTATCATTCAAGCCATTAGTTTATTCTTTGTTCTTTTTCTTACAAGACTTATTGGCAAAGCCATTGTTCACAACATGTTTTTTTTTTTGGTGTGGATTTTTGTAGTGATGAATGTTCAGTGGAACATTTCGCTTATAATCCAAGGTACCATATATGGTGCAGAGAATATGAAGTTACCTATGTAACTGATGACATGGCGAAGACTAGTTCTGCCCTTTTACGTTAAAGCCGAATAATTTCACTTTTTTCCCCCGGATGCTTCAAGGGAATCTGTCTGTAGTTTTTTGCTACCCCATCTGAGAGCAGCATGATGTGGGGGCAGAGACCCCAATTCCAGTGATGCATCAGTGTTTACTTGAGGCAGTAATTGTGGTAGAATCACAATTTTCACTTCTGCAGATCGAGCAGAGCTTCGAATGCTGAGCTCTGTAAAACCTCGCCCACACCACTAATTTATAGTTTTCTATATACATTGACAGCTGCCAATCAGTAGTGGGGGCAGAGATACACAAAGCAGTTGACCAGGAGGCAGGAGTCGCCTAGTCTCAGGCAGTGATAATCTCCTACTGCTAAATCATTGATTTTTATTGAAATAGCAGCACACAGCTTAGTGACATATCCCTGGAATCCACATCTTATCCCATACATCATCTTGATTTCTGATAACATAGCAAAAACCTGCTGACCGTTTCACTTTAATGCCCTATCATTGGTGAAAAGGTGGATTTTGGATGTATAATGATCAACTGTGGAAGTAATATAATTCTACATTTGTTTCCTTTTCAATCATTTTAATGCACAAAAACACTTTTTGCTGTAGTTGAAATGGTTGTTCCATGGAATTATATTAAATTGGTAGATCAAATTTCTATAATCCTTTTTGTACTGATGTTAAATTATGGGATAGTCTTAATTTCTTCCAACTATGTAGCAATTAATTACTCAGCAATATTAACAAGCCTGTAAGCAAAATTTTTCAGCAACCGTGTTAAGCGCCGCTAAACAGCCTATGGAGTCCCCTATGAATCTGTATTATAGACCCATGCGAGGGCCGGCTTTAGGAGCAGGCAGACAAGTAAGGCTGCGTTGTACTATATGGAGGACTATGGGGTGTGTATTATACTGTATGGAGCACTATGGGGCGCATTTTACTATGTGAAGGACTATAGGGCACATTATACTATATGGAGGACTATGGAGTTCATTATACTATATGGAGTACTATGGGGTGCATTATACTAAACAAGCAAAATGCAGCCTATTCATTGAGTGATTGGATTGTTTATGCCAGAACAGAAACCATTTTTCTTGGGAGCACTTTGCCTGGTGAAAACTGCAGAAGTGCTGCTGATAACATGATACTGTATGGGGAAAGATTGATCTACTAGTGATGGTTCTATACCTGTCATTCTTCCACAGCTAGTGTAAAGAGGCCAGGAAACCAGTTTGGAACAACTTCAATATTGTCCATCATGGCCTGAACTCAGGGCATGTAAATGCAACCAAAATGTTTGAGTAATGGTGCAATATTTTAGCATTTGGGGGCCCCACCTTACATTTTTGTCCAGTGCCTCACTTTGTCTAAAACCGACCCTGCCAATGGGAGAGGATCTCTGTAAAGTGCCATATGATGAAGCATGTCCTATTTCTTCTTGAGTATTCCCTGTCTAGTATCTGTAAATATGGCCATGTGCGTTTTCTTTTTCTACCACCTGTTCACTTTCCAGAAGCTGGCTAGGACTATCCATGGCTACAACATACTCCATAGTGCAGTACTACAACAAAACTCCAGTCATCTCTATGACTCCTCATTTTGCAGGATTGGGGAAAGCATACTTATGTTGAACATGTTTTTTTCATACTACTGGTATCTTTTACATAATGACCAGTAAGTATGTATTTTATTCTTAAACTTCTTATGTTAAGCAATGTGAAGACTAATATACTATTTTTTTCTAATTTGGTTTTAACCTACAATACTGTTTTTATGCATTTCATGTAATATTCGTGAAATTCTCATTGCGTATTTACATACTACAATGTTGATCATTTGCTTTTATTTTGTAGTCACAATTTGAAGTTGAAATTTTTAATGTACGAGGAGAGCAGGCTGTCCAATCCTCAAGGCTGGAGGAAACTATACAGCGCCTACGAGAGGAATTGGAAAATAGACTGAATAAAGGAAAGGGTGAAGTTAAGGATGCCTGCATTTCAACCGAAGACGAGAACCCACCAAAGACATTCCGCAGTGTTTATATACAGACTGACAGAGACACTTTTCTGAAACCTAGTGATGAGGAGAACAAAACTCCAAAGACCAACCACATAATTCCTAAGAAACTAAACATCCCATCACTGAATCAGAACCTAATAAGCCCTACAGAAACTCAGGAGCTAGCTAACATTCTGCCTCCACCCCCTCCTCCACTCCCCTTTTCGGTTGAAGGTCAGTTCCAACCTCCACTACCACCACCTCCTCCTCCTTTTCCCAGTGCAAATATCATTCCTCCACCACCACCACTTCCAGGCTTTGGTCCTCCTCCACCGCCACCATTTCCAGGCTCTTGTCCTCCTCCACCACCACCATTTCCTGGCTTTGGTCCTCCTCCACCACTTCCAGGTTCTGGTCCTCCTCAACCACCGCCACCTCCAGGCTCTGGTCCTCCACCACCACCTGCTTTTGGCTCTTTTCTGGGGGGATTTTTAGCAAGAGAAGTACCACCTCGCAAACCCCTAATAGAGCCTGGATGCCCAATGAAGCCGCTCTATTGGACAAGAATTCAGCTTAAGACCAACAGGTAATAAATTGGGAAGACTAATGTGAAATCTACATTATAGTAGAAATGTGACGTGATGTGTCTTACATAAATTTAGTTCCAATCCCTCTTTGTGGGATTCGCTGAAGGAGCCAGAAATTGCTGATACCAAAGAATTTGAAGACCTGTTCTGCAAACCAAGTGTTCAGCAAAAGAAAAAGCCACTATCGGAGACTTATGAGAAGAAGACAAAAGCAAAAAAGGTGAGTTCTGCTTTGAGTACACTTTTTGTCAAACACATGTAAGTATATGTGTGTATGTATATGTGTGTGTGTATATATATATATATATATATATATATATATATATATATACACTGTATGTGTATATATACAGGGTGGGCCATTTATATGGATACACCTAAATAAAATGGGAATGGTTGGTGATATCAACTTCCTGTTTGTGGCACATTAGTATATGGGAGGGTGGGAGGGGGGAAACTTTTCAAGACGGCATTGCAGCCATTTTGAAGTCGTCCATTTTTTATCCAGCTTTATTTTTTTCAAGCTTTATTTTTGGGACGAGGGCCATGGGTTAAGTTAAAACCAAGCACACCATTGTTTTTCTTGTGAAATTCTCAATAAGTTTGTGTCACATGACCCTCTTCCCATTGGAAAAAATAAAGTTGGTATCCAAAATGCTTGCCCAGCCTATTTTAGCCAAATTGGAGGATTGCACACTTCACTGCAGGTGAGGCACATATGCAAACACATTTGTAAATGTGCACTGCAAACACATTTGTAAATGTGCACTGCCTATTGAATTGCACACTTGTTATGTTCATACTCCACCCACACAAACAAATGATACACTGTTGTGAGTTCATTTTTCCCTTCACCATTGAGGTCTGATGAACTCCCTCCTCTAGTGAAGGAAGGTAGTGAGACTGATTACCAAACACCTGGGCAGCTAGATGACTGGGTGGCTGGAATTGAGGACTGGATATAAGGCTGCCGACGCCCTTCTTCCTGGCTGGTGATTTTCCTGCTGGATTCTTGGAGACCAGTCTGATTCCTGCATCTCAAAGCTAAGTTTTTCTGCTCTGCTTTGTACTCTTCAGTTTTGTTTTTGTTTTGCCTTGTTTTTTGGGAGTTCTGCCATCCCCGGCCGGGGGTGAGCTGAATTCCATTTTTGTCTCTGATCTGTTGATATTTTGCTCTGTCTTCAGAATTTACCTGAGTGCTGATAGTCTTTTGAAGCCTAGCGACTTCAGGGCCTGTTTTTCCTATCAGTCGGTTGGCTCATTTTGATAGGGTTTTTGCGGATAGCAGACAGCAGCTTTCCTATCCTGTCCTATGTAGTTAGCTTGGGCCCCATCATTTGCTCAACCTATCTTTCTATCTGTGTTAGTGTTTTCATCTTGCTTCACCGTCATTATATGTTGGGGGCTGCCTTTTGCTTTGGGGTCTTCTCTGGGGCAGTTTAGTTTTTCCCCTTTCTGTCTTTAGGCTATATAGTTCTCCGGCTGTGATCGAGGGGTCTAGGGCACCGTAGGAACCCCCCACGGCTACTGCTAGTTGTTGTGGATAGGTTCAGGGGTCTGCAATCCGATAGCTGCCAACCTCTCTGGTTTTTCTGGACTTAGCTAGTATTTTGTTTTTTCCTCCTTCGGTGACTCATCATAACAATACACCACTTGAAAGGTCAAATTACCTGCAGATGGCAGCACACTACCCCAAAGCACACTACCACAAAGCTGCTTACAGACCTCACAAACAAATCCAAACATTTGCCTTGGGGTCTTTCCAGCTTGCTCAAGTGCTTGCTCAGCTTATTTCAGGCACATTGGAGAATTGCACATTTCACTGTAGGTGAGTCACATATGCAAACACATTTGTATACATGCACTGCTTTTTCGCTGATTACTTCGCCCCACCCACACAAATGGTGAGTCACATATGCAAACATATTTGTAAACATGCACTGCTTTTTCGCTGATGACTTCGCCCCACACACAAATGATACACAATTTGAAAGGTAAACTTGCTCCCTTCAGCAAGAAAAGTGCCAAACAAACTACACATGCACGGTTTTATCACTAAATACAGTTTAAACAATCATTTTCATAAACCTGCAAAAAGACACAATGACCTGCAGGTGGAACCTCAACCGTAAGAAATTTTTTGGCCTCTACTTAGCAAACCAATTTACTGTATTACCAATCTACATATATAAATACCTGTCTGTGTTCATCATCTCATGAAATACATTTACATTTGACCAGCTTGCTTTTTCTGAAATTGCCTGTGCCCCCGACGACCAATGTGTGAAAATTTTGCACGGGCCAACTAGTAATATTAAAAAGATAAAAATGAGATAAGTCTGACTTGACCTGGAATTGATCAATATTGTGACATGAATATTATGATTATTCAGTGGGTATGGAAAGTATTCAGACCCCTTTAAATTTTTCACTTTGTTTCATTGCAGCCATTTGGTAAATTCAAAAAAGTTCATTTTCTTCTCATTAATGTACACTCTGCACCCCTTCTTGACTGAAAAAAAAACCAGAAATCTAGAAATTTTTGCAAATTTATTAAAAAAAACAAAAACTGAAATATCACATGGTCATAAGTATTAAGACCCTTTGCTCAGTATTGAGTAGAAACACCCTTTTGAGCTAGTACAAGTTTTTCACACCTGGATTTGGGGATTCTCGGCCATTCTTCCTTGCAGATCCTCTCCAGTTCCTTCAGTTTGGATGGTGAACGTTGGTGGACAGCCATTTTCAGGTCTCTCCAGAGATGCTCAATTGGGTTTAGGTCAGGGCTCAGGCTGGGCCCGTCAAGAATGGTCACAGAGTTGTTCTGAAGCCACTCCTTTGTTTTAGCTGTGTGCTTAGGGTCATTATCTTTTTGGAAGGTGAACCTTCAGCCAAGTCTGAGGTCCAGAGCACTCTGGAAGAGGTATTAATCCAGTATATCTCTGTACTTGGCCGCATTCATGTTTCCTTCAATTGCAACCAGTCATCCTGTCACTGCAGCTGAAAAACACCCCCATAGCATGATGCTGCCACCACCATGTTTCACTGTTGGGATTATATTGGGCAGGTGAGGAGCAGAACCTTGTTTTCTCCACACATACCGCTTAGAATTGTCACCAATTTTCGTATCATCAGACCAGAAAATCTTATTTCTCATAGTCTGGGAGTCTTTCATGTGTTTTTCAGCAAACTCTATGCAGGCTTTCATATGTCTTGCACTGAGGGGAGAGGCTTCTGTCGGGCCACTCTGCCATAAAGGCCCGACTGGTGGAGGACAGCAGTGATAGTTGACTGTTATGAATGAGTCACCGTAGGAGGCAAAAACAGAAATACTAGCTAAGTCCAGAAAACCAGAGAAGTTGGCAGCTATCGGATTGCAGACCCCTGAACCTATCAACAACAACTAGCAGTAGCCGTGGGGGGGTTCCTACGGTGCCCTAGACCCCTCGATCACAGCCGGATAATTAAATAGCCTAAAGACAGAAAGGGAAATCTAAACTGCCCCAGAGCAGACCCCAAATCAAAAGGCAGCCCCCAACATATAATGACGGTGAAGCAAGATGAAAAACACTCACACAGATAGAAAGATAGGCTGAGCAAATGATGGGGCCCAAGCTAACTAAATAGGACAGGATAGAAAAGCTGCTGTCTGCAATCCGCCAAAACCCTATCAAAACAAGAGCCAACAGACTGATAGGGAAAAAAGCCCTGAAGACGCTAGGCTTCAAAAAGACTATATCAGTACTAAGGTATTTTCTGAAGACAGAGCAAAAAGGAATTAAGCTCACCCCAGCAGGGAATGGCAGAAATCCAGAAAAACAAGGCAAAACAAAACCAAAACACAAATGCAAAAAGCAGAGCAGAAAACTTAGCTTTTGAGGAGCAGGAATCAGACTGGTCTCCTAGAATCCCTATGAGAAATCACCAGCAAGGCAGAAGGGCATCGGCTGCCTTATATCCAGTCAGTAATTCCAGTCACCCAGTCATCATCATCCTGCTCAGGTGCTTGGTAATCAGCCTCACTACCTTCCTTCACCAGAAGAGGGAGTTCATCAGACCTCAATGGTGATGGGAAAATCAACTCACAACAGTTGACTTTGCGGAACTTTCTCCCATCTCCCTACTTCATCGGTGGAGCTCAGCCACAGTGATATTGAAGTTATTCTTTACTTCTGTCACCAAGGCTCTTCTCCCACGATTGCTCGACTTGGCTGGACAGCCAGTGTCTAGGAAGACTTCTTGTGGTCCCAAACTTCTTCCATTTAAGGATTATGGAGGCCACTGTTCTCTTAGGATCCTTGAATACTGCAGAAATTCTTGTGTAACCTTGGCCAGATCTGTGCCTTGCCACAATTCGGTCTCTGAGTTCCTTGGTCAGTTCATTTGACCTCATGATTCTCATTTGGTCTGACATGCACTGTGAGCTTTGAGGCCTTATATAGACAGGTGTGTGCCTTTACAAATCATGTCCTATCAGCTTGACTCCAATAAAGGAGTAGAACCATCTCAAGGAGGATCACAAGGAAATGGACAACATGTGACTTAAATATGAGTGTCTGAGCAAGGGGTCTGAATACTTATGACCATGTGATATTTCAGTTTTTCTTTTTTAATAAATTTGCAAAAATTTCCACATTTCTGTTTTTTTTTTTTTTTTTCAGTCAAGATATGGGGTGCAGAGTGTACATTAATGAGAAAAAAATGAACTTTTTTGAATTTACAAAATGGCTGCAATGAAACAAAGAGTGACAAATTTAAAGGGGTCTGAATACTTTCCATACCCACTGTATATCAAAGTAAATGAAAAGTACATTTGGAGTACTTTGTCGCATAGTCAAGCAGCACCACAATAATTATGACTTAATCTAGGTAACTGGTTAAGAATTGTCCTAAATTTAATGACCATTGAAGTACTCTACCCACCCCTGCAAAAATCCAATGCCTGAAGCAAATGGCCAATTGCTGTTAAAATTGCTAGTGGTGGTAGTTTTTTTATTTACTAATTTTCCTGAACGCTTGACGTCTTTATTGTCCATTGCTACAGGTTCTCCGGCATGGGCTTAAGCAGAAGTGGTGTGAGCTGTGATTATTTTCTGCTCTTTTACAAAGTAACTAGAAATATGATTTATGCGGTTAAAAGAATGTAACTCCAACTTTCTCTTGTTTTTTATTTTTGCTTTCTGTTATAAATTAATTGCTCTGGACTCAACAGAAAAATCAGACTGTGGGTTAGTAAAATGTGATCACACACCAGGATGTTTTTGTGATATGAAGAATTATGATCCATCACCCTGCATCTGTCAGCACCATGATTAACATATCAAAACTCAAGACTGGGGTTAGCATAACGGCCTCACTGGCGTCTTCTCCCCCTTGGACCTCCCTAATTGCTTGCATGTGTTTTCTGAGCTTTAGAACAGAAGTATGAGCCTCCTGTGTTAGTAGAGAGATATGTGTCACCACAGCTTGACTAGGGATTGTCCCATGGGAGAAATTCTGTGTTGGGGTCATGCAGTCCTAGCTCAGAGGCTTTAGGTCATGGGCCCAACAGTAAAGTGTCTGCTTTCAGATCATAGAATATGGCATATGCATTGCATACAAGTTGTTGTAGGTTAACAAGTACACGTGTCGTATCACCAATACTAGGTGTTTGGCACTTCAATAAATATTATTATAGTGTATCTAAAAAAAATCCTTAAAACATCCTGAGAAATATAAAAAATGTAAGTCATGCATATCGCCAAACCAAGCTCACACTGTAGTTTTGATTTTTACAGAGGCACACTAATGATTTTTCTTTATGCATGGTTGTCTAGCTGTACATACAATGGCATTTGAAATTTTGGGCACCCCTGGTCAGAATTACTGTTACTGTAAACAGTTAAGCAAGTTGAAGATTAAATGATGTTTAAAAGGGCTAAAGTTAAAGACACATTTCCTTTGTATTTTAGGCAACAAAAAATACCGTATTTTACGGATTATAAGACTCACTTTTTTTCCACCAAATTTGGTGGAGAAATGGGGGTGCGTCTTATAATGCGTATACACCTTACAGGCTGGGGGATGAGGGGGTGCCCGGCGATCTTACTGGGGTCTCTGATGCTGTGGGGGGGCATTTCCAACATTTTGTGAAAGGCCCGTGGTTTCCTGTGCAGTGGACTCCGGGAAAATGGCCGCCGGTGTGTAGTGCATGCGCAGAAGGAGATCTCGGCATCAAGATCTTGGTAAATGAGATTTCAGTGCTGGGGTAGGGATAAGGGGGCCATGTGTATCAGGATGGGGATGAGGAGACCATGTATACCAGCATAGGGGATATTTAGTACAGATTTTATCACATTTTTTGCTTCAATTTTTTTTCCCTAATCTCCTCCTCTAAAACCTAGATGCGTCTTATGCTCCGGTGCATCTTCTAGTCCAAAAAATACGGTAAGCACACAAATCTTCAAGGGTGCTCAAACTTTTGCATTGGGCCATTTTCCATTTTGTAATTTTTAAATGTAAAAAATTACTATATTTGTTCCTAAAATATACAAAGGAAATGTCATCTTTTAACTTCAGGCCTTTTAGTTAGAGATAATTCCGTCTTAAAATTGCCTAAAGCAAACCAATCAGTAGGATTTTGTTAAATAAACTATATGCATTGTCAGATTGGTGGTGTTCCACTGATCAAAATGATACCTGGGTTAAAGAAATCCGTTTTGTGGTTCTTGTGTAATCAGAAGTTTCAGCGCACAAACCTGTTCCTCATCATAGAGACAGAGAGAGACAGACTGTGTGTGCTTCAGGGCTGACCTGTGGGCAGGTCTCTTCTTTATTTCTCTAGCCTAGATCACAAAGATAAGAATCTACCTAGTCACACCAGTGGGCACGAGCATCTCATTAACTGAAAACTTCTAACATTGATTACACAAGAACCACAAGACTGATTTCTTCACCGCAGGCATCATTTTATTCAGTATAACAGCACCAAAATCCTACTCACAAGTTTGCAGTAACTGTTCACAATAACAGTAATTTTGGCCAGGGGTGCCCAAATTTTTGCATGACACTGTATATACAAGCAGGCAACAAAATTGATCATTACTGCAATAGGCTTTAACAGAGATAGAAAGTTAGTTTACAGCAATGAACTACCACCGGCAATACTTTGTATGTGCGTGTGACAGTCTGCTGGCAAACACATCAGCAGTACTTCCTTCTCCCAGACACAATCTCTCTTGTCTGCTACACATTGCACATGTCCATAATACTTGTCATAACCAGTTATAACAGTCACTTCTCTTGGCAGCAGTATCCTACAGTAGCACACTGGTCTGATAACTTGCACACTTGCTTCCTGTTCACTCAGTTACTGTATCACTGACTCTCATACACAGGCTATCTCTATCATAATCATTTTCTTCTCTCTCAAGCCTCAGAAAATTCTTGTGTGGCAAAACTCACAGTAAGGAATAAACCTGTATTCTCCCCTCTGCTGTATGTAATTTTTGATTTTATGGGAGCTAACTTTGTCCTGTCAGTTTATTCACTTTTTTTTCACGGAAATAGCCTCTCTGCGTGGCAAACCTTGCTCACGCTTTGTAATTTTTGCTCACTAATACAGGAGGGCTTATCTCTCGTTCCTGGGGGAGAATACAGTGCAGGATGGAGCGTCTTACAGTCCTAACTAGTTCCCTGGGCTTGCACACAAGTTGGGAAACCTAAATACCCCTTTACTTTCCAAATTGTATGTGGCTTTTTGGTTCTGTCTGCTTTTCCTTTGAACTCATAGAACACACTCTGTAAAAATCATTGTGTAGTGTTAACTCCACACTTACAATGACTTTGCCCCTCACACAGCAGCTCAGTGTTTTAGCTATTTATGCCCTGCCTTCATCACTTATCACTCCTGCTACTCAGTGTCCTACTGTCTGGGCATAATTGACCCAGGGCATTTTGCTTACAAGATGTATTGATGCACACAGTTAACTCATTCTGCAGCCAGCAATAAGCAGTGCAACACTAAGCAGTGCAACACTATAGGAGGCAAATGCCGAAAAGAAAAATGAAACTCAAATTGTTAGAATCTGTTCAGTTTGTGACTATCCACCATTTTCTTGTAATATTCTGGCTGCTGGTCTTTTTCCTCTGGTGCTGGGTTTGTCTTGGGTCAGGTGATTGTATCACCCTTTATTAGCCTGCACCTGTCTCCCATTCCTTGCTGGACAACAGTGTTAATCTGCTTGAAGTCTGGCTTGGAGCCTTGTTTTGCCTCCTGTGTGTTTAATTAGTGCATTTTCGGGACCTCCGGTTCTGCAAGTCTTAGTTTTTGTTTTCAGTTTGTTTCTGCAGCCTTCTCTTTGTTTTCTATTAGGAGGTGACCCGTTTTTGGACCCAGTCCTTAGATCTTTCTGGGATCCCCTTCCCCCTATCTAAAGGTCTTCGCTTGAGATTAACCTAGGATCGTCGGTAGGTCTATTCGCAAGGAATGGGTCTCCCACTCCATCGTAGGGTATCAGCCTAGTTGCAGTGGAGGGTCAATTTCCCCCTTCCTACCCTAGGCCTGTGCTGCAGTACCATAACACAAATACATTCTGTGCAAATTAAAGTTGCATAGACGGAGTCTTTTAGAGTGACACCTTATCTTAGTGTGGCATATATTTCACAATCAGCGGTTGCAATGTTGCAAATCAATACTGTACTCCTACGTTACTTGGCTACACGTTACCAAGTATAACTTGCCTAAATTGGAGAAATTAGTTTTGGTTAAAAGTAGAGTTGAGCGAAACGGGTCGGTCAAATTAAAAAAAAACGCCGACTTAAGCTAAAGTCGGGTTTCGCCGATCGAAACCCTACCATAGCGTGAGGTCGCCGATCAGAGCGCCAAAGTCGCGTTTCAAATAATGCTTCAGGCGCCTTTTCTCAGCCAATGAAGGTGGACGCACACTGTGGGCAACGCGATGACATAGGCAGCGGCCACCACCATCTTAGAGAAGGGCATTGAAGTGATTGGCTGGCTTTGTGTGGCGTCACAGTGGGAATAAAAGGCTGTGACCGCCATCTTAGTTCTGCCGATCTTAGAATAGGGAGAGGTGCTGCTGCTGATTCTGAATAAGGGAGAGCGTTAGGCAGGGAAGAAGAAAAAAAAACTGCTTCTGCTGATAGCGCTTTTCACTGTACAGTTAATGTGCAGTGAAAGGGGAGGATTTTTGCTTTTGTGCAGCAGCGCTGGTGGTGATTAGGCTGCCTTTTAAGGCTACCTGCATTGCTGTGTGCACACTGCTGTTCAAACTGCTTTTTTCAAAGCACTCCAACTTTTATTATCTTGTTCTGGTGAGTTACTGAGCGTTCATTTTTTCACACACCGCATATCGGTGTACGCTCCTCACACACTACCGTGTACCGGCTGGTATCACTGACAAATAGAAGCTATCTGGGTGTGACTCTGGAAGAAAAAGCTGAGGAGTTTGTTTTTCCAGATCTACACCTTAGAGTGCTGTCCGCTTTTCAAACAGTTTCGTATATCTGCTGTTTGATTATGATCAAAACTAGACAGAGACAGCGTGTCAGTCCCTATACAAATAGACGGAGATTGACAATTTTCCATACACACCGTATAGAGCTGTCCTATTCTCACAGTATTGTATATCTGCCGTTCGCATTACAGTCACATCTATACAGAGTCAGCGTGTGTGAGACACTCCGTAAATACATATACGGAGATTGTTAGTTACACAAAAAACGTATACAGCTGTACACTTCTGATACACTTCCGTATATCTGCTTGTTGGATTACGGCCCAATACATACTGAAAGAGCGTCTGTGATTAACAAAATATATACGTAGATTTAATTTTTTTTAATACACCTTACACACAGCAGGACTCTCCTCATACAGTACCATCTCTCTGCTGGTATTTTTGGTACATTTTCCCAAAAATGAGGAAGTATGATGGAAGAGACCCCGGACATGGGCAGGGGGCGCAGCTGGTACTGATGGTGGTGGTGCATTGGCTGATTCTGGCAAAAGCACAATAGCAGCTAAGGCAGGAGGTGTTGAGCCTGCGTCATCATCTGGCCCAAGAAGGCCTGTAAGGTTGCCTTTTCTTGGAGAAGGAAAACCGCTTTTAACGCCGGAGTATCAGATACAGGTTTTGGCGTACATTGCCGAAACCGCCACCAGCTCTATTGCCTCCTCTTCTGAACGTTCGACACCTGCAAGCATGGAGTCGTCAGTGCAGGGTTCTGGTCAGGAAAAACACCTTTCCTTGTGTCCTTCACCCCCACCAAAAGTGAAGGATGCGGCATCCCACACTTCAGATTACTCTATGGAGCTGGGTTAATTAAAAATGGGGCCCATCATATACTGGAGCATTCAAAATGGGGGACATCTGACATTGGAGCATCATCCATGAGGCCCATCATATACTGGAGCATTCTAAATGGGGCAGATCAGACACTGGAGCAGCATCTATGGGGCCCATCATATACTGGAGCATTCCAAATGGGGGACATCTGACACTGGAGCATCATCCATGAGGCCCATCTTATACTGGAGCATTCCAAATGGGGCAGATCAGACACTGGAGCAGCATCTATAGGGCCCATTAAATATGGAGCATTATTAGGGCCCATAAGACACTGGAGCATTCCAGATTGGGGATATCAGACACTGGAGCAGCATTTACGGGGCCCATTATACACTGGAGCATTAGAAATGGAGCCCATTATATGTGGAGCATTATTTGGCCCCTTAACACACTGGAGCATCGTCCATGGGGACCATCATATACTGTAGCATTATGTGGAGCTCATCATATACTGTATGGAACATTATATGTGGCCAATTATTCTGTATGGAGAAATATATGGGGATCATTATTCTGTATGGCTCACAATGTGGTGGCCATAATATTGTATGGAGTAATATACTGTCCTTTTTTGAGCTATTGTACAATTTAAAATAGATCAGTCATGTCACGTAAGCAGTGAAGTATTTGTCATTGTACTATACCTATATTTCTGTGCCGTATCGGAGCATCACGAGTTGTGGTATGTGTTAAAGGGGCACACTGACACTCTTTGGCCCAGGGCACATGAAAACCTGGAGCCAGCCCTACCCCCTCACAACTTTAGCCTAATAACCCCCTGTTTTCAATGCGTAACTATTATTATGAAGTAAATTAAGGTTGACAAGCTTCAGTAATAAGAATTGATGTTTTTGTCATTGAAATGGGCCTTGTAGGTGTGTTTACTGTCCTCCACTCCCTGCCGACTTTGCTTCCCCATTGACTTGCATTGGGTTTCGGGTTTGTCGGCCTCCGACTTTTCCCTTTAGTCGGCCGATTTCGTTCGACCCTACTTTTGAGAAAGTCGGGTTTTATGAAACCCAACTCGACCCTAAAAAGGCAAAGTCGCTCATCTCTAGTTAAAAGCAGAAAAGATCCCTTGCCAAACTTTGCTGTAAATCTGCACCAAATCATGGTGAAATTGATGGCAAAGTCTTCAGCAAAACGTTGTGACAAAACAGAATTCAAAGAAAGAATGGAAATAATGAGCAATTTTTAAACCCAATGAAATGAAATTCAGAGACTTGAAGTTGAAAGTGAAGAAACAAATTTCAAGATAATGTTTGAGTGAATGGAATTTGAAATGTTCTTGATTGTGAGGCTCATTTTGGTAACGCCTAATTTGCGTAGTATTCTGTTGCCATTGTTTATAGGTAAATTTCCTTGAGAAACTTCAGTAAAGCCTTACAGAAAAATGATGTAAGCTGGTTAAAATTTAAACAAGACCGGACACTGAAGATTAGATGGCTCATTCTTCCATCACCCACCCCTCTACATCATCCTAATATGCCGGTTTCATCATCTACAGCCAAAGAGCAGAATTTGTGATGTCTATTTTCTTTGGAGATGTGGCTTGTATCCTTGATGAGAGGAATAACAATAGATTTCAATCATGCAATTTTATCCCACATGTATAATTTGAATGCCAAGTTTATGGTAACTTGTGTAAACTATGTACTTTTTTTTTCAGTACGGTTTTAGCCAGTATGGCATACTCTGGTTCTCATACTCAATTATTTAATTTCAAATTTTGCCCCAATATATTGCCAGATGTAAGAAAGATTTTGCATCTACAATAAAAAACAAGTAAATGAGCTGGAGCATAAGCTGAAATACATGCAATTTGTAAGAGAACGTTTACACTATTACAATTTCAGTGACAAAACCCAAGAGGGAAACAAAATGAGCAAATACGCTGTATAAGTAAATAGCAATAGTACATGTAAATAATAAAAGAGGATGTCGCGCTATCCACTCGCTAGGAAATAAATTTAAACACAGACTAACAAGAGATAACGTATTACTCAGGAAAAAAAAATTACCGTATATACTCGAGTATAAGCCGAGACCCCCTAATTTTGCTGCAAAAACTGGTAAAACTTATTGACTCGAGTCTAAGCGGAGGGTGGTGCTGCACAAAGGTTAATGGTGGTCCAAAAAGATGCTCCATAGATAAATACCCCCCATATATTGCTGCACAAGGGTTAATGGTGGTCCAAGAAGATGCTCCATAGATAAATAATCCCCATATGCTGCTGCTATTAAAAAAGAAAAAATGACATACTCCCCTCTCATCGCTGGGGGCCAGGTGCCGGTGACCTGAGCAGGCGGTGTCGCTGCTGGATCAGGCCCCCAGCACTGGCGATATTCACCTGTCCCCCATTCCACCGCCACGCGCTGCTCTGTCTCCCGGGTCTCTGCAGTGACGTTCAGCAAAGGGCACGCACTGACTATGTCATCACACCCTCTGACCTGAACGTCAGTCAGAGGATGCGAAGGATAGAGCGGTGCGCAGCGGTAAAACAGGGACAGGTGAATATTGCACTGCTCCCCGTCCTCCCCCATCATACTCACCCCCTCCTGGCGCACAGTCTCTGCAGCCCCTGCTTCTTCCATGGTCTCGACACGGCAGTTCTAACAGGTTTCAGCGATCACATGGTAGCGCTCAGTAAAGTCATGAATATGCGCATATCATGACTTTAATGAGCAGGACCACGTGACCGCTTAAGCCAGGAAGAGCTGCCTCGCTGAGACCATGAAAGAAGCAGGGGGACTGCAGAGACTGCACCAGGAGGGGGGGCGATTATGATCTTTGACATCCGTGTTTCTCCTCCCCTGACGACCCTCGGTATATGACTCGAGTATAAGTCGAGAAGGGGGACTTTCAGCCCAGAAAAATGGGCTGAAAATCTCGGCTTATACTCGAGTATATACGGTAAGTACTTCTAAAATAAAATCTATTGAAATGTATAAAACAATTAATTACACTTAATCCATCAAAATTCATAAATTAGTCCTCAACAAAAATTAAGAGACCATTGCACAGTTTTATAAAAATCAACTTCTCTACCAGTGTCAGTTGAATTTCAACCAGAGTACACCTCATTCTATTTAATGTGCTTCTGATTAGGTGATCACCTGAACCAAATCCTATTTAATGACGGAAAGTATAAAAAAAACCCTGCTGTGGTGTTCACAATCCTCTTGCAATAGGACAAGCTGGATGGCAAAACAAATGCTAGTAATATCCCAAAAGTAATAGGAATTAAAAAATAGCTTTTAACCATGCCAAAGGAGTTGAAAAGAAAAGTCTTGAGTGAGGAAAAGAAGGGCTCCGTTCTGGCTTTACTAGCAGAGGGATACAGTGAGCATCATGTTTCCTCCATCCTTAAAATTTCTAAGACGGCAGTCCAATACAACAAGGTCAAGCAGCAGACATTGGGGACAGAAAAGCTACAGAGCGGCAGAGGGCAAAAACTACTCTCATCTTATTCGAATGTCACTCAGCAATTGCAGGATGACATCAAGTGACCTACAAAAGGAATGGCAAATGGCAGCTGAGTTGAAGTGCTCAGCAAGAACAGTTCGTAACAGGGTCCTAGAGGCAGGGCTCAAGTTATGTAAAGCAGGAAAAAAGCCTTTCGTCAATGAGAAGCAAAGGAGAGCCAGGCTGAAGTTTGCCAAAGACCATAAGGTTTGGACCATGGATGACTGGAGTAAAGTAATCTTCTGTGATGAGTCTAATTTTCAGCCTTGCCCAACATCTGGTCGCCTAATGGTTTGATGGAGACCTAGAGAGGCATACAAGCCACAGTGTCTTGCACCCACTGTGAAATTTGGTGGAGGATCGGTGATTATCTGAGGTTACTTCAGCAAGGCTGGAATTGAGCAGGTTAATCTTTGTGAAGGACGTATGAATCAAGCCGCATACAAGGTTATCCTGGAAAAACAGTTGATCTCTTCTGCTCCGGCAATGTTCCCCAACCCTGAGGACTGTTTTTTTTCCAGCAGGACAATGTGCCATGCCACACAGCTAGGTCAATCAATGTGTAGATGAAGAACCACCACATCAAATCCCTGTCATAGCCAGCCTAATCTTCAGACCCCATTGAAAACTTCTGGAATGTAATCAAGAGGAATATGGATAGCCACAAACCATCAAACAAAGAATAACTGCTTAAATTGTTGTGCCAGGAGTGGCATAACGTCACCCCAAAGCAGTGTGAAAGACTGGTGGAAAGCATGCCAAGACGCATGAAAGCAGTGATTAAAAATATTGATTTCTGAACTGTTCCTGAGTAAAAACTTTAGTATTGTTTCTAAATGATTATGATTATGAACTTGTTTTCTTAGCATTATTTGAGGTCTGCAAGCACTGCATTTTGTTATTTTGAGCATCTCTCATTTTCTCAAAATATAAAATTTAGTGCTTGAAAGTTCGAAGACATGTCAGTAGTTTATAGAATAAAATATATTTCTACAGGGTGGGCCATTTATAAAGTTGGATTCAAAATGGCTGACTTCAAAATGGCCACCATGGTCACCACCCATCTTGAATAGTTTTCCCCCCTCCCATACACTAATGTGCCACAAACAGGAAGCTGATATCACCAACCATTCCCATTTTATTTAGGTGTATCCATATAAATTGCCCACCAAGGTGTATCCACATAAATGGCCCACCCTGTATATATTGCTCATCCTAAATATATACTAGCTGAAGAGCCCGGCGCTGCCTGGGCATAATAACTAACTGTGGTTAGTTATAGCAAATTATAATTATCCTCCATCCCATAGGCCCGTGCCCATATACCCATCATACATATCCACGATCCCATAGGCCCGTGCCCATATACCCATCACACATCCTCCATCCCATAGTCCCATGCCTATATACCCATCATACATATTCGCCATCCCATAGTCGAGTGCCCATATACCCATCACACATCCTTCATCTCAGTCCCATGCCCATATACCCGGCCATCATACATATCCTCCATCCCATAGTCCCGTGCCCATATACCCATCATACATATCCGCCATCCTATAGTCCTGTGCCCATATACCCATCATACATATCCTCTATCCCATAATCCAGTGCCCATATACCCATCCCACATCCTCCATCCCATAGTCCTGTGCCCATATACCCGTCATACATATCCTCCATCCCATAGTCCAGTGCCCATATACCCATCACACATCCTCCATCCCATAGTCAACCATTATGACATCATAATGAGCGGCAGGGGTTGCAACCTATGATGACATCAGCGTCGCAATGGCAACCATTGTGACATCATGATGAGGGGTGGGGCTTGATACACACACGCACACATACACACACACACACTTTTTCCCCATTATGTAGATAGGGGCAAAATTGTTTGGTGAATTGGAACGCGTAGGGTTAAAATTTCGCCTCACAACATAGCCTAGGACACTCTCGGGGTCCAGACGTGTGACTGTGCCAAATTTTGTGGCTGTAGCTGCGACGGTGCGGATGCCAATCCTGGACATACATACATACATACATACATACATACATACATACATACACACCCACATTGAGCTTTAATTATTAGATATATATAAATAAATAAAAGCTTCCCTCTCACCCCTCAATGGGGGTGGTCTTTTGTTGTCCTTTCTCATTCTCGGGTCCTCTACCAGAGGACTGGGAGTTTGAGGGTTCTCCGCAGGATCTTAGTTGTTCCCTGTATTGCGTTTTTCTGGACAGAGAGCTCAGATGTTGCTCCTGGGATGTTGTAGCCATTCTTCCATCTTAGGGTAACTGCTCCAAGTGCTCCTATCACCACTGGAATCACTGTTGCCTTCACCTTCCACATCTTCTCCAGTTCTCCTGTGAGGCCCTGGTATTTCTCCAGCTTCTCATATTCCTTCTTTCTGATGTTGCTGTCACTTGGCACTGCCACATCTATTTTCATTGCTGTCTTCTGATCCTTGTCTACTATGACAATGTCTGGTTGGTTAGCTAACACCTGCTTAGGCCTCTTTCACACTTCAGTCTTTTGGCGTCAGTCAAAATCCATCAAAGTGTAAAAAAAAGGATCCAGTGAAGATCGCAAAAAAAACTGATGCACCGGATCCGTTTTTTTGATGGATCCGTCGAAGCCACAGCTTTTGGAATTTAAAGGAACAGGATTCTGGAGAGAGAGAGATTTTCTATGCCAGAATGGCTTTTGGGATTAAATTAAATGAATAGATATTCCTCCGGGCATGCTCAGTTTAAAAAAACGGATTCAGTCACTGGATTTCGTTATGGGACAGATGGCGATGGATCCGCCAGACATAGGCGTCCATTCTAGCAGATGACGGACAGTGATGTATCCGTCAACTCCAGTCTTTTCGACGCAGACAAAAAACGTTACTATGACGTTACTATGTCCGTTGTATCCAGACGGATGCTGATATTCCGACGGATCCGTCAAATGACTGATGAAACGGACGGCCATCCGTCGCTAATGCAAGTCTATGAGGAAAAAAAACGGATTTTGCTAAAAAAAAAATGGATCCGTTTTTTTCAAAAAATATCGGATTTCGACTGACGTCAAAAGACTGAAGTGTGAAAGAGGCCTTATCTGTCTTGGTCTTGAAGTCCCACAGAATTTTAGCCCTTTCATTTTCCACCACTTTTTCTGGGGTCTCCCACCTGGACTTAGGGGGACTTAGCCCATATGCTATGCAGATGTCCCTGTGTACAATTCCCGCTACTTGGTTGTGGCGTTCGGTATACGCCGTTCCTGCTTGCATTTTCCTTCTTGCCACTAGGTGTTGGAATGTTTCTGAGGTTTCTTTGCATAGTCTGCACCTTGGGTCTTGTCTTGTGTGGTAGATTCCTGCTTCTATGGATCTGGTACTTAGTGCTTGCTCTTGTGCTGCTATGATTAGTGCCTCTGTGCTGTCTCAGAGCCCAGCTTTCTCCAGCCATTGTAGGATTTCTCCATGTCAGCCACCTTCATTATCTTTCGGTGGTACATCCCATGCAGCGGCTTGTCTTGCCATGACTCTTTCATGTTACTGTTCTTCCTTCCAGATCAGTTGTTGTTGCTGCCTTAGGCTATGTGCACACACTGCAGATTGGTCTGCAGATTTTTATCTGCAGAACCGCAGGTAAAATACCTGCGTTTTTACCTGCAGTTTGGCCTGCAGTTTTCCCTGCGGTTTTGCCACCTGGACAATGGAATAGGTGGTAAACCACAGCAGAATCCGCAGAAATAATTGACATGTCATTTATTTCTGCGGATTTAAAACCGCAGCTTTTCCGCAGTTAAAAATCCGCAGCGTGTGCACAGCAGAATGTTAATCACATAGGATAACATGCTACTGTACACTGTCTGCAGAACTGCTGCAGATCCGCAGCGGCCAAAACCGCAGCGGAACCGCAGCAAAAACCGCAGCGTGTGCACATAGCCTTAGGCTTTCTCTCAGCAACTCCTCTTTTGGTGCCATTTTTCTGATGTATTCCAGGATACTCCTTGTTTCATCCATGATGGTGGCTTGGATGCTTATCAACCCTCAACCACCCTCCTTTCTGTTGGTATACAATCTTTGGGTACTAGACTTAGGGTGGAGACCTCCATGCATTGTGAGGAGCTTTCGTGTTTTCACATCTGCCGCTTCCATCTCTTCTTTTGGCCAGCACACTATGCCAGCATATGTACTGATAACGTGAATTTTATTCTTCCCATTGAGCTGGCTCTTCAAGACCTGTCTTACCCTTTGATGGTATTTGGATGTTGCTGCTTTCCTTGCCTCCTCATCATGGTTACCAATATCCCTGTGGGATGCCGAGGTACTTGTAGCATGTCTGTACATCTGCTATGTGCCCTGCTGTTAATTCCACTCCATCAGTCTTGACTACTTTGCATCTCTTTATTTCCAACCAGCCACACTTCTCCAGTCCGAAGGACATCCCAATGCCTTTGCTCTAGATCCTTGTCAAGTGGATCAGTAAATTGATGTATCTTTTTTTTTTTTTTTCGCTTACAGCTTGTCATCCATGTAGAGGATGTGGCTGACTGTGCTTCCACTCTTGAACTTGTATCTATAGCCAGATTCTGTAATTATCTGACGGAGAGGGTTCAAGCTTATGCAGCAATGGGGATAGTGCATCACCTTGGTATATGCCGCATTTTATGATTTTATGGTCGCTTTTGCTAGTTGTCTTGCGTAAATTGTTGTCTTCAAATGAAATAAAAAAATATAATTCATTTTTTTATTTTTTCTTTGCCTGTACATGTAAATAACCTAGGATACTTTAGATAAGACTGACAAAAATTTGGGAAAAATTCCAGGACAACCATCCAGGAATAAAATACTTTATTTAAAACATTAAAAGGCGAAGCCTCGTATCTGACGCGTTTCAGGTGTATACACTCCCTTAGTCCTTGGCTAACTTATCCCTGGATGGTTGTGCCGGAATTTTTCCCCAATTTTCGTCTACCTTCCTGTGATCACCAGTGGAAACTGCACCCTCAGGAGGCTTCCGGGTCAAATTTCCAGCTACACATTCTCAGCGTGGTAAGCTCCTTCATCCCTCTCCCTGCGTCTCACCATATTTAAATAAGGCTGTTTTGATCAAAAAGCGTAAAAGCCATCTCACCGCAACATGGTGTACCCAATCAAGAGCGTTCATCCTGATCGGATGCAACTTGTCTCGATGGGTTTTTACACTTTTTAATCAAAGTAGTATTCACTAAGTAGCTTAGGTTAACATTAACTATTACTGTTTAGATACTACAGGGTTTATGTTAATTTGTTGTTTTTTTTTTTCTTGGGTTTTAACATTTTACATCTATCCTACTTAGTTTCAAATATATACATTTTTTTAGCCGGAACTAAAAAACAGCAAATGGTTTTGTTTTTAAAACATAGAAGTCTATGGTATATGGATTATAATGGATGGTTCTTATGTCATTCATGAACAGCCAATGTTTTAAAGCCCTGTGCTTAAGACGTTAAAGGTGCTAAAAACTGAATAGAAACTGATGCACAAATAGCTAGCCAGTTGTACGATTGAAGGCCAGTGATCTGCATCCTGTAGTTCTTGGATTACAATTTCCGCATATATGAGAATGTTTGATTTTGTGTTATTCTGATGGGTGATACTGAGGTTTGCCTTTAACTTGAAATCAGAGAGAAAGCATGCACACAAAATGTAGTATGTATGGACCTTAGGTAGCTGCTTCTAGAATCTATTTCAACAGCCAGACTGTTCCTAATGCAGTGACCTTGGAGTTTAATGGCGACCTGAACTTTTGTATGATTAGGATCAACTTCCGTTACACTTCAGGTGTGTGTGAATCTTCTGTTTTTCAGTTAATGCAAAAAAAACAATAAGCAACTTGGGGCTATGGCCAATTTAACACATTTCACATTCACATTTCAAGTACGTACCACAAAACCCAAACCGGCCACAGTTCTGCTTACCCCCAACTTAGGAGCCTCCTAGGCATATATGAAATAAAAATAGTCTTATGAAGGGCAGGGGGCTTGTAGTATGGGTTTCTGCCTTTAGTGGAATATTCACGGAAACCTTGAGTCAGTGTGCCAGCCGACGCTGCTGGTGAAAGTGCATTTGGCATTGGTGACTTTTTTTCTTTGCTCAATGAGTTGGCATTCTGGAAGATCACTGTTGAACCATTGATGAACTCATGGCTGTCACATCTCTGTTGTCGGAATCCCCAGGACCAAGGTCTCCTAACCTGTGTCTAGTGCTAGAGGCGCCCTAGCTATCCCTGCTCCCCGGATTACTTTTATTGTTGAAGACGGTGCGGCCACGTACCTTGCTGAGCTCCGGAATCTTCCCTTAATCTGTTTCCTCCCTCACCCAGGGAAGTGGAAGTGGGGAGTAGAAATGTATGTAGATACACAAACAAGATTAACAAGGGAATACATACAAGGATATAGGAAATAACCAGTCACACAAATATGCACTTACAAACAGAGTGGAACTACGGGGATTGAAGGAGGGATAAATCGAATTAGGAGAGGATGAGGGTATGCACACAACTGAATAACCTAGCAACAGTCTTTAGATAAACACTCCAAATGCCACCCCAAACAACCAACTCCTCCAGCTCCAGAGCCAAGCAGCATGAAGCAAACACTGGCATCCCTAATAGCCTGAGGCAAGTATATATAGCAGAGGGGAGTGGCTAGCACTGAACAGCTGAGTCCATAACTCAGGAAAGCATTAGAAGCTCTCAACTGAACAGATTAACCCCTGCACTTCTAGCAGAAACCTGCACATTTTAATACAATGGTTAAGTGCTTCTAATTAGTGCAGAAAATCAGAAGCTACAGTCTTCTGGCACCCCTGTTGTGGCAAACCTGTGACAATGGCATTGTCTGGAATTGTGTGGAGGTCCTTTAAGTACATTAAAATGAAAGAATTGATCATGAAACTAGTTGAGGAAAATTCATAAACCTCATCAGAGAGGTCATTGCCTGGCATGCATAGAGTATATATATATTTGTCCATGTGGTCGCCTTCAAATTACTCTCACTTTATATGGTGTGTGTGTGTGTGTGTGCATATATATATATATATATATATATATATATATATACACACACACACGCACATACAGTGGGGAAAAAAAGTATTTAGTCAGTCAGCAATAGTGCAAGTTCCACCACTTAAAAAGATGAGAGGCGTCTGTAATTTACATCATAGGTAGACCTCAACTATGGGAGACAAACTGAGAAAAAAAAATCCAGAAAATCACATTGTCTGTTTTTTTTTTTCATTTTATTTGCATATTATGGTGGAAAATAAGTATTTGGTCAGAAACAAGCAATCAAGATTTCTGGCTCTCACAGACCTGTAACTTCTTCTTTAAGAGTCTCCTCTTTCCTCCACTCATTACCTGTAGTAATGGCACCTGTTTAAACTTGTTATCAGTATAAAAAGACACCTGTGCACACCCTCAAACAGTCTGACTCCAAACTCCACTATGGTGAAGACCAAAGAGCTGTCAAAGGACACCAGAAACAAAATTGTAGCCCTGCATCAGGCTGGGAAGACTGAATCTGCAATAGCCAACCAGCTTGGAGTGAAGAAATCAACTGTGGGAGCAATAATTAGAAAATGGAAGACATACAAGACCACTGATAATCTCCCTCGATCTGGTGCTCCACGCAAAATCCCACCCCGTGGGGTCAGAATGATCACAAGAACAGTGAGCAAAAATCCCAGAACCACGCGGGGGGACCTAGTGAATGAACTGCAGAGAGCTGGGACCAATGTAACAAGGCCTACCATAAGTAACACACTACGCCACCATGGACTCAGATCCTGCAGTGCCAGACGTGTCCCACTGCTTAAGCCTGTACATGTCCGGGCCCGTCTGAAGTTTGCTAGAGAGCATTTGGATGATCCAGAGGAGTTTTGGGAGAATGTCCTATGGTCTGATGAAACCAAACTGGAACTGTTTGGTAGAAACACAACTTGTCGTGTTTGGAGGAAAAAGAATACTGAGTTGCATCCATCAAACACCATACCTACTGTAAAGCATGGTGGTGGAAACATCATGCTTTGGGGCTGTTTCTCTGCAAAGGGGCCAGGACGACTGATCCGGGTACATGAAAGAATGAATGGGGCCATGTATCGTGAGATTTTGAGTGCAAACCTCCTTCCATCAGCAAGGGCATTGAAGATGAAACGTGGCTGGGTCTTTCAACATGACAATGATCCAAAGCACACCACCAGGGCAATGAAGGAGTGGCTTCGTAAGAAGCATTTCAAGGTCCTGGAGTGGCCTAGCCAGTCTCCAGATCTCAACCCTATAGAAAACCTTTGGAGGGAGTTGAAAGTCCGTGTTGCCAAGCGAAAAGCCAAAAACATCACTGCTCTAGAGGAGATCTGCATGGAGGAATGGGCCAACATACCAACAACAGTGTGTGGCAACCTTGTGAAGACTTACAGAAAACGTTTGACCTCTGTCATTGCCAACAAAGGATATATCACAAAGTATTGAGATGAAATTTTGTTTCTAACCAAATACTTATTTTCCACCATAATATGCAAATAAAATGAAAAAAAAACAGACAATGTGATTTTCTGGATTTTTTTTTCTCAGTTTGTCTCCCATAGTTGAGGTCTACCTATGATGTAAATTACAGACGCCTCTCATCTTTTTAAGTGGTGGAACTTGCACTATTGCTGACTGACTAAATACTTTTTTTCCCCACTGTATATGTGAAAGAAGGAAAAAGATGCGGCACTCACCCAGATTTGCAGTTCAGTGTTTCTTTATTCAGCCATTAAAGGTCACACAATAAAGGGCCTGGACCTGTTGAAGCGTCTGTGTATGCGAAACGGCCGTCGTCCGTCTTTTTCCCCGCATGCCTCATGTTACCTGCCCGTCCTTTATTCTGTGACCTTTAATGGTTGAATAAAGAAACACTGCACTGCAAATCTGGGTGAGCGCCGCATCTTTTTCCTTCTTTCACAAATTTAGCATTTTTTTTCTGATGCTGAGCACTGTGATTCCCAGCAGTGTTTTACACACTGTGTGCCTGTGATTGATCCTCGACTTGTTGCTGGTGGATTATGGTGGATTAGAGCCTTGGTGCCGTTCATCTGGGCTTTTCTTTGAATTGAACACACACAATATGTGTGTATGTGTGTGTATATATATGTGTGTATATATATATATATATATATATATATATATATATATATATATATATATATATTATACTGTTTTTATAAATTAATTCCATTTCTTTTGGGTTCCCCATTGTAACAACCATTTCAGATGGTTTTTTTGTCCCCCCTCAATGGAAACAAAGCTTCATAGCCAGACGTTGTTTGCAGGGCTGTGGAGTCTGTAAGCCAAACCTCTGATGACTCCATTTCCTTGACTCCTGACTGCGACTCTAGAGCACTGCCTCAGCACAGAAAGTACAGCACAGTTTCATATCACCTAAAAGTGGAGATCCTAAGATCAGGAACACAACAGACATTTATAAGATACTTCATAGCTTTCCCAAATTCTGATCAAATAATTCAGCGCGTCCTGCATTGTACTACTGTACTAAATTTATTATATATTTTCTGAGTTGGTCCATTTTACACCGACACCAACTACGACTCAACGACTCTGACTCTGCAACCCTGGTTGTTAGTGTAAATTTGACATCATAGTATAGGAGAAAGATTGACCAACTTGTTGAAAAAAATCCCTTGAGCCAAACGCGACCTTTTTCGTCATACTGACTCTGTGAACATTCACCTTGCAGTGGAAGCCTGTACTAAAAGCAACCCAACCTCCAGAAGACGATTCCTTTTACTTTTGGGTACCCCCTTGTATGAACCTTGCAAGATTGGATTAGGAGACCAGTGGCTGATCTGAACTTGTCAGTCTGTAGTCTGACCACTGATGTGTCGCATGCCAAATTGACTTCGGAGTTATCCGCATCGTAAATTTATTTAAGCTTTAGCATGTTCACTGTACAGATTCTTGCAGTATTTTTCTATAGTTATAGATAGTTGTGCCCTTTTGTGGGCAGCATTGCTAACTTCCCTTTTCAGGTAGTGCTTGATAAGACAGAGCCTTAGAGGGTGGTTCTGGTCAGTCAACTGAGTGTTAATGACTTGGTTTTTCTCCCAGAGGGCCAAATCTCACAAATAATTGTGACCATGTGTATTTGTGTATAGAGACCTGAACTTCTTGGCTGAGCATTATGTGGACTACTCAAATATTTAGAATAAAAGGATTTTGGGTGTGGGGTGTTTATCGCTGAGATTTTTCTTTCTTTCTTTTGGGCTGCTGAATATTCCTGGATTTGTTGAAGATGTTTACACGTTCATTGCAGTCAAAACCAGTTCAATTTGATACTTGTTTTTTTGTTTTCTTCTGTTATTAGCAGTATTAAGGAAGCCCACTCTAGGTAGCCACTGGCACACAATCTTTTGCTCTTTACATACGGTATGATAACTACGATTAATCTAAATGATCACAGGAAGCTTGCTTATAGCTTGTGACTGTGATTACATAAGCAGTATTCTCTTTGAGTCATGTTTTCTTTTACCATTATATGTGTGTGTGTGTATATAGATAAATGTGCATACACAAACGCGTACATGGATGGATAAACATGTTGCTGATATGCAAATTATGGAAAAAATGCTAACAATATTTTTGAAACCTCTTGATTTATTCAGTATGAAGCGTGATTGCCACTCAAAAATACACACACTTGGATGCCTTAGCATTATTATTTATTAATGGTTATCTGAGGCATGTTCTGCCACTCTGCATGCACTTGAGCAAATCATCAGGCTCAGCTGCTGACTGTTCCCTTTGCAATTGTCAACCAATGATGTCCCAGATGTGCTCTATGGGAGACAAGTCCGGAGATGCTTCAGGTCATTGCATGAGCAGCATGCCTTCTGATGTGTTGAAAAACCGTTCCTGAGACGGTTTGAATAAATGGCTGTACTGGTTCCAAATCAATGTAGCACTGAACTGTTAGTATACCTAAAATTAAAACTAGAGGGCCCGGTTATGGTATGTTAAACCACCCCATACCTTAGTCTCGCGAGTAGGACCAGTATGAAGATTCCTCGTGAAGTTGTTCCATTGACTTCAAGCCTCCTCTCAAGTCTATCAGGCTGCAGAGCAAGATTGCAATGGGGGTCTGTGCTCTTCAACAAGGAGTCTCACTTTTGTTCTGGATACAATGATAGCTGGAGATTGGTCTGGAAACTACAAATTCATTCAGTGTGGCAGAACATTCTTTAGACTAATAATAACATAATAGCAACCAAGGTGTTTAAGTGCGGGTAGTTGCTACTTCCAATAAATCTTCCAATAAATTGCACTAGAGTTCTATCTAGTTCCTCGCTGAAAAGGCAATTTGCATATTTAATTTCCCAGAGGAGCATTGCAAGGCTTATAAGCCTTATCACATTGGCATGCCAGGTTAGGCATGTCACGCAACACAAGGAGAAACTTTACCCCTTGGATCTCTGTCTGAAATCTCTCACCTAGCCAATCCAGATCACACAGTTTGTACTAATGAGGGGCAGCACCCCAAAACAGTGTCTACAAATTGAGATTCTGGTTTGGCTTTAAGTCATGTGGCAATGCTCTTTAAAGGGTCGATACTGAGTTTTAGGGTTAATACTTCCAGTAGGTTGCACTAGAGGTCTACTCTTCCTCTCAAGAGGCAATTTGCATATGCTGGAATTTCTGCATGTGGCACTCATAATCGATACTAAATACTCAAATAGGGCATACTTTTTAAAATAATGGCCACTGTGTCCTGCTCCCTTCATCATTTACATAGGAAAGACATCTTGCCTGTAAGAGCAGCTATGCTTTGTACTCCCGGTCATCCCATAAAGTTCTATACACATATGTTGAACAGTTGCTGTACTTTTATTACTTAAGTTATGTTAATCAAAAGGTTGAGTCACTTGATAGAAAAATAGCCAAGAAAAAGAATGAGGTGTCTGCAAGACTCCAGCCCTGTAATCAATCGCTTCATTATATCTGTCACTTCTAATATAGTGTGGCCCTGATAAAGCCAGATATAGACTACCACATTCTTCCCTAACATTTTAGTGACCACAAACATTGTGTCCCATTATAAAACTAGAGAAAGCACTTCCCATATTTTCTCCAATTGTATTTTCCGAGCGATAAGTCAGACACAGCTGCATGTAAGAATAGTCTTGCTATTGACAAGTAAAGTGATACACCACGTTACGATATATAGCTTGTATTATTCAATGGTGCAGCAATGTCTGGCCTTACTGCTCCTAGACAGAAGGTATGGCTGCCTATTAAGACAAACTGATTCATGTCGGAAAGTACTAAACATCCCACATCACACTCTTAAAGGGAACCTGTCAAGTGAAAAAATGCTATTAACCTGCAGAAACGGAGTTAGGTTGCAGGTTAGTAGCTTTCTGAACCTGCCTGGCCCCCACACCTAGAGCTCTGCTCCTGGGAGGAAATGAACGTTCAGCACAGGTTCAGTCATCGATCTGTGATAGAGAGCAGCAGTTGTAACTGCGCTCCCGGCACTGGCTCACAGAAGGATCAGCATTAGAATACTCTTGAGATAAAATACATCAAATACATGAACTAGACAGGGGTTTGCTGTTTGTGATGTTTCATTGCATGACAGAAATATGGCTCGGTCAAGAAAGCAATCCAAAAGGTTCCTTACAAAAATGAGCAAAATACTACAAAAATACAGCAAAGCCATTGAATTTTCCTAGAAATACAGTTTAAGCATACTTGAGTTCAAAGTTTAAAGGAACACTGGCTAAAATACCTGGATCTGGCAACCAAGACATACACCTCTGCTTACCCAAAAGCTCAAGAAAACTTGGCACCATTATACTACAATATTGTAAATAAGGTAAAGAAATTTTAAAATTCTGTTGTATGGATCAGGAGTATATCTGGAGGAGGAAGATTGAAGCATATGAAGCAATAAAAAGAGCACCCTGCTAACAGTGACACACAGCAGAGGCTCTGTGAAGCCTACAGTGAAGCATGCCAGTGGCTTAGTAATGTTCCGTGGCTGGTTTGCTTTCTTTGACACTGGATGGCTAGATGGATTTGATCAAGTATCAGGAAATCCCGGGAGAAAACATAATTCTGTTGTGGGAAATCTGTAGATTTGGCATAATTGAACTTTAAAACAGGATAATTACCACAAGCATACCTCAGAATACCTCAAATTTACTTGGTTTGGTTTCAGAATGAAATCCCAGAGTGGTCTTTATAGATGTTTGACTTGAGCCCAAAAGAATAACTTTGGTGGAATTTGAAGAAGGCAGTTTCAGCATGCAAACCCAAGAATATTATTGAACAAGAAGTTTTTGCCCATGCGGAATGGGTTAAGATTCCTTTGAAATATAGGCAGAAGCTAGTGTCTGGATATGCATCACGTTTGGAAGGTCAGAACAGCCAAAGGGGCTCTACTAAGAATTAAACTTAAGAGATGGCTAGCACGCTATGCCTGTGTATGAAGGTGCATGTGTACAATACCACTCTAGTCCACAAGCTATACTGCAAGGTAAGAGACACCAGTTTATGGAGAAGAATGTGCTCAGGTGTTGTTTACCTCGCAGTACAGTGCTATTTTGTGGTTTCCCTTCTGTGATATTATTCTATTTGGTGCAATTAATTTTGTCTGATTAAAGGTCTTATAGACTGAAATGTCATGTACTGTATATCAAATTGGATTGCATATCCACTAAAGAATTTTCAGCTTGAAAATGCATTCATTTGCAGTGCCATGGGCTTTTCTAGTTTTCTAATAAGAGCTAAAGATGCAGTGATGAAGGGGTAATTCGCTCCATAGTGTGAATCGGTTTTGGATAAAGGGGTGGGATTGTGGACAAACTCGTTCACCTGGAGAGGTTGTGCACGGACAGGCTCAACACTGCGTAGAGTGGTATGTGGATTATCAATTGGAAATAGTCGTTGCTTAACTCGCCAAACCTGAGTCTCCAGACTCAAATAAAGATTGTGGTTCAAGAAGGGAAAATGTGTGGTCTTTGCATGGTGTCAAAATCCAGGTGATAATGGTCCAAGAATCTGTAAAACAAAATGGATTTGTTATTTGAGTTGGTCTAACTCCTTTGAGCACAAGTTTGAAACTAGTTTTCCCTCCATTAATCAGAATTGGAGTACCAAGCTCAGTCACCTCAGTGCCACCATAAACAATGAAGAGGGACATGTACTCTATTCTTGCAGTTCCAATAACTGCATCATATGTATTTCTGCACTGACTTTTTCCCCATGTTTTTCTACTGAATGATGAAAACAGATCTTGTCCATGTCATGATGTAGAAAAGAAATACTCAGATGTTATATATATATTTATTTATTATAGGTTTGCTTTTTTATTATTTTTTTTTTTTTTTGCAGAATTTGTTCCTGATGCTTGTTCTGTAGGTTGGGTTGTAGAGGTTTGTTATACATCTATAAGATTTTATTACAATAAATACTTTTCTCTTAATTACAGATTATAAAACTCCTGGATGGAAAAAGATCACAGGCTGTAGGAATTTTAATATCCAGTTTACACCTTGACATGAAGGACATTCAGCAAGGTAAGTGGTTTTTGAGGAAATCCTAATTTGTCTGTAATACTTGGCCCTCATTGCAGTGGAAGTAAAGACATAACTGTTAGTAATTAGTGGATCAATCCACAAAGAATCAAGTTTGTCCAGTTTCCTGAAATTCGCAGTTTCACACAATTTGAATATTTTGAGATTCAATTTGTAGATCGTAAAATGAAAAAAATAAAATAAAAAAACAACTTGACCTGCACCATTTCCCACACTGCTAAAGCGTCAGAGAGTAGGCTAATATCTTTATTTATTTATTTTTTTTTTAAATAAAGGAGATGAAAATGGATTTGAAGGAAATCCCAAACACACATTTATCTTGTTAAATGATTGCTTTAACGCTCCTGGTTGATAAAGCAATGATTTAACAAGCAAATCGCGCTTTGGGAATTTCTTATAGGTGCCTTCTGGGACCACTTATGCAAAACGGGTAAGAATTGGCAGCTTTGGGCCGAATTTATGACACTTGGTTGGATATTGTTTTGAGATGTGATGAATACCACGATGGTTTGTACGTTCATTTGTCTGTTTTCCCCTCCTATATTTATCCACCTCTAGGACTCGTTGCTTGTGGTTCCTTTTTTCTCCTATTACCAACGGTTTGTCTATATTTTTTATATATTTTTTTTCCTAATACATTCAGGACTGGCTTTGGCTAATTTCTGTAAACATTTTTCTGGTGTCTATAAGGCTGTAGATTCGGGTAAGGAGATCTGCGGTCAGTCCGGGCATTACAGTCTGTATATGGACTGTGAAATATGTCATTCTGAAATTGGGCTAAGTCTCTGTTTTGTATAATGTAGGCTCTTCAAGTCCACTTTCTCTGTTACCTGTAGAGTGGAATTTCTTATGCATAGCAGCGTTTTTCTCTCTCGCTCGCGCTCTCTCTCATCTTCCCCATATGTATTTTCCAATTAATTACAGTATTGAGATTTGTGCAATTTTATTTATGGTGAATTACATTTGGGGGAAACTTTGGCAAAGTCAGCATCATTGAAGGTCAAAAGATCATCTCTAGTAACTGATCTTGGTATGCCAACATTTCCCCAAAGTATCAATGTCATTCTTACCCATGAGAATGAGGTGATATGGGAATGTGGAAAGAATGGAGTCAAATATACAGAAATGCTCAGATCATATGTGGTTACACTCAGTAAGGATAATATAAAAAATAGGTAACTTTACAGGGTTTCATTGAATTGATGCTATGAGCATGGACAAATATAGTTGTACTTGCTCTTGGTTGCATCTGCCACAAGAAGTTTGACTATGTTCAGATGTTCTGCATTTGAGGTGTATTAATCTGCAGAAAAATACTTTTGGAAAAGATTCTGAAAACTCTTTCCACATGCAATGTTTGGCTAATCCACCGGAAGAACAGAAAATCCTCTGGTGGGCCCGTTATTGGCGTTGCGTCAGCCTGCAGCATCTTAAAATGGCACTAGTAGTTTTTGAGCTTTACATCTGGACATCTATACAGCAATAAGTATACACACAGGGAGGTAGCGATGGGAAGACAATACCCTGTCAAATCCCTCAAAAACTAATCATCATCTGATCCCCAGACTTCTGCCCTTACAAGGGCAGTCCACAGCTCACCCTATATTGCACATGCCCTGCACTTTCCCTTAGAAGAGCGTCCCATGCTGTATCCTTTATACAAACTGTTGCCTGACATGATATATTAGCAACGTTTTATATCCTGATTGATGCGGTTGGGTGGTTCCTATTTTTTCTAGGGATTACCCATCAAATGGCATCCTTTTAATCACTATTGGTGACATTATTTGTTTTGGGGCTTTTAAGTTACATATTAAAAGTTATTTTTTAACCTCACTTATTGCTGTATAGATATAAAGTTTTGGGGTGAGAGATATGTGTCATTTTTGACAAAAAATTGGCATTTTTTTGCTGTATTTCTTCTTTACATCTGGACTCCTAAAAGTGATTCAGCCAGTAAATTGTATTGAGCTTTGTAGTCCTACTTTTTCTTCAACACCTGTTGACTGCATCTCTTGACTCCTCATCATATGAACATGTATGTTGTCTTGATGCCTCTTTAACAGAGGTTTAAGAATTCTTCTTTTGACAAGAGACTAAACTTGTAATTATATTATATGTATGCATAAAAAATGTGCAGTTGGACATATATTAAAGTGTTTTGCTGAGTGATGCACTTGGCTTTCTTCAGCAGTCCATTAGACAATAAATGGAGTGGAGGATAAGCTTGAACACCTCCATTCAAAAAAAAAAAAACATTCTCAAGATCCAGAGCCTTGGTTTTTAAATTTCTCCTTCGTCAAGCCACCATGTAAGTTCCTCTTGCCTATCCATCAGAGAGAATTTTCAGTTCTGGGAATATCCATTTATTTTATAGTTCTTAAATCAAACTGGGGCTGTGTGAGATTATTTTTGGGATTTTATGCAATGAAAACACACCTCCTCTCCTGACTAGATAGTTGAAATGACACTACTTTTATAAAGTCTTTTGGTTAACCCCTTGATCCCCCAAGGTGGTTTGCACGTTAATGACCAGACCAATTTTTACAATTCTGACCAGTGTCTTTTTATGAGGCAATAACTCTGGAACGCTTCAATCAATCCTACTGATTCTTACATTTGCTTTTTTCATGACATATTGTACTTCATGATAGTGATAAAATTTCTTCACTATAACTTGTTTAATTGTAAAAAAAAAGGAATTTCGCAAAAATTTGGAAAATGTTGCAATTTTCAAATTTGAATTTTTATGCCATTAAATCAGTCATATCGCTCAAAATAGTTGATGAATAACATTTCCCACATGTATACTTTACATCAGTACAATTTTTGAAACAATTTTTTTTTTGTTAGGAAGTTATAAGGGTTAAAAGTAAGTTGACGAGCAATTAATTCTTTTTCAAACCAAATTTACAAAACCATTTCTTTATGGACCACTTCACATTTGAAGTGACTTTGAAGGGCTTTTATGATAGAAATTACACATAAGTGACACCATTCTGAAAACTGCACCCCTCAAGGTGTTCAAAACCACATTCAAGACGTTTATTAATCCTTCAGGTGCTTCACAGAAATTTTTGGAATGTGGGACAAAAAATTTACTTTAGACCCAATTTTTTTTATTTTGGCAAGGGTAACCGGAAATAAACCCCAGAATTTATTGTGCTATTTCTTCTGAGCATGTCTGTACCCCTTATGTGGGGGGAAAACACATGGCACAGCTCAAAAGGGAAGGAGCTCCATTTGACTTTATCAAAATTTTCTAGCACAATTAGTAGACGCCATGTTGCGTTTGGAATCAGGAATGTGCCTAAACAAAGCAAAACCCCCACAATTGACCCCATTTTGGAAACTAAACCCTCAAAGAATGTATGTAGATGTGTGGTGAGCACCTTAAACCCCCAGGAACTTTATAGAAGTTTATAACGTTGAGCCGTGAAAAAAAAATAAATAAATTTGGTCCCCAAAATGTTATTTTGGCCCCAATTTTTTTTATTTTTAAATGGATAGCAGAAGAAATTGCAGATCTCGGAAGGAAAGGAGCGCCGTTTTGAGTTTTCAGTGCAAAATTGGCAGGAATTGAGATCGGACGCCATGGAGAGCCCCTGATGTGCCTAAATTCTAACTCCAACCCTAACCCCAACACACCCCTAACCCTAATCCCAACCCTAACCACAAACCTAGCGCTAATCTTAACTTTAGCCCAAAACCTTACCCTAACTTTAGCCCCGACCTTAACCATAATGAGAAAATGGAAATAAATGCTTTTTTTATTTTATTATTTTTTCCCTAACTAAAGGGGTGATAAAGGGGGGTTTGATTTCCTATTTATAAAGGATTTTTATGTTGACAGCTGTCACACACTAAAAGACGCTTTTTATTGCAAACTATGCCTCTTCACATTTTGAGAGCTATAATTTTGCCATATTTTTGCCCACAGAGTCATGTGAGGTCTTGTTTTTTGCAGGATGAGTTGACATTTTTATTGGTACCATTTTTGGCCACATCACATTTTTGATTGCTTTCTATTCCGATTTTTGGGAGGCAAAATTAACAAAAGCCAGCAATTCATAAATTTCTTTTAGGTGGGGCGTTTACACCGTTCCGCGTGTGGTAAATTGATAAAGCAGTTTTATTCTTTGGGTCAGTACGATTACAGCGATACCTCATTTATATCTCTTTTTAATGTTTTGGTGCTTTTATACAAAGAAAACTCTTTATTAAAAATAATTTTTACATCGCTTTATTCTGAGAGCTATAACTTTTTTATTTTCCCGGTGATAGAGCTGTATGGCAGCTCATTTTTTGCAGGACAAGATGACGTTTTCAGCAGTACCATGTTAATATCCGTCTTTTTGATTGCGTGTTATTCCACTTTTTGTTCGGCTGTATGATAAAGCATTGTTTTTTGCCTCGTTTATTTTTACGGTGCTCACTGAAGGGGTTAACTAGTGGTACAGTTTTATAGGTCGGGTCGTTACGGACATGGAAATACTTAATATGTGTACTTTAAATGTTTTTTTTTTATTTAGATGAAATGTATTTATTGGAGCAATTTATCTTTTTTCTTTAGGAATTTTTAAAAAAAATATTTTTACACAGTATATTCTTTTTTTTACTTTTTTACATTGTCCCAGGTTGGGACATCACTGTATAAAGTCAGATCGCTGATCTGTCACTTTGCACAGCACTGAGAAGCCATGTCCCTGCAGGACCCGGAAGAACCCCGCGGCCATCTTGGATCCGGGGGTCTGAAGGCAGGGAGAACTTCAGAACAACTCGATCACATCGCGTTGTTCTGAGGGAAGCACACGGGGAGCCCCCTCCCTGCACGATGCTTCTCTATTCCATTGGAACGCTGCGATCATGTTTGATCGCAGTGTTCTGGGGGTTAAAGTGCCGGGAGCGGTCCGTGACTGCTCCTGGTACTTAGTGCTTGGTGTCAGCTGTGAGAATCAGCTGACACCCGGCCACGATCAGCCACACTCCCCCTGTGAGCGCGGATGATCGCCTATCATGTACTATTCCGTCCGTGGGAATTAAGTCCCAGGTCACATAGACGGAATAGTACATCCAATGGCAGAGAGCGGTTAAGGGTGCCATGTCACATTGACAGAGCCCCTGAGGTGCCCTCCATATGTGAACTACAAACTACACTCCATAATGAATTCATGTAGAGGTGCAGTGATCATATTGACACCACATGTGCCTCACAGAATTTTTCACCATTGAGCGGTGAAGAAAGAATAAATTACATTTTTACCACCAAAATGTTGTTTTTGCCCCAAGTTTTTAAATTTTCTAAGGGCAAATAAGAAATTTTTTTTTTTTACAACAAACTGAGCTCCAGTACACTGTGTCATCGGGAAATATTTTTCAGGCACATTGCAAAGCTCAGAAGGGAAGCAGCTCAGCAAGGATACTATAATGCAGATTTTACTGTTATGGTTTGTGTGTGCCAGGACCCACTGGTAGAGCCCCTGAGTTGCCAGAACAGAAGAACCTCCATTAGTGCCCCCATTTTACAAAATACACTTCTAAATGAATTCACCTAGGGGTGCTGTGATCATATTGACACCCCGGGTGTGTCACAGATTTTTACACTATTGGGCAATGAAGAAAAAAATAACTACATTTTTACCATCAAAATTTTGTTTCAGCCCCAGATTTTACATTTTCACACAAGAAGTGGGTAAAAATGGTACTATAATTTGTCCCATAATTTCTACTGAACGTGGCAATACCCCACATGTGGCCATACAGTACTGCTTAGCCATACGGAGAGACTCGAGAGGGATAGAGCACTATCTGCCTCCTGGAGTGCAGATTTTCTTAGGATTGTTTGCAGACTACATATACAGAGTCCCTAAGTGCTAGAAAAGCAGAACGCCCCCCTCAGGCCACCCCATTTTGGAAATTATACCCATTTGGTAATTTATGTACAGGTGTAGTGGCTGTTTTGACTCCATGGGTGTTTTCCAGAGACAAGCAGCAATGAATGTTGAAGAGTGAAAACTGCAAACTGCCGTTGTAGTGACCAGTATGTTATGCCCAGTTTATGCTTCTGGAGATATGCACCGATAAGTTATGCGGGCTTTCATCGCTTCAGAAATTATAACCATGTGGACGCTATATAAGGTTTAGGTACACTGTGGGGCTCAGAAGGGAGCATTTGGATTAGGAAACGCAAAATTTGCTGAATTTCTTTTGAGGTGCCTTTTTGCTTTTCCAGAGCCTTTGTGCTACCGGTAACGTGGAAGCCTCCTATATTTCCATTAACAGATGATGGACCTGAGTGGGGACTTACTTTTTTGTGGATTGAGTTGAAGCTTTTATTGGGAACATAACAATTGGGATCCCATTTACCCAGCATAGAACGCTGAGCACTTATATTCGGGCTTTCATCTAAATCGACAAGTGACGTGATTCAGATGAAATCCCAGAGGGATCCATTCACTATAATGAGGCAGCAGAGTTGCTCTGGACTCCGTTTGGCCTCTATTCAACTTTGTTCTTCTTTTCAGAAGTGCATAAAACTGTGGCTGATAGCACTTTTATGCAATCCTAAAAATACTGACCACCGGATCACTGGTCCTTTGGCATCCACAGTGTCTCCATCTGCCTCATTATAGGGAATCTTCCGCCAAGGGTTCCGTCTGAATTGCATATTTCAGAGATTTACACGGATACCCCGGTGTTGGTGCTCAACGCAGTGCCCAGGATAAATGTGCGTCAAGCCTTGCTGCGATCTTTGAGACGCAGACTGAACAAAACAGCAGGTACAGAATTGTTTTTTGTATTTTTTACGCCGTTCCTCATGCGATGTAATTATTATGAGAGACTTTATTCTTCTGGTCAGTGCGATTACAGAGATACCAGATTTATATAATTTTTTATGTTTGGCTGCTGTCCCACACTAAAAAAGGCTTTTTAGTGCATCACCATATTTTGAGAGCTGTCATTTTTCCATATTTTGGCCCACAGAGACATGTGAGGGCTTGTATTTTGCGAGGCGGGTTGACATTTTTATTGGCACCATTTTCAGACACAAGACCTTTTTTGATCACTTTCTATTCTGTTTTTTTGGGTGGCAGAATGAACAATAAATGTCAATTCAGGAATTGTTTGGTTTTTTTTTTTTGGAGGGGCAGGGGTAGGTGGATTATGTTCCACTTGTGGTAAAATTGATAAGGTGGCTTTATTCTTCAGGTCAGTATGATTACAGCAATACCACATTTATATCTGTTTGTTTTGGCTCTTTTACACAATAAAAACTATTTTGTAGAAAAAATTATTTGCATTGTGTTATTCTGAGCTATTTAGCTTTTTTTAATCCACTGATGGAGCTATATGATGGCTTCTTTTTTTGCGGGATAAAATGACGTTTTCAGCGGTACCATTTATATTTGTCTTTTTTATCACGTTTTATTCCACTTTTTGTTCGTCGATATGATATAGCATTGGGGTTTTTTTTAAGTGTTTTTATGATCACTAAAGGGTTTAACTAGTGGGCTAATTTTTGCAAGCTGACAGCTTGCATAGCATGGGGATGCAGAATCCCTATGCTATGCATACTGTCAGCTCTGCACTGATAAACAAAGTTTCTGATCATGCTCTAAGCATGATGTAGCAACTTTTCTAGTGCTGGTGATGATATTGGGTCACGTTGGCAACAATCCAAAGGCAGAGAAGGGCTGTCTTCCCTCTGCCTACTCCTGGAATGCTGCGATTGAGTTCAATCGCAGCATTTAGGGGGTTGAAGTGTCGGAAGTGGTGCTGGACAGCTCCCGGCACTGAAGTGTTAAAGGGAATCTGTCATCTATTTTTAGCCCTATCAGCTGCCGGCACCGCCATCAGGGGCTTATCTACAGCATTCTATAATGCTGTAGATAAGCCCCGATGAAACCTGAAAGATAAGAAAAACAAGTTATGTTATACTTACCGGGGGGGGCGTGGTCCGCCCCCGTTGGTCCCTCAACAGGGCAGATAAAGTACGCCTGTGCAGGAGCCGCAGCAGAACTAAGAAGGAGGATGGCATCGCTGGAAGATGTGAGGCGCCGGACCGGACTGGACGCCAGGGTGAGTATAATCTAATTTGTTTTTCTTATCTTTCAGGTTTCATCGGACACTTATCTACAGCATTACAGAATGCTGTAGATAAACTCCTGATGGCAGTGTCGGCAGCTTATTAGGCTAAAATGAGGTGACAGATTCCCTTTAAGGAGTTATCCGAGCATGCTCAGGTGCTAACCGCGTGTCTTCTGCGTGCTTGAATACTATGCTTGAGTCCTCGCGCCTGCATGTATCGCAGTTGTTTGACATTTGCAACACATGTTTACCTTATCTGAGCACGTTCGATCATCACTAATCTTTACCAATGTGTATTACTAGAGCATGATCTGCATTTGATTATATCTGATCATTTGGATAACATTTTTGAGGTTTTCTACTATAGTTTGATGTAATATTCAGCTTTTTAGCTGCATGTGACATGGGGAAAGGTGTGTGTGTTGAGCGACTCACCTAGTGGATTCAGATCCATCTGTATCCCATTACAACAGAAATGACCTCCGTCTTTGAAGTACAATACTCGTTAGTTCAAGCGCCACTTAGATGGAAGTATTACAGGGGCTTTGCTGTGTTTTACACAGTTTTTCCCTCTTGTTGCTCCAGGAATTAGCACTCCCAGCTCCCCTGCCCCTTGCCCTCTTGCTGTTCATTATTAAGGCTTTAGCTACTTTTTAATCAGTTTAACACTTTGGTGAGTTTCCACACGATGGCTCTGATTGAGACGTAGACTTATGGGGCCATAAGGGAGCATGCTGAGCCTCTCATTTGTCAAATGATGAATTTATAAATACTGTATGGGCCAGATATGAGTAAGAAAGAATTTAGTGAAATTTGCATTTTGTGTGAATATTTTACACTTGTGTTACATCAGTATTTACAGTTTTGTGTGATGTGATTTTCTACAAATTGTAGAAGGGAAAAATTGCATTTTTCTATTAAATTAAATTTAACCTAAATAGAAACCTAAAAATATTTAGGGCACCTTTTAAAGTCCGCGCGCACCTTTTTGACACTTTTTAAATATGTCAGTTAAGAGTTGTTTTAAAGAGGTGAAAAATATAGGAGGATGAGGAGCAGTGCTGGTGAAGATGTCTAGTCCACGGATGTGAAATAAAACATTTCAGCATTCGACTGATGCCTTCATCAGGCTTGTGTACCATAGTATACTGACCTAATATAGGCTTCAATGTGATGCCAAAATGCATTGATAGCCAGTAAATTAATTTTATATCACGTCCTTGGAATAGACTTCTGCAATAGCAATGCTCATCAGCCCAGTGTGTTTTTCTCCTTTTTATACTTTTCTATACTATATAGCATGTGCTCTCTTTCCTCCCTAAACAAATGTATGCTTTTTTTTTCGCCCAAACGCAACCTATGCCATATATATCTCACTGCTCTCTCCTTGCTGCTGTGTTGAACATGGAGAGAAGGAAGAGAAGCAAAAATACTACACACAGCCAGGAGCAATGTACTGTTAGATCTGTGTAAGTAGCAACAGCTCAGCCAGCTAGGTAAAGGAGTGACACAGACTGTACAAGTTAAAAATGATAGAACATTTTAGAACATTCTTGTTTTTGCAGTTAGGAAGGAAGTAATAAGAATAATAAAAAATAAACCGCTCAAAACTATTTATAGCATCCACAAAATTAAGCGATGGCTCAAGTTTATGGATGGCTTTGCAAAGAATCAAAAATTAAAAAAAAATCAAGAGACATCGTTTTTAGAGACTGACATGCTGAACAGTGAGCATAAACACCAGGGGCGTAATTGTCACTGTCGTAGAGAGCGTGGAAATGACCAGGCACGTGCGGGAGGGGGGCCCACTGATGTCAGCAGATATTTCAGCTCAACGTGCCTCCTCAGATGCACATTGAGCTGACATGTATTGCTGCGCAGAGACCTGCCGAGTCTCTACCCTGCTATACACATTGCCAGTCAATCTGAAGCTGGCATCTGATGTCTGCGTGCAAGTCACTGGCAGTGACATCATGTGCTGCTCGCTGAAGTCAGCCGGCAGCTTCCGCATCAGCTATAGAAGAGGACACCAAGAGGACACCGCAGATCGTTGGAGTGGAGGAAGGTGAGTAGAATGGTTTATTTTTTTATATATATTTTTTTTAAAAAGATCTGCCGAACAACTACATAATTACTGGAAAAAGCCAAGGATGTGGCACATTATACCAGGATGGGAGACACATATTACAAGAAGGGGACAAGGTGAGGACATTATTACATGAGGGTGAGCACATGTGTCTTCATGGGATCTGGAATGCTACAAGGGCCTATACATCTGACAAACATGCAGGTGGTGGCCCAGGTCCAAATTTTGCACCTGGTTCCATCGTACTTTAGTTACTCCACTGAAAATCACCTATTACTAAATCAGATATGTTCCTTTAAAAAAAAAAAACCATGAACACAGGAAATTTCTGTAATTTTGTACATTTTTATTTATAAGCTAGAGAAATGCCATGTACCGGCAAAATATATTTCTCAGTCTGCATTCCGCACTAAAATTGTTTGTGCAAAGCCGAGGCTTCTAGCAATAAGTATTGGCTATGTTTCTAAAAGTCCCATGCACAAATTAACATTATAAAATTTACTGTCTGTGCCTGAAGCACAATATTTATCACAGTTTATAAAGTTCAAAGGTGTCTTGATCCCATCACGTTGCCGGGACACCAGCTATGCTTTCACAATGATCTCAAGTGCTGACTTTCTAAATATTATTAAACAAGTTGTCCCAAAACATAAATTTCCATGGGACTGTGTCAATTTATAATTCCTCTTGGAAGTTTCTGTAGCTTCAAGGAGATTTGGAAAGGAAATTGAGGAGTGATGATCTAACCTGTTAAGTATAGACTGCACATATTTTTGTCAACCATAAACCATTAATCTATGTGACATTAAAATGACAAAATACAGTGCAATGCCCTTCAGTGCGGCCTTTACTGTAAATGACAGCTGTCAAAATATACTGTTATTGGTGCTAAATGTATTAACAAACCTAATTGTATATCTGAACATAATATAAATATTAGATTTGCAAGAGAAAATCTCCATCTGACTACAGCACCATTCACAAGCTGCAGAATTGTCCCACACAAACCTGTGGTGTATTTTTTTATTTGATTTATGACATCTTTCAATGGAAAGAGATTAACTTAGCAGTGATTGCCACTGAAAATCTTCCAACAAAGTTTTTATTCTCTTACTGTATTGCAGTCATCATATTATATAGCACTGTGCTCTTACAATTGCTCATTTTGCCCCTCTACCCAGATAATTCTTCTCTTTTCCATTAGTTATATGATATCATGTGATTAGAAGCAGACTAGCTGAATCATTCTAAGCTCTACGTAGAAACAAGACGTCTATTTTGCCTGCATGAGTCATCATTGGAACTACAATTCTGCTCACTGCAAAGTCATTGAAAAGGAGGATGAATGAACTCATGGAGATCAACATCCGACACTGCGGAGACACCATCACGTGTTTCTCAACGCAGTGACTCTAGAGCACTGCCCCCATCCCTTATGGGAAATATGTAAAACATGCAAAACAGAAGCCGCGGAGACACCATCACGTGTTTCTCAACGCAAGCAATGACCAGCCAGCTGTTTCGGGGTATTGCCCCTCATCAGTGTGGAGTAGGAAACTGGCTGGTAGGAGCAATGCCTAGCAAAGTCATTGGCGGGGAGCGGGAGCTGCGCAGCTATGTCAGGAGTTGGTGAGCGGATCACTCATGCAGGTAAAAGACTTCCTATTTCTTCATATAGGACAGAAAAGAGAAGAATTATGTAGCTACACAGGCAAAATGAGTAATTGTGCGCACACAGTGCTATATATTATGACTGCAATATATTAAGAAAATAAAAACTTTGAGAGTGCGTCTTTACAATGTAAAACTGGCCACATCATGGAAAAGTGGCTGCAGAACTGAATAATTCGTGACTTTTAATTTGTAATTTTTCATCTCTGTTGCAGAGATATTGGATTGTAAAGTTTAGTTTAATTTTTGCTAAGACTAAGGTGGCGTTAACAGATACCTACCTGGGCGCAGTTACTTTTTTCTACTGTATAATGTGGACCAATCTTAAGCAGGAGGCATCAAACTGGGACAAAAAAAGAACACACCCCCAGAAAATGTCGGACCCATCTTTCATTCATTGTGAGACATGTAATGACACACAGCACTGCCCATCTCACTGATTTTACTTCTGGCATCTATTGTGATTACAAGCATGGGAGAGGAGTATAGTACAGCTGTGTGTCATTAAAAACCCACTTGAAGCTTTCATCTCACAGCACTGTCTGCTCTGCTCTAATTGTCCAACACTGACAGTGACCTGAATGAAAGCTGCAAGAGGTGTTTGTAATGTTACACAGCTCTGCTGTACTTTACACAGTAGATGCTGGGAGTGAGATTATGGCTGAGAGCAGAGCTGTATGTCTCATACAGAGAAATCTGGGTTTTACATTCCCTTGGGGTGTTTGTGTTTTTTGTTTTTTTTTCACTGCATGACACCTCTTACTTGTGATTGGTCAACAGCATGCCATGCAGGGGATAAAGTAACCACCCGCCAAAAACAAAAACTTCTATTGCCCACTTGTCCTTTTCATAAATTAGAATCTAAACTTTACAAGGTAATCTTGCCGCAACGGAGATAAGAAATTTAAAACTAAAAACGACATTTTACTAAGCTCGATAGCCATGATTCCATGATATGGGCAGTTTAACATGCTCAAAGTGGTGAAAGGACCTCTAAAAATAAATGGCTTTTGTTTTCAATTGTCAGCAGTTCTTTCCTTCCAACGTGGTGATACCCTAAAGGCCCCGTCTCACTAAGCGACTCACCAGCGATCCCGACACCGATATGAAGGTGTCAGGATCGCTGGTAAGTCGCTATGTGATCGCTGGTGAGCTGTCACACAGACAGCTTCACCAGCGATCAGCACAGCGACGCCGAGCGCCCGGCATCGCTGGCTATCGCTGTAGAAAATAGTATCAAAATAAAAAATATAGCTATTCTCACCTTCCGACGTCCCGTTTAGCCATCCTGCCTCTCTCCACGCTCCGGTCCCAGTGATCCTTTGCACGAATGACCGCGAGATGTCACGGTCTCGCGGGATAACAAAGTCTCGCGGTCATTCATGCAAAGGATCACTGGGACCGGAGCGTGGAGAGAGGCAGGATGGCTGCGCGGGACGTCGGAAGGTGAGAATAACTATATTTTTTATTTTTTTTTATTATTTTTTTACACCTGATCGCTGGTCTCCCGCCTGTCACACACAGCGATGCGTGCTGGCCAGCGGGAGACCAGCGACCAAAGAAATGTCCAGAGGTTTCTTCCAGCGATCAGCGATACCGGCAGGGGGGGCTGATCGCTGTCACACACAGCGATCTCGCTGGTGAGATCGCTGTTACGTCACAACAGTTGTGACTCAGCAGCGATCTCGCTACCGAGATTGCTTAGTGAGATGGGGCCTTAATGCTAGCCATACACATGGCTGTCCATTTGGCTGACAGTTATTGACTTCTAAATATCCACTTTGAGTTTGGCTAATGGAGTGGTAGCTGGCTGTTCTCTCCTGCAGTGCCAGCAACCATCTCCTATTCCAAGTTTTAGACTTGTATCCAAAATTTAGAGAAAAATTTCTCTGCACACACCCTGATTGCCTAAAATGACACTTCCGTGGTAATACATATGACAGTCCAGCAACTGCATTGCATTATTAATTTTCAGATTGTTTAGTAGAAAGTAGTAATACTACTTACTGACTCCCACAGTATAACTAACAGAACTCGTTTGATCATGGACCGCTATAACATCAACATAGCAAATATATGACCTTTGTATTCATTAGTGCGTTTGCAGTCGTATGATGCATAGCCAGTCTAAATTTTGGGTTATACACGGTTTGGACCTGTATTAGAAAGACATCTTGAAGGTCAAGGAAGAGGACAGAGCTTTGATCTCCGGAGCAGAATTATAATCACATGATTTGTTGTTCCTTTGAAAATGATTCTTAGCGTGGCTAATGCAAAGAGTAAAGGCTGCAGTTTAAGCTTCTGACGTGACTGTCTTGACATTTTGTCCAGGATCTTCTTGAAATTGATGAATCAAGCACATTAACCTTTATACTGTATATCACAATAATTGCACATTCCTGTTGTGGCTGAAGTAGAACGCCAAATGTGCTCTGTTACACGAATGCATGCGGAGACCCAGTCAAAGTCTATTCCATGCAAAGTACCGTAAATGAATGAATGCAGTCAGCTGCAACATTAGGGGGCCTTTTTGCTTATGGTTTGGTGTTGGACTTTTTTAAACTATTTTGGATAGCAATGCATTTGCTGTTAAACAATTATTTGACTTTTTTTTTTCAAAGTGTACCTTTCCTTTCATACAGAGAAGAAATAGAAGGGCATGGCCTTTTTTTCCTCTTCCTTCTCAACAAGTCACAAGTATGTGCACCAACAGCCATTCTAATATGTCCAAGGACTGTCCCCACGCTCATGCTTTGTAACTTGCCATCCACTTTGAGTGAACAGATCCTCTTCATCTGAAATCTGTTGACACTTTAGGAGCTGGATGTCATTCCACTCATTTCCCTCCCTGCATCATGCATGCCATCTACTATATAATCTTCTAATTCTGTCTGTCTCTCTGTTTGTAACAGAAATCCCACGTCGCTGATTGGTCGCAGCGGTCGCTGATGACTAGCCTGATTGGTCGCACCCGGCGACTTTACTAGTGTACTCACTGCATTATTCTTAAATCTTAATAAACTACATACATATTCTAGAATACCCGATGCTTTAGAATCTGGCCACCATCTAGTTATTCAATAGTTTACCTACCCTGAACTGAAAGCCTGCAGCTCTCCTATGCCTGTTTGCTGTTTAACAGACAGGAGACCAGGAGCTGCTTCCTGAAATCTGTTTCGCTGCTGCTGGATATCCATTACAGTTGATAAAAGGTAGTTGACATTACACAAGAGTCACCTAGTTGCTAGCGCTTTTAAGTAAGAACTTAGAATTGCCAGGACTAAAGTTGGTCGATTTTTTTTTTTTTTTTTTTTTGTTTTTATTTTATACCTGCTTCCTCCTGTTTTGTTTTTTTCTTCTTTAAATCCACAAGCAGGTTCCAGAGACTGTTTGTTTCTTTCATTCTAATTTTTCAGGTCATTACTGTTGCTTCTAAGGTAATTTTTGAGCATCCTGCAGACATGCCCTCATCCTTTGGGCAATGCTCCATTGTTAAAGACCATAAAAATTGGCATTAAGTAAAAAGCCCATATCTCTTGAACTGCAGAACTGTTAAAAATAAACAAAAAAAAGAAAAATAAAGTGGACAGTGGGATTAAGAGCATTGAGTTCAGAGAACAAAAATACATAAGTTTAATGGTTTTAACAATTAAGCTGTGGGGATGGCAACAAGCTGCTGTACTTGACGTCATTGCTTAAATGGATGATCACAAAAGGGACCAAGAGTGGCGTCATTTAGTATTTTTATTGAAGGTATTCAAAAGGCTGTATCCTACTCATCAAATGCTTCAAATGCTTAGGAAAAGTCATCAATGGAAAAATCCCAGAGAACCCTTAGAAGTCTATTTCTTGTTCCCTGTTCAGATAGGGAAGAGGGTATACTTTGGTTCGATTCTGAGAACCTCTTCAAACATGCATTGAGATGTATCTTCAGATCAGTTACTTTTTTTTTTTTGTGTGTGTTCAAATCCTAAGACTACTATTGATGAAGCCAGAACCTATAGCAAATATTTAATATATACTGTAATATAAGAATATTATTCAGATAAATGCATAAAGAAAGTTCCAGAGGAATAGTGAGACCATTCATGTTCAGAACGTTATACTGTATTGTTTAGGTTGGTTCCAAGATTATGCTGTACATCTGTGTTTATGAAGGCTTTCTACAGCCACAAACTAATGGGCCACGCATTATAGGGCTGCAGTCTGCCCCAGCAGAGCTTCTGGAAGGACCAGCCTAGATGCTGTCAGTATATTCCTGGTTCCAGAGACTTTGTGCTGGCGACTTTACATAACAAGGGAATCTCCTGATCCCACATAAGATCTTCCATGTTCCTCACCTCATAAATCACCATGCCTCTCATAGACACAGTCAAGGAGAGAAGTGTCTAAAAAAAAAAAAAAAAAAAAAAAAAAAAAAAAGTCAAGTTCGCAGGAGACTGTTAAACAAGTCTGAAGGGTCATTACTCTTTCCTGCCTCCTGTAAAGACACTGTTTTAGTTTCCCAAACTTACATTTGCTAGAAAGAGGATTTCCAGTCACTGATTACTATTTTCTTTTCATCTGAGCTTATAAGGGCAAAGACCCAAAGACGCACTTTACTTGCAGAAATGTGTGAGGAGTCACTGCTTTCTATGACCATTGCCAAACTGTGCCTAATAATTACGTACCCAATTGAACCTAATCAGACTAGTGACGTTTGATCCCACCAGTCACAAAATATAAGAATATAAAGTATTCTTCTGAAAATCATATTCAATAATGCAGTTCTGAGAGTGAGGGAGAGGAGTGTTCAACGGTGCGGAAAAGAGAAGAGATCCTTGGTGAGTGTGAAAGAGAAGCGCATTGGAAAAGTAGAAGAGTGGTGGAGAGCAAGAAGAAGATTGAAGTGTAAGAAAGATGAGTGAATGGTTAGAATGAAGAAGGTTGGAGAGAAAGTGTTTAACAGTGAGAAAAACAGAGGAGCATTGGTGAGTGAGAAAATAGAGCAATGGAAAGGAAGAAAAGTGGTAGAGTGAGAAGAGCAGTGGTGAAGCTCATGGGCCCCAAAGCAAAAGCTCTGACAGGGCCCCCCAGTTATTGCAAGTCTTTAACAGTATTTGTCTTTTCATATAGGCTAAAGAGAGTAATTGGGCCCCTTAGGCTCCAGGGCTTGGGTGTAATTGCAACTTCTACACGTATTGTAGTGTGGGGAAGGTGACTTGACGGACAGACTTGACTGGTAGTAGGTGGGGACGGTTTGTGCCCTAGAGATGAAGATTGACAGGTTAGAAGGGTGACAGATAGGAAAGGGAGATAGGAGAGTGCAGTACCAAGAAATGACCACAAGATGGCAGGGGAGAGTAGCTTTGGACTTAACGGCTTATGGCTCGAGAAACGCATAGTCATGGGGCGGGGAGATAGGAACCTAGGAGGGGAATTCCCAGTGAGAGAGGGGATAAGTAGTAGTGGTTGGGGTTCCAGGAAGTCAGTCCCGGGAGGAGCTCGATAGAAGACTAGACCGGAAGTCGGAAACGGTAAAGAGCTTGATTGGGGGACTGATAGGAGAAGACAGTAAGGGGGGTGGCCCTGACATGACGTACCGCAGGACAGACGAGGTGATGGGTCGGACACGACGTACCGCAGGACAGGCGAGGCCCCGGGGGTACCGATTGGACGACGACCTCGGGCAGGTGAAGCACTGGCGGTAGATTGGTCTAGGACAGCCCCAGTGAAAGATCCGCGAGGGACGTTACTACGACTGGTGGATAGGTGCAGGTACCCGGGCCTGGAGGCAGAGAAGTGTAAAGTGGCTGCGGTGCGAGGCAGTGGTCGTCAGGAGGACGACGAATAAATCCAGAACTGTTACAACTGAAATCTGTCTCAGCCTTGTCATTACATCAGCCTGGTGTCCGTGTCATCTGGTCGTGGTAAGCAGCGGTCCACCCCCCAATCCTGGCCCCTACCACAGAAGTTACACCCCTAGAGAAGAGGATTGCAGGGCAAGAAATAAAAGCAGGTTGGAGGATAAGAAAGAGGGTTGTTCGGTTAGAGTGAAGAGGGTTGGAGGGGGGAGGTGTTGGAGGGTTACAGTGAAATGGGTTAAATAGACGCGAGTAAGTTAAACAGAGAGGAAAGCTGAAGAGTGTGTAAGAAAGGAGAGGGTAATAGGGATGTAGGGGGAGAAAACAGAGGCTAGAGCCACATTCAGTATTTGGTCAGTGTGTAAGCCAAAATCAGGAGTGAAACAGAGGAAAAGTATAATAGACACATTTGCACCACTTGTGCATTTTTCACCCACTCCAGGTTTTGGCTTACAGATGCAGATGTAAAATACTGACCAAATACTGAACTTATGAACGTGGACTAAAGAAGAGGAAAAGGAGAACGAGGAAAGTTTGAGATTGAAACAAAATATCTTCACCACATGTAAATTTCGGCATGACCTTTTTCCGCAACATGCTCATGGTTTCTGTTGAATTGCATCTTTTTCTGCACATGTGAACATGCCCTTAGAGAGACCCATGTACTCACTTTCCGAAGCCTACAATATATTCTTAAATATAGGCAATAGGTAGGGGTGGAAATCATTTTAGTACAGGACTGTGCTTTTGCTATACAAAGAAAAACAATACTATGTACATCTTTGTAATTAAGAACTGAATTTTCTTCAGTCCAAATCAATAAATGCAAAAATATCAGTGTACGTGTTAAGTCGATGGCAAGAGAAATGTGTTATTTAATGCATACTGAGATCAATAGGACGCGCATCAAGATGTGTACATTCTTGGCACAATACTTTTATGTATTTGAAAGCATAATAACTATGGAATGTGTAGATGAAAACAGATTTTACAATATATTGAATATATTTAGCATTCTCCCTGTAAAGTGAGGGGGCTGCTGTCACCTTAGATGAATACTTTTAGCCCCCTGATTTGCTTTAGATTGGCTTTGTAAATACTTCGGATTGATACTTCCGGAAGGCTTTTTCTCCCTGGCTTTTAAAGCTGTTGAAACCCTGAAATGCTGGGATAAATACAGATTGCTTGGATGAACGGTGATTTAGACGTTTCGCTGTGCTCATGTAGAGAGATTGCATTTCTTTATTTACTCTATTGGTTGGGAATGTGCCGTTATTTGCATTCTCCACTTGTTACACTAATTGAACATGACTCTTGTATGAGTTTTTAATTTGGCCAAAGGAGAGTGCCTACAAATGTTGTTGGTATAAAACTGTTCTTTGAAGTTTTATTTTTCCCCAGAATTCAGAAACTTGCTTCCAGGGATTGACTTATGGCTTCTGCAAATGTTGCAATCTCTGTAGGCCTCTTAAAGCTCATTTGGCAACACCAATACATTTTCTTCAAGACCGTCAGTTCCCTTGAGTTGTTCATTTATCTCAATTGTGCTTAATCTTCTCCAATGAATGTTTCCTGCAAATCATTGGCAAAACTGCTGAAGGCTTATTTTTTTCCAGGACCCTCAATCCAAAAAGATACTTTAGCCTTGAAACAGAGGATTGTCTTAGATTAACAATAAAAATAGATATTCTAGTTGTGCACCTTGAACTTATCTTTGCACTGTGCATATCTACTCCTAATAATCCTAGCAATGAGTGATAGAACCTAAAATCTGGTGTTAAATTCCATCAAAGCACCAGTACAGGGTGTACACTGTGCCCAATGAAATAGATAGGCTGTCTGTGTACTCTACAACTGTGCTGCTTCCTCTAGTGAGAGAAATGCACTTTTTAGGTACTCCTCATCTGCTAATAGATAAGGTTCCTCAACATGGACCCCTTTTTGTAATTCTGAATTCTGTAAGTGTATATAAAAATTAGTTTTTAATCCTAATTACCCCTGTACTGTGTTACCTTATACAAGATTTTTGAAATGTTGGAGCTTCCTAAATTTCCCATAGAAGAGCAAGCGTCCAGGTCTTGATATCCCTACCGATCACTCAAACCACTTGGCTCATGCATGAGCCAACGCACAGCCGTGCACGACTCATTACAAAATCTATGGATCTATATGCTGGAAATTAACTTTTTGGCAAAGTGATTGCCGATGGGGAGAATCACATAACCCCAAAAATTCAAATCTTTCCACAATATTTTTAAAAAATTAGTTATTCTCTTAAGGGATTTTGATGTTTCAGAAAAACTCTACACCACAGCTGCAGTTTCTTTTTACAAAAAGAATTAAGAAAAAGTGTCCGCACCATTCATGCAACACTGAGCACAGTGACTCTTGTGGAATTAACAAGACAACCCGCTCAAAGCTGCTGAGCTCATCGATTGGCAGCAGAGATGTTGACGTGATGTCAACGCAACAGACACCGGGAATATCGTCAGACTCTGCACTAGACCAAGGGAGGAAGCGTAAAGCACTTTTTTTATTTTTTTATTTTCATTAATTTTAAACAATCTGCAGACAGGGAATATGGGTTTTCCAAAACCTGACAATCCCTTAAACTTTAAAGGGCAAGATTCAATTGAAATCCTAGAAGTCTCATATATTCCATTATAATCTTAAGTCTTATTTATGGAAGTTCGTTTCATGGCTATACACAGTGTGTAAACTGTTTGGATTCGGATAAAATGTCCATTTAACATTATTTTGCTTAACGTAATTTAAGGTATAATCAGAGGAGAATATGTTGCAGAATTTAGTGTGTAGTCTGTACAGGAGCGTGCTTGCTGCTCACTGTAACATCGGGTGACATATATGTCATTTTAATTGCGCTCACTGTGGACTGTGCTGTGCGATGCATTGGCGCCTTACGAATGATAACATCTTTCCTCTAACTCTTATATTGCAATCCTGTGTCTCTCTGAGTGCTATTTTATTTGGAATTTCCGTAAGCTCCTGGGATAATATTTAGGAGGTCACAGGATCCGTGTATCCTCATAGATCTTGTAAAACATCCCCCTGGTGGCATCTGCAGCCCTGAGGTGCTCAGAGGCGAGAATTGTATAATCATTTTGGATTTAGCATGTCAAAGCAAAAGGACAGGACCCAAAGGAAAGTTTCTACTTAAAACAATTCAATAACAGGAGCGTGTGAAATGTAGCCGGCGAGTTTTTATTTTTATGAGCGCCTGCCTGGGAGCTGGGTTCTACTCTGCTCTATGTCCCATCTGACGGCTATTATTTTCTAATGGGAGCAGGTTTGCTCTAATGACGCTGCTAAGTATAAATTCTTTTTGGAGTGAGCAGACACTGTAGGGCCACATAAAAATGTTTGCCTTAATTTCCCTGCAGAAAAGGAATTTAGAAACCAGACCAGGCTTGTAACAGATTTTTAAAGGTTGAGGAACCCAATAAAATTACCAGCCTTGCACAGCATGCGTCTGCTTCCTTTTGGACTTATTGGAAGGTGTAGGTGAGATATTCAGGAGGTTGACACTGTGTGTAGGAGGGAAGTGAAAACCCACCAGGAAAGGACTGGCTTTAATCAGTCTAATTTGCATTACAGGGCAAGCTTCATGCAGACCAGCTTCATAACATTAGCACTTTTCCGACTGTTAGAGGTGCGAGCCTTGTGACACTGCTCCTGCTGGCTGGTAAATGAGACAACAGTATATTGCTTAATAATGTACAGCTGCCATAAAACTGGTGTAAAATCTAGACGGTTTTATCATTTATGAGAATGTAAAGTGGTGTAATCTGTTCTTTGTCATCTACAATACCATAAACAATGGTTAGCCACTTTCTTCTGCTCTATGGCTTTGTTTAGACTGAAATAAGCTTTGGATGCAGTACCTATTCCTGCAACCTGCCGTAATTATGTATAGCCACCTGTCCAATTGAAACCCACCGAATGTTGTTTTTTTTTTTTTTTTGCTTGACTTATTACAAAATCATGGGCAGACCAAAATTTTTCACTGCCCCAATGTCCTATGACTTGGGAATCATACAGTATTGTATTGTCATTCTATTGTTACCCTTTGTAGGTGTTTCTCCTGTCTCTCTCCACAACTGTCAATAAACCCCTCTCTTCTTCCTTCTGGGCTTGTGTTGTCAGCCAAAGTTGTGAGAGTATCATCTCTATACACAACTTTGGTTCAGAATGGTTTTTGTACCTACTATAATTGTGCAGAGCTACAATAATTCAGCTTGAAAACAAACCTTCTGGAATCTTCATACGTACCTCTGCAGTCTAGTTGGACACATTGGAAAACCATGATAAATCAGTCCAGTTATCAGAGATCCATGTCTACAGGCCATAATTCTGATATAAAGAAATCTGCTGCATTTACTGTTAACAGAAGGATATAAAGTGACAGGCCTGTAAGGGTACTTTCACACATCAGTTTTTTGCTATCGGTCACAATCCGTTGGCTAGCGGATCTAGTGAAAAAACTGATCCGTCACATCATTTTTTCCATCCATTTCTTCCGTTTTTCGACGGATCCTTCTTTTAAAAGCCGGCAATTCAGTGAGCTGTACAGAAAATCACACTGACATGTTAGAAATGAAAGAATAGATATATTTAAAAAAAAAAAAAAAGTGTGTGTGTATATATATATATATATATATATATATATATATATATATATATATATATATATATATATATATATATATATAAAATATATTTTCCTAGAGTCCTACATAATAGCCGCTAAATCAATTGCTGGCTTCTTTAAAATCATTCCCGAGCCCGACATGATATAACACATGGTTTACATGTATATATAGTAAAATTATGTCATATCTGTCATGGTTTGAACAGGGTTCTTGCCCTGCACTCACAGGGTTAAGTGTTCGTGGCCTCTTTCTGGATCTGGGAGGGGTATTTATACTCACTCTTTACCAGGGTTCTCTGTCAGCTATACTGTTCTGGTGTGTCTGACCCCTGGTGTGCATGTATTCTGCATTGCTTGTTTGCTTCCCGTGTATGACCCGGTCCGTTCCCTCACTCTGTACTCCGTTTCTCGTTTTGGCACTATTGTCTTTTCCGGTTCTGACCTCCTGGCTTGGCTTTCGTTACTCCATTACAGTTTGTCCCTATTGTACCGCCTATTGCCCGTTCTGGTTTTCTGATCTATTGCTACGTCCTGACTATCCATTCTGTCTAACCCTTTGGTACTGTATTGCTATCTCGTGCTTTGACCCGTCTTGATCTGCGCCTTTTCTGGCACTTAGCCTTATTCCCATTGCCTTTAGCGGTAGCTCATGGGTTAATAATGGGTTAATGTCACCTTGCTATTGAAAGGTGATATTAAGCCAGGTTAATAATGGAGGTGTCAATAAGACACCTATCCTTTATTAATCCTAAAGTAGTAAAGGGTGTATAAAGACACACACATTAATTAAAAATTATTTTAATGAAATAAATACACAGTTTTTGACCAAATTTATTATTCTGCCAATCCAACAAAAGCCCTTGTTCTGTAAAAAATAAAATAAAAAACCAACAATATCCATACCTCTTTGCTGTTCACTCAGGTCCCACGCTGCAATCCACCACAAGGGGGTAATTAGTTTACAACAGGGACCGATGCTAATGCTACCGGCCCCACTGTAAACCACTGCAGAATGAATGAAATCATGTCTGCACAGGCTCCCCGGCTGACCGGAGATGAACTGATTACTGTGAGAAAGTTTCTGAACTTTTCCCACGCTCCTGAGTTCACCTCAGGTCAGCCAGGGACTCAGCGCAGCCTCACTGACTACCAATGATGTCAGTGAGGCTGCGCGGAGTCCCTGACTGACCTGAAGTGAACTCGATAGTGTGGTAAAGTTTCTGAACTTTTTCCCACGCTGTCAGATCACCTCAGGTCAGCCAGGGACTCCGTGCAGCCTCAGTGACATTAGAGGTAGTCGTTGAGGCTGTGTGGAGTTCCCGGCTGACCTGAGGTGAACTGACAGTGTGGGAAAAAGTTCAGAATCTTTCCTACGCTAAACAGGTGTCGATGTTCTTGGTCCAGTGTCTCTCGCCTCCCTCCTTCTTGCTTCGTGTAAATGAAGCGACCCTACATCATCATAGAATGTTAGTTTGAAGGGACCTCCAGGGTCATCGTGTCCAACCCCCTGCTCAGTGCAGCGCAGGATTCCCTAAACCATCTCAAACAGATGTCTGTCCAGTCTCTGTTTGAAGAGTTCTATTGAAGAACTCGCCACCTCTTGTGATGGCTTGTTCCACTTGTTGAACACCCTCACTGTCAGAAAGTCTTTTCTAAAATCCAATCTGTAACTTCTCCCTTTCAGTTTCATTCCATTGCTTCTCATGTTTCCGTATGTAAATGAGAATGATGATCCCTCTACACTGTGACATACCTTCAGATATTTGTAGGCAGCTATTACATCTCCTCTTAGCTTTTTGCAAGCTGAACATTCCCAGATCTTTTAACCATTCCTTGTACAACATACTCTGCAGTCTGCTCATCATCCTGGTAGCTCTTTTCTGAACTTGCTCCAGTTTTTCAATGTCTTTTTTTAAAATATAGTTCCCAGAACTGGACACAGTATTCCAGATGAGGTCTGACCTAGGAGGAATAGAGCAGGATAATTCCTTCACATGAACTAGACTTTTTGCTTCTCTTAATACATCCTCAAATTGTTTATTTCTACTGCTGCATCACACTGTTGACTCATGTACATTCTGTGATCTATTAGTATACCAAAGTATTCACACATGCTGTTGCTCAGTTCTGTTCCTACCATTCTGTAGATGTAATTTTCCTTTTTCTTGCCCAGATGTAGGATCTTGCATTTCTCCCTATACCATTCTATTAGTCGCTGCCCATTGTTCAAACTTCTCTAGAATCTCCTGAATCCTTTCTCTGCCTTCTCTAGTGTTAGCCATCCCTCCTATCTTTTGCAATGTCTTCAAATTTGTTTCATAGTCTTCCCGACATTGCAGTCCTGCAAAAGTGTACTTCTCTACCCGGATTAGGGCAGAGTAAAGTACTGCAGAGCGCATGTGCCAGAGCTTTTTGATATTTCCTGGCACCTGCACATTGCAGTACTTTACTCTGCTCTCATTAGTGCAGAAAAGTATGCCTGCGGAGGAGCGCAATGCCAAAAAAACATTGTGGATGATGTAGGGACGTGTCATCCACACGAATCAAGAAGGAGAGCGGCGATCATAAGAAGGGAGGGGCAACTAGGACCAGCGACATCCCTCGGACAGGCTGCCCCGCAGGTGAGTATAATAAAAGCTATTTTTCTTCTCTCGGGTTGGGGTCTTATATACAGCATTATAGAATGCTGTATATCGGGTCTGAAAGGTGGTGGCCATATCTCATTTCAGCCAAACTTGGTGACAGGTTCCCTTTAAGTTGAATGGTATAGTCAACGGCTGTTGAAAAATTAGATTCAAAGTCCAAAAGCCAGTCAAACATAAGTGAAAACAGAAAGAAAATGATATTTGCAAAGGAAGAAAAACAAGTAAAACTTCTCTTCAAAGTGGAAGTTTACAATGGGAAAATATGTCCTGGCAACAAGATTTTGTAAACTAAATACTATTCTGGCACACTGGGTTGGCCAACTTTATTTAAAGTAGAAGGAAACTTTTATGAGGAAAGAAAAGTAGCTAAGACAAGAATCGCAGGAAACGATAAGTAGAACACCCTGTATGGGTATTAGAAGAGTAGACAGAGCGCGAGTTATATTTGTAGACCTGCAGAAAAAATAACGCTTGCAATAATACAACTAAAGATGGAAAAAAAAGGTTTAATATATGGGCAGAATTCTTTTGGCCTCAAAAACTTCTAAAGTAATGCATTAAAAAGTTATTTGAAAAGTTTATAAATATTAAACCATTTACAACAATAACCACAATCCTGCAGGGAATGTACACCATGCTTCAATGTTGTTTGGTAGTAATTCTTTTGTACAGAAACATTTTAATCGGATTTTACTGGACTGTACTTGGCCTCGGTGAGTCCACATTGGTTTACTGTATCGGGCTGCTTCTTCCGGAGGCCTTTTCTGCAAAATTGAGTTTTGTTGCTTGTGAAAGATGGCATGAACTAGGGTCAATTTTAAACATTTGTTTTCTGCATATGTGTTCCATCAGTGTTTTTAAAGGATAGAACTCGTACCTAGTATAGTCTATAGAACTTTTTTTTTTAGATTTTTTTTTTTTGTGGACCAAGTGGTCCCTGAAAAATCGGAGACATGTGCAATGTTGATCCAAGTGTCTGCACAAATTTGATGGCATCTGAGTGTTGACAATTTTTCATAGTTAACTAGATGGAAGGTAGAACAGATTTTTTTTTTCTTTCATGCAAAAAAAAAATCATTGATAAAACTAGAATAGTTTTTCTCAAATGTGAAAAAATTGACATATCTCTTCAAAGAACCAGAAAATGGAAAATGCTTCAATCATTGGCTCTGATTGATCAATGCCTTTGAGCCTTATTTTTGTCTAGTTGGGTGGGTTTTGCATATTTGCTTGTTTCTATCCAATTCGTTATTTAATTTGCACAATTTTAAGTCTATTTTATGTGCTTACCTGTCTATTAATTATTTTTTTTTTTTTTTGTGGGGTGGCCCACTTTATGGGCAGAGTCTAGCAATTCCAGATGTTTTCGGTTTGATTCATCAATTTTGACTTTTTAAAACTTTGTAAAACTTTCTCTGGTTATCAAGGATTTACATGTAAGACATTGTATAATGAAGAATTTGTCTTATTTTTAAGTTCCACCATTTTCTTACATTCTGTCTTCAGTCTTGTACGAGGACAAAATCAATAGGGAGTTAACCACTAGGAACCCAGTAATTCCTTGAAGTTTCCCAGTGAAATTAATAGGACTTCATAGGCAAATAGTTTATTGCATATCTCCTGACCTGTTAATACTTAAATGTTAACCATTGCTTTTTTTATTATTAAAAAAGTGGTAATGTTTAGATATTGTGCTCTAATGATGACACATTAGAAATTCAAACCTAAACTAATCACTTAAGACCCAAATTATAAATGCTAAAATTTCTTTAATACGACCACCCACAATTGCATTGTCAAAAAGTCTTCTACAAGGGTGGCCTTTAAAAAGATGAGGGCCATAATACATGGCATATGTGGAAACTGAAAATCCATCACAAGAATATCTGGTCTAGATCAGAGGTGGTCTTCTCCAAAGACATGCTCTTACACAGATACCACTGTACAATTCTAACAAAATAAATCAAATCTAAGGTGCCAAAGATATAAGGAATTACTCAGTTCTGAGCAAAACTCATTTATTTTTTTAAATTTATTTTACTCATTTATATAGCCACATTAATTCCACAGCGCTTCACAGATATTATTGGCGCTGTCCCTGATGGGGCTCACAATCTAAATTCCCTATCAGTATGTCTTTGGAATGTGGGAGGATACCGGAGGAAACCCACGCAAACACAGGGAGAACATACAAACTCCTTGCAGATGTTGTCCTTGGTGGGATTTGAACCCAGGACTCCAGTACTACAAGGCTGCAGTGCTAACCACTGAGCCACCGGTGCCGCCCATGAAGAAATATTTAGTGTGTGAGTTTATGTAATAAGTATCTATGTTCTGATCATTAGTTAAGGACGAGTGATTGCTCATCCTTTGGGCACGCGCTGGGATTATGAGCCAAGCAAAGGGGTGTAACCACGCACCAGACTGGCATATGTGCCGACTAACAGCAAACATAAATACCTGGTGTACCTATCCTGCCACTCCTACCTTATGTATGAAAAAGCTCTGTCGTTAATACTGTTCAGGTAGAGCTATTCGATAGTGCTATCCATGAAGAAAGTGCACGGGTAGAGCTATCCCATAGCTCTATTTCTAAAGGAAATGGTTGAGCTATTGGTTTTCACTTTTCAGGTGAACGCTGATATCCCTATTAAATGGGGGTTCACCCAATGCATTTTGATAAATTATAGCTACTTCCTTGCACCTTGGTGCATTTTAGCGCCTCTGGTCATCATTGTAGTCATTTATAATTGACATTATTTCGAGTGGATCGCGATTTTCTAATTCAGCAATCCTCTCTTCCTCTCTTTCAAATTCCCTCATCATTGTGAAGGCTCTTGCAAGTGGGTTAATTGCTTTCATTTTCTCTCGAAGAGATGACAGCAGTGCTGGGAGTCACTTTTTATTTGCTAGACTTTTTGTACTTAATGATTCTACACTATCCAAGATATAAATCTGGGCATACTTGGGAGCAGAGTTGAGTGAAACGGGTCGGTCAAATTCTAAAATAGCCGACTTTAGCTAAAGTTGGGTTTCGCCGATTGAAACCCGACCATAGCGTGAGGTCGGCCATGAGGTCGCCGATCAGAGTGCCAAAGTCGCGTTTCAAGTAATGCTTCTAGCGCCTTTTCTCAGCCAATGATGGAGGATGCACACTGTGGGCAACGCGATGACATGGGCAGCGGCCACCACCATCTTAGAGAAGGGCATTGAAGTGATTGGCTGGCTCTGTGTGGCGTCACAGTGGGTATAAAAGGCCGTGACCGCAGACCGCGATCTTACTTCTGCCGATCTTAGAATAGGGAGAGGTGCTGCTGCTGATGATGATTCTGAATTGGGGAGAGCATTAGGAAGGGAAGAAGAAAAACAATTGTTTCTGCTGATCGCGCTTTTCACTGTACAGTTAGTGTGCAGTGAAAGGGGAGGATTTTTGTTGTGTGCAGCAGCGCTGGTGGTGATTAGGCTACCTTTTAAGGCTACCTACTAGCTGGATTGCAGTGTGCACACTGCTGTAAAAACTGCTTTTTTCAAAGCACTCAAACTTTTATTATTTTGTTCTGGTGAGTTACTGAGCATTCATTTTTTCACACACCATATAGCGGTGTACGCTCCACACACACTACCGTGTACCGGCTGGTATCACGGACAAATAGAAGCTATCTGGGTGTGACTCTGGAAAAACAAGCCGAGGAGATTTTCCATTTTTCCAGACCTCCACCTTAGAGAGCTGTCCGCTTTTCAAACAGTTTCATATATCTGCTCTTTGATTACGGTCAAAACTAGACAGAAAGCGTGTGTCAGTCCGTATACAAATAGACGGAGATTGACAATTTTCCATACAGACACCATAAAGCGGTGTACGCTCCTCACACACTACCGTGTACCACCTTGTATCATGGACAAATAGAAGCTATCTGGGTGTGACTCTGGAAAAACAAGCCGAGGAGATTTTCCATTTTTTCAGATCTACACCTTAGAGAGCTGTCCGCTTTTCAAACAGTTTCGTATATCTGTTGTTTGATCACGGTCAAAACTAGACAGACAGCGTGTGTCAGTCCGTATAAAAATAGACAGAGATTGACAATTTTCCATACACACACCGTATAGCGCTGTCCGATTCTCAAACAGTATTGTATATCTGCCATTCGCATTACAATCACAGCTATACAGAGTCAGCTTGTGTTTGTGTGACACTCCGTAAATACATATACGGATATTGCTAGTTACACAAAAAACGTATACAGCTGTACACTTCTGATACAGTTCCGTATATCTGCTTGTTGGATTACGGTCAAATACATACTGAGAGCGTCTGTGACTGACAAAATGTATACGTATATTTAATTTTTTTAATACACCTTACACAGGTGGATGCTCCTCATACAGTACCATCTCTCTGCTGGTATTTTTGGTACATTTTCCCAAACATGAGGAAGTATGGTGGAAGAGGCTGCGGATGTGGGCAGGGGGGCACAGCTGGTACTGATGGTGGTGGTGCTTCGCCTGGTTCTGGCAAAAACAGAATAGCAGCTAAGGCAGGAGGTGTTGAGCCTGCGTCATCATCTGGCCCAAGAAGGCCTGTAAGGTTACCTTTTCTTGGAGTAGGAAAACCGCTTTTAAAGCCGGAGCATCAGGAACAGGTTTTGGCGTACATTGCCGAAACAGCCACCAGCTCTATTGCCTCCAATTCTGAACGTTCGAAACCTGCAAGCACGGAGTCGTCAGTGCAGGGTTCTGGTCAGGAAAAACACCTTTCCTTGTGTCCTTCACCCCCACCAAAATTTAAGGATGCGGCAGCCCACACTTCAGATTACTCTGTGGAGCTCTTTTCTCATACCATGCCTGGGTTATCCAGTCAAATCCTGAATTCCCCAGTCCAAGATGAATCTGACATGGAGTGCACAGCCACTGCTAGATGATTCTGCTGGTACATTGACCCAGAGCACTACATTGCCCTTGCAGTCTATTGAGCCAGAATCTGACCCTGATGAAACTGAGGTGCCCTTTCCCGCATACTATACCACCTTACACGGTGACACAGAGGAAGGTGAAGGAGGTGATGGATGACCCAGTTCTTGACCCGGATTGGAATCCATTGGGGAGGAGGGTGGCGCTGGCAATAGTTCAGATAAGGAGAAGAATCCGCAGCAGGCATTGACATCGCAGCAGCGGCTATCTGGCAGGCCCATAGCTGTCCAAAAATGTGGACCAAAAACTAAGAGTTGCAGGACAGCTTGGCCAGATGGTCAACTTAGCACAGCGTGCAAGGCCAGAAAATGTATACCACAGTAGAAAGTGCAGTGTGGCACTTCTTCGTCCAAAATCCTACTGACGAGGCAAAGGTTACCTAGAAGAAGTGCGGAAGGACTTTTAGCCGAGGTAAACAACTCAGAAATTTGAATACCAGTTGCATGCTTAGACATTTAATCAACAACCGTTTGTTTGAGGCTTTCCCAGCACACAGCAGCGGTGCTGGTTCTCCCACGAGCCGTAGGTGGCAACATGGAAGAGGTGTTCGTGGTGCACAAAGCCGAAGTGGCGTTGGAGACAGGGGTTTAATGACCATGTTGTGGAATGATTTCTCAAGTACCGCTCACACAACTGCTAATACTGCATCGATTAAAAGTGACAGGAGACAGCAGTTGTCAACTATGGTTACAAACTACTCCCATATCGATGTTCTCCCTCACAGGTCATTCCTCTTTGACTATTGGGCCTCTAAACTGGACACCTGGCCTGAAATGACACAATTTGCCTTACAGGAGCTCGCTTACCCTGCTGCTAGTGTGTTATCTGAAAGAGTCTTCAGTTCTCCTGGATCAATCCTGACAGAAAAAAGGACCCGTCTGTCGACCCAAAATGTTGATGATCTAACCTTCATTAAAATGAACCATGCATGGGTTTCAAAGGATTTTGTCCCACCTTCCCCTGATGACACATAGATTGCCAGAAAACTGCCTCGCTTTTGTCCTCCTCTTCCTCGGACTTGCCCAATTCTGCCCTTTGCAGCAGCTGAATGTCCAGCCAACACATCAACATATGCCATTTTTTAAACCTCCCTAAGTGGGCTGCCCACCCACCTCCCAATGGCTGGGGTCAACACCTGGCGCACCCGGGCAAGTGCCGTTGCTCTGAACAGGTGGATGGTCCCACTGATGGCCGACAGCACTGGCACAGGGCCCCTCATAGTACAATACAGTGTCTCTGACAGTGGGGGGGCCCACTCACCGTCAGACACACCAGCGTACTATGAGGGGCCCTATGCCAGTACCGTTGACCACGAGTGTGCCCCCCCTGCTTGGTCATGGCCACAGCACTTGCAAGTTGCAATAATTACCTCTCCCTGCTCCACCGCTGTTTAGTCAGGGCAGTTAAATCCTTCACAAGGACGGCCACTAGAAATTTGGTGTATTGATCAATTATGGTTAAGATGTAGCTATGGCCTGTCCTGCTGGTCTCTACCTTCAGATGATCAATGGCTACCATTTGCAATGGACGTCAACTTACAAGCGGATGCAGTGGTGCTTTATGATCACCTTTCACAGTTGTGATAGTCACAGACGTGTGACATTCCTGCCACCATTTTTCAATGTCTCCTCTCATGCCAATCCAATAGAATCGCCTACTGCCTGTGGCTTCTGTCTTTTGCACTCCAAAATGACCAAACACATCATGATAGTCTGTGAGGACCATGTCTACATCTCTCCCTGTGATCACAATTTGATGGAGACGAGTAACGGTGATGGGATCCATGCTACTGCGATAAAACAATCCTTTCTTCACAAAGAACCATTTTCGCTGTCTCCACAGACACAGTAATTGAGGATCTGCATCGCCTCTGCAACTTCTACCGGGAGGTTTTCCCGCGATGAGTAATTCCCAAATTTCTGATAACACTCGAATTTCCATCTGTACTTGTATCCATGTAGTTTCCAGTAGCAGAGAGTCTGGACTGGGTTACTGAGATTGAAATATATACGAAGATTTATAAGTACCACAACACTGTATACTGTTGTACGCTTTCCCTTTTTCTACTTTTTAAATTCTGGTGTAATACATAGTGAGCCTGGGAGTGTCTGTATCTGACTCCGGAAGTCTAGATGGAAATTTCCAATTTCCCCTAGACAGAATACACCTGGTATGTGTTGATACAGTACCTTTGTTTAAAATTTTGTGTTAGGGTATCAACCATAGTGAGTGAGCATGTGTGGTTTATGCCTTCTATATATACGGTGAATCGGAGATACCAATTTTTAGCCTATACTCGATACAGCTTGTATCTTGTTATACAGTACCTTTGTTCGACATTTAGTATTACGGTCAAATCCATACTGGGTAAGCGTCTGAGAGTGACTACGGGACTATGTATACAGAGATTTCAATTGTACCCTACTATATATACTTGCTATCTTGTTATCCAGTACCTTTTTTACAACATTTTTTATTATGGTCAAACCCAGACTGAATGAGCGTCTGAGGGTGACTCCGGAAATATATACCGAGATTTCAAATTTGGCCAACACTGAATACAGCTGTACACTTCTGATACAGTAACCTTTTTAGCTATTTAGATTCTGGTGTAATCCTTAATGAGCCTGTGAACGTCTGTCTGTTACTCCGGCAATATATTAGGAGCTTTAAGATTACCCCAACACTGTATACAGCTGTACGCTTGTGTTATATTGTGCATTTACAGTTTTTCATGTTCTTGCGTAATCCATACTGGGCCTGAGAGCAGTTATGTCTGCCTCCTGAAATGTATACAGAGATTCATAATGTTTACACTATACTATATATACCTTGTATCTGGTGATACTGTACCCTTTTTCAACTTTTTTATTTTATTGGGTAATCCATATTGAGCCTGTGAGTGCTGTGTATGACTCATGAAATAAATGCGTAGATTTACTGTTATCCCTAGACTGTATAGAGCTATAAAGCGGGCGTGGGCGGCCACTTGGTACTGATGGTGGTGGTGGTGCATCTGCTGGTAGTGCCAAAAACACAATAGCAGCTAAGGCAGGAGGTGTTGAGCCTGCATCATGGTGTAGCTCTGGAAGGCCTGTAAGGCTCTGTTTTCTGGGAGAAGGTAGACTGCTTTTAAAGCCAGAGCATCAGGAACTGTTTTTGCCTTACATTGCTGAAACCGCCTCCAGCTCCATCGCCTCCTCTTCTGAAGTTTAAAAAATGCAAGCACTGAGTCGTAAGTGTAGGCTTCTGGTCAGGAAAAAACCCTTTCCTTGTGTTCTTCACCCACCCCAAAAGTGAAGGATGCGGCAGCACACACTTCAGATTACTCCATGGAGCTCTTTTCACATACCATGCCTGGGTTAATGAAAAATGGGGCCCATCATATACTGGAGCATTCCAAATGGGGGACATCAGACACTGGAGCAGCATTTATGGGGCCCATTAAACACTGGAGTATTAGAAATGTGGCCCATTATATATAGAGTATTATTAGGGCCCATCATAGACTGGAGCATCATCCATGAGGCCCATCATATACTGGAGCTTTCCAGAATGGGGACATCAGACACTGGAGCAGCATTTACGGGGCCCATTATACACTGAAGCATTAGAAATGGAGCCCATTATATATGGAGCATTATTTGGGCACATAACACCACTGGAGAATTGTCCATGGAGACCGTCATATACTGGAGCATTATAAATGGGGCAGATCAGACACTGGAGCAGCATCTATGGGGCACATTATACAGTGGAGCATTAGAAATGGGGCCCATTATATATGGAGCATTATTAGGGCCCATCATAGACTGGAGCATCGTCCATTAGGCCATCATATACTGGAGCATTCCAAATTGGGGACATCAGACACTGGAGCAGCATTTACAGGGCCCATTATACACTGGAGCATGAGAAATGGGGCCCATTATATATGGAGCATTATTAGGGCCCATAAGACACTGGAGCATCATCCATGAGGCCCATCATATACTGGTGCATTCCAGATTGGTGACATCCGACACTGGAGCAGCATTTACGGGGCCCATTATACAGTGGAGCATTAGAAATGGAGCCCATTATATATGGAGCATTATTAGGGCCCATCATTCACTGGAGCATCATCCATGAGGCCCATCATATACTGGAGCATTATGTGGAGCTCATCATATACCGTATGGAAAATTATATGTGGCGAATTATTCTGTATGGAGAAATATATGGGGCTCATTATTCTGTATGGCGCACAATGTGGTGGTAGAGTTGAGCGAAACGGTTTGGTCAAATTCATAAGTCGCCGACTTTCGCTAAAGTCGGGTTTCATGAAAAGAAACCCGACCATAGCGTGAGGTCGGCCATGAGGTCGGCGACAAGAGCGCCAGAGTCTCGTTTCAAATTATGCTTCCAGCGCCCTTTTTCAGCCAATGATGGAGGACGCACACTGTGGGCAACGCGATGACGTGCAGCGGTCACCACCATCTTTGAGAAGGGCATGCAAGTGATTGGCTTGCTTTGTGTGGCGTCACAGGTGCTATAAAAGGGTGTGCACGCCATCTTACTTCTGCCGATCTTAGCATAGGGAGAGGTAGGTTGCTGCTGCTGATTCTGAATAAGGGAGAGCATTAGGCAGGGAGGAAAAAAAAAACTTCTGCTGGTAGCGATTTTCACTGTACAACACAACAGTTTGTGTGCAGTGACAGGGGAGGATATATTTTTGTGCATCAGCTCTGTTGGTTATTAGGCTGCCTTATAAGGCCCCCTGATAGCTGCATTGCTGTTTGCACACTGCTGTGCAAACTGCTTTTTTAAAAGCAAAAATACATTTCTTCCTCTTTTCTGCACAGTTACCAAGCGTTCATTTTTCCACACTTTTGTGTGCAGCAGTCCTGCTTATTAGGCTGCCTGCTGCCATACTTGAACTGAGAGCATCATTGTCAGCCTCCTAAAATATCTAGGGAGATTCAATTTCTCCCCAATACTATATACACCTTGTACCTTGTCATACAGCAGCCAATTTCAGCCTGTTAAATTGAGGTGTAATATATAGTGGGCCTGAGATAATAGTTCAGCCTCCTAAAATCTCTAGGGAGATTCAAATTCTCCCCAATACTATATACACCTTGTACCTTGTCATACACCAGCCAATTTCAGCCTGTTAAATTGAGGTGTAATCTATAGTGGGCCTGAGATAATAGTTCAGCCTCCTAAAATCTCTAGGGAGATTCCAATTCTCCCCAATACTATATACACCTTGTACCTTATTTTACAGTACCATATAGCTTGTGGTATTTTGGGTACATTTTCCCAAAAATGAGGAAGTATGGTGGAAGAGGCCGTGGAAATGGGCGGGGTTGCCAGCTGGTACTGATTGTGGTGGTGGTGGTGCATCTGCTGGTAGTGGCAAAAGCACAATAGCACCTAAGGCAGGAGGTGATGAGCCTGCTTCATCGTCTGGCTCCACAAGGCCTCGAAGGCTCCCTTTTCTTGGAGTAGGTAAACTGCTTTTAAAGCCGGAGCTTCAGGAACAAGTTTTGGCTTACATTGCTGACACAGCCTCCAGCTCTATCGCCTCCTCTTCTGAAGTTTCAAAAAATAAAAGCACTGAGTCGTCAGTGGAGGCTCCTGGTCAGGAACAACACCTTTCCTTGTGTCCTTCACCCCTACCAATAGAAGGATGCGGCAGGCCACACTACAGATTACTCCATGGAGCTCTTTTCACATACCATGCCTGGGTTATCAAGTCAAATCGTGAATTCCCCAGTCCAAGATGAATCTGACATGGAGTGTGGGTCGCCAGCCAGGGCAGTGGGGTTAATCGGTACCGGGCTGGTGTCTCAGAGGGATGTGTCACGGTGGTGGTGACCCGGTCCGTGGCCCTGGGCGTCCATGCAAAGGGGTGAATAACGTTTATAGGTGAATGATACGTGACGCCATCTGTGGTTTCTGGTCAGATTGACCAGCGCTGCAGTGTCGCTTCTCTGGGACAAATGTTGTGGTGCAGCTAAGATGTAGAAGCCCTGCACAGGTAGGGCCATAGTCGCAGGGCAGATGAAAGAGTTGGTAGATGGTGTGCAGTGCAGGATGCAGCAGAGCCGTGCGCCAGGCGCGGGAGAAAGAGGACAGACACAGTCGTGCAGTTCCTTTACCTGTACTTGGTAAGTGCCGTCCAGGACCCAGAGTACAGATGGAGAAGGAGTTGGTCAGACTGGAAGCAAATTAGGAATTCTCTCTATGCAGATAGGTAGTGTGGCCTCTGTTCTAGCGCTTATCTGAGGTACTCGCAGTACTGAGTTCACTGAAGTTCCCCCTGTTGACTCTCTTTTGGAACTTTCTCGTATGGCAGGCAGCCGTAGCCTTTTCCTTCTGGCTCACACACGTCGCTGCTGGGGCCTCTGAGCCTTAGTTGGGAACAGAGCATTTACAGCTGCTACTTCCTCCGGTTTCTGCTGCAGGACCGTCAGTGTCCCTACAAACTCGGAGACCGGAGTCCGGACCATGCGCTCCAGCTAGGAGTGAGCCTTAACTCTGCTCATCCTCCAGCTCCCCTTCTCACGTCCACACACTACCCCTTCCCTTCACAGACTGCCCTAACTTACCTCCTCCCGACCACAGAGAGCAGCTCCACAGCAGTCAGGTTCAGAGCTCTCCCTGCTGGCCTGGAGTGGGAACTGTGTTGTGTGTTGGTTTAACTGATAGAGAGATCCTTCGTTGCTCCCAAGCATGACATCACAATCCCTAGGAGGAAGGTAATGCCACTGTGGCGACAGTACTCCTGGGGAAGCCACAAGTGCACTGATGCTCAGCCACTGATAGATGATTCGGCTGGTACACTGACCCAGACCACTACATTCCCCTCGCACTCTACACAGCCAGAATCTGACCCTGATGAAACTCGGGTTCCCTTTCCCGCATATTATACCACCTTACACGGTGACAAAGAGGTAGGTGCAGATGAAAGTGCAGGTTACTTGAGCAGGTGGGGGGGCATACTCATGGGCGACGGCACTGGCATAGGGCCCCTCATAGTACGCAAAAGTGTCTCTGCCGGTGGGAGGGAGGGGGCCCACCCGGAGGGGGCCCACCCGGCCCACCCCAGAGGGGGCCCACCCCACCCGCCGTCACACACCGCCCCCCCTGCTTAGGATCACAGCACTTGCAAAGATGAAATACTTACCCCTCCCTGCTCCACCACCGTGACGTATTCCACGTTTCCTGACAGTGACATTCTGGTCAGAGAGCGCGATGACATCACGTCTGTACGCCCTCTGCCTAAACAGTCCAAGTGCAGATAGATGTAAGATGGGGACGACGAGGAGTCCAGAGTACAGGGATTCCCTAGCGAGGAGACTTATTTAATTGTTTTAAAGGTTGGGAGCAATTTTTGTGGAGCACTATACTCTGGAGAATGATATATGGGGCCCACCATACACTGGAGCATTCCAAAGGTGGACATCAGACACTGGAGCAGCATTTACAGGGCCCATTATACACTGGAGCATTAGAAATGGGGCCCATTATATATGGAGCATTATTTGGGCCCATAAGACAGTGGAGCTTCATCCATGGGGACCAACATATAATGTAGCATTATGTGGAGCTCATCATATACTGTATCGAACATTATATGGCACCAATGATTCTGTATGGAGAAATATATGGGCCTCATTACTCTGTATGGCGCACTATGCGCTGGCCATAATACTGTATGGAGTAATATACTGTCCGTTTTTGGAGCTATTGGAGAATTTAAAATGGATATCAGTCATGTGATGTAAGAAGTGAAGTATTTTTCATTGTAGTATACCGCTATTTCTCTGCCCTATCAGAGGATCATGAATTGTGGCATGTGTTAAAAGAGCCCAGTGACACTCTTTGGCCCTGGGCCCACGAAAATCTGGAGCCAGCCATACCCCCCCCCCACAACTTTAGCCAAATAACCCCCAGTTTTCAATGCCTAACTATTATTATAAAGTAAATTAAGGTTGACAAGCTTAAGTAATAAGAATTGATGTTTTTGGCATTAAAATGGGCACTGTAGGTGTGTTTCCTGTCCTCCACTCACTGCCGACTTTTCTTCCCCATTGACTTGCATTGGGTTTCGTGTTTCAGTCGGCCTTCGACTTTTCACAATAATCGGCCGATTGTGTTCGACCCAACTTTTGCGAAAGTCGGGTTTCATAAAACCCGACTCGACCCGAAAAAAGGCAAATTCGCTCATCTCTATGTGGTGGCCATAATACTGTATGGAGTAATATACTGTCCTTTTTTTGAGCTATTGTACAATTTAAAATTGATCAGTCATGTCATGTAAGCAGTGAAGTATTTGTCATTGTATTATACCTATATTTCTGTGCTGTATCGGAGCATCATGAGTTGTGGTATGTGTTAAAGGGGCGCACTGACACTCTTTGACCCAGGGCACACGAAAATCTGGAGCCAGCCCTACCCCCCACAACTTTAGCCAAATAACCCCCAGTTTTCAATGCGTAACTATTATGAAGTAAATTAAGGTTGACAAGCTTCAGTAATAAGAATTTATGTTTTTGGCAATGAAATGGGCACTGTATGTGTGTTTACTGTCCTCCACTCCCTGCCGACTTTGCTTCCCCATTGACTTGCATTGGGTTTCGTGTTTCAGTTGGCCTCCAACTTTTCCTTATAGTCTGCCTATTTCATTAGACCCGACTCGACCCGAAAAAAAGGAAGTGTCGCTCATCTCTACTTGTGAGTACTACCCACAGCAGGATGCAATGGGGCAGTTTTGTTTGTAAATTTGTCCATGAATTCGAAAACAGTATGGACCATGCCTAGGAGGTGGCGCTACTTGTGCTCCCATTGATGCCAAAGCAAGAGAGCTATTGTATTGCTTTATATTAGCCATAAAGTTATTGGAGTGCTTATGCGCTCCTTTCATCAACTTGACTAATTGATCATCCATACAAATGGGATGTAATTGGATGCGCCCTCTCTTGCAGCAGCAAGGGAATTTTTTGTCCTGCGCCATTTCGTCTTTGAAAATTTTAGATTGGCAGAACTGACATCGAAATGTCTGTTCCCCAGCATAGTGCTCTTCAATACGTGTCTCAGCAATACGTGTCTCATCAATACGTATCTCCCTGCAGCATAAGTATGTCTTCAGCAAAAGTATCGTGAAGATGCAGTTATTACTACGGCAGTTAGTCACGGCAGGAGTCAGGACCCCACGCTATGCATCTCTCTCTTTTGGATATGTCTGCTGAGTAAGCACTTATTACTTGGATCTAGCTTTTCTATTCACCCTCCTACTCCTTCACCATGTTTACATATACCCTCACAGTGTTTGCTCCTTAAATCCTCACTCTCCTTCGCTATCTCCAAACCCCAGCACCCTCTAACCAAAAAATCCTCTCCCCTTCCCTCTTTCCTCCCCACCTGACCTCTGCTGAACTGCTCCTCAACCTCAAATCTGTCCGAATGAAACATAAAACAAGCTGCCCACTCTCCTTCTCCCATCTGCTCTCCCTTTCTCTGCTTCTCCTCACTGCTGGTGACATATCTCCCAATCCTGGACCCCCACAGCTCATACGCCCCATTACTACCCCTTCCTACAGCTCCTTATCTAATAATAACTACCGCCATCTTTCCAACTTAAAACCTGTGCCATTAACACCAAACCCCCTGCTCCCTCTCTCGGGCGCACTTTGGAATGCCCACTCCATCGGCAATAAGCTCCATGTGATTCATGACCACTTTCTCTCTCGCAATCTTGCCTTCCTCGGCCTCTCAGAAGCATGGCTGAAACCCTCTGACACCGCCTCCCCTGCTGCACTGTGTTACGGCGGCCCCCACTTCACCCACACTCCTCGCCCTGGCAATAGACATGGTGGAGGAGTGGGTCTTCTCCTTTCTTCAAACTGCACCTTCAACCCAATCCCACCTCTTCCCTCCCTAATCCTCCCCTCTATTGAAGTCCACTCTGTCCGCATCTACTCTCCGTCCAACCTCCAAGTGGCAAGTCTTCATCACTCAACCACCACAACCCCTTTGTATACAAGACCAATGCCCAAACCCCATAACCTCACTCTCTAACATCAATGAAGGGGAGCTTAATCGTCTCTTCTATAAAATCACACCTCACAACCTGTGCACTCGACCCCAACCCATCCCACCTCCTCTCCAACCTCACCACCACACTTATTCCATCCCTAACCCACCTCTTCAACCTATCACTAACGTCCGGTACCTTCCCTTCTGCTTTCAAACATGCCAAAATCACGCCTATCCTTAAAAAGGCAACCCTCGACCCAACCGCTATGTCCAGCTATTGCCAAATATCGTTGCTCCTATTCGCTTCCAAACCCCTGGAACAGCATGTCCACGCTGAACTTTCCTCCCACCTATCTCCTAACTTGCTCTTTGACAATCTACAATCTGGTTTCCGCCCCCATCACTCCACTGAGACAACCCTGACCAAAATTACTAACGACCTACTTACAGCCAAATCAAATGTACAATACTCTATATTCCTGCTTCTAGATCTGTCCTCTGCATTTGACACAGTTGACCACTGCCTCCTACTACAGATCCTCTCCTCCTTCGGCATTAAAGGCCTTGCCTTATCCTGGATCTCCTCATACCTTTCCAACCACACATTCAGCATCTCCCACTCCCACACCACCTCCTCATCCCACCCTCTCTCTGATGGAGTCCCCCAAGGCTCTGTTTTAGGACCCCTACTCTTCTCAATCTATACACTTGGTCTGGGGAAACTCATAAAGTCCCACGGATTCCAGTACCACCTTTATGCTGATGACACTCAGATCTACCTCTCTGGCCCAGACATCACCTCTCTGCTGTCCAGAATCCCAGAGTGTCTATCAGCCATATCCTCCTTCTCCTCTCGCTTCCTCAAGCTCAATGTGGACAAATATGAACTCATCATCTTTCCTCCATCTCACAGATTTTCCTTGCCCGACCTAGCTATAACAATTAATGATATCACACTCAGAGTAACCTTTGACTCTGCCCTGTCCTTCAAACCACACATCCAAGCTCTTTCTACCTCCTGTCGCCTCCAGCTCAAAAATATTTCCAGAATCCGTCCTTTCCTCAACCCTCAATCTATTAAAATGCTTGTGCATGCCCTCATCATCTCCCGCCTCGACTTCTGCAACATCCTCTTGTGGTCTCTCTGCTAACACCCTTGCACCTCTCCAGTCCATCCTTAACTCTGCTGCCCGACTAATTCATCTCTCTCCTCACTACTCCTCTGCAAATCTCTTCACTGGCTCCCATTCCCTCAGTGTATCCAGTTCAAATTACTAATACTGACCTACAAGGCCATCTATAACCTGTCCCCCCATATGTCTCTGAACTAATCTCCCGATACCTTCCCTCACGTAATCTCCGGTCCTCCCAAGACCTCCTTCTCTCCTCCACACTTATTCACTCCTCACCCAACCTCCTCCAAGACTTCTCCCAAATTGCCCCTATTCTCTGGAATTCTTTGCCCCAACAAGTCCGACTATTAACCACATTTGGATCCTTCAGACGGAGCCTGAAAACCCACCTCTTCAAGAAAGCTTACAGGCTGCAATGACCCTGTTACCCCCTTCTCTTTCACCACTACCGGTGATATCACCTCAACCAACACCGGAACTGCTGCAACCCACCAGCCTAGTGTCTCCTTCCCCACCATCCTGTAGCATGTAAGCTCGAAAGGGCAGGGTCCTCTGTCTCTTCTGTATCAGTCTGTGATTGTTAGTTTACTGTAAGTGATATCTGAAATTTGTATGTATCCCCTTCTCATGTACAGCACCATGGAATCAATGGTGCTATATAAATAAATAATAAAAAAAATAATTTGATTAGGAAGCCCTCTAGCGGCAAATGTATCTTGCCGTCGTCGAGTGGCTCTTGCATTTTGGACATGTCTTTTATCTTGTTCTCGTCTTTGTGAAATTTGTGTATCACTTTGTGCATTGCGTGTTACTCGTCGTGCAGCATTAGATGTTCTACGTGATTGTTACTTCGCTTCTCTTGCTCTGACCGCCCTCTGTATGGCTGCATCAGCAGTTGTTTGACAATTTCGTTCATCTTCTGTTTCATTAAGACACAGTTTACACATCAGTATGCGATTCGCTTCTCTACATGCAGCAGTGCGATCAATTTGATCCATCTTTGCAATGTTGCCTCCCAGTGTTGCCGCCCAGGCTATCGTTCAAAAAAGGCTTATGCCTTAACTCGTCACAAGGGAGAGCTCCTCTCCTTATTAGATATGTCACGTAACGCCTATACAGGGCCTTACAGTACTTGGGTATCCATGGTTACGCCCATGCATATAGTCAGCTGCTAGCGGTAGTAACTATGGATACCTAAGTTACTGTTGAGGTGTGGATGACTCTTTGCACACGGACACGTCCAAATTAGCTATATGGATTCTTCCTTAGCTCCTAATTCAGTTGTCACCTTTTGGGATTTGCTTCTTATGTACTGCACTTATCAGATGGCTCACAGGGACAGCAATGAAGGTGTTCTGCATCTGAGAGATCTTGTTTAGTCTGATATGGGTAAATTGATTTTGCGGATTGCAACATAAGCCGAGAACCAGTGTGTTGTGTGGTACAATACTTACGACACAATCTTATGCACTAAATTTTTCACACCATGATTGAAGCGTGACCGTCTCATCAGAAATATTTGCTTCTTTTTCTACCAAAATTGATCACTCATTCTCAATTCTGAGGTACAGTCTGTATTCAGTGAAGAGAGACTTTCCCATTACTGAGATAGGAAATGTGTTGCTATAAATACAATTTTATGTAGATGGAAGAGGAAGGAGCCTAGAGGCAGAGCTCCTCCTCCCTTTTATGTACATAGAATCTTAGCCGTACCAGCTGCCATCTTCTATCTCAATTCTGACATAGAAAGAAGCAGACTTCTCTGATGAGATCTATTACATAGTTTCTTATTTTTGCATGTATTATTGATGCATGAAATAAAAATTAAAACAATGGTTATGCTTTAACCCCTTTCCTACAATGGACGTACTATTCCATCCATGTGACCTGGGACCTAAGTCCCAAGGACGGAATAGTACGTCTAGTGCGATCAGCGGCGCCCACGTGGTGAGCGCCGCTGATCGTGGCCGGGTGTCAGCTGATTATCACAGCTGACACCCGGCACAAATGTGTCAGGGGCGGTCATGGACCGCCCCCGACATGTTAACCCCTTGCACACCGCGATCAAACACGATCGCGGTGTACCGGGGTTAAGGGGAAGCATCGGCAGGGAGGGGGCTCCCTCCATGCATCCCTGAGCCCCCCACGGCAGCGCAATGTGCAGCGCTGCTGCGGGGGGCTCCTTTCCTGCAGGTCTCCGGATCCAATATGGCGTCGGAGACCTCCGGAGGCCTGCAGGAAGCTGGCTTCCTCACTGCCCGCAGAGCGCAGGCATGAGGAAGCCTACAGCAGTGCCTGTGACAGATCGCTGATCTGTCACAGCGATCTGTGATGTGACAGATCAGCGATCTGTCACGTGACAGTTATGTCCCCCCTGGGACATTGTAATAAAGTAAAAAAAAAAAAAAAAAAAAAGGGTAAAAAATTTTTTAAAAATCACTAAATAAATTAAAAAAAAAAAAAAAAAAAAAAAATTCCCCAATAAATTCATTTTTTTGGAAATAAAAAAAAACAATAAAAGTACACATTTGGTATCGCCGCGTCCGTAACAACCCGCCCTCTAAAACTGTCCCATTAGTTAACCCCTTAAGCGAACCCCTTAAAAAATAAAAAACGAAGCAAAAAATGATTTATCATACCGCTGAACAAAAAGTGCAATAACGCGCGGTCAAAAAGACGCATATAAATATCCATGGTACCACTGAAAACGTCATCTTGTCCCGCAAAAAACAAGGCATGATACAGCATCATCAGCGAAAAAATAAATAAGTTATAGCTCGCAGAATAAAGCGATGCAAAAATAATTTTTTATATAAAATTGTTTTCATTGCATAAAAGTGCCAAAGCATAAAAAAAGAAATAAATGAGGCATCGCTGTAACCGCACTGACCCGAAGAAGAAAACCGCTTTATCAATTTTATGGCAGGCGGAACGGCGTAAATGCACCACCCAAAAGAAATTCATGAAACGCTGGTTTTTGTAAATTCTGCGTCCCAAAAAACTAAATAAAAAGCGATCAAAAAATGTCACATGCCCGAACATGATACCAATAAAAACGTCAACTCGTCCTGCAAAAAATAAGACCTCACATGACTCGGTGGGTCAAAATATGGAAAAATTATAGCTCTCAATATGTGGTGATGCAAAAACTATTTTTACAATAAAAAGCCTCTTTTAGCGTGTGACAGCTGCCAAAAATAAAAACCCACTATAAATAGTAAATCAAACCCCCCGTTATCACCCCCTTAGTTAGGGAAAAATAATAAAATTAAAAAATGTATTTATTTCCATTTTCCCATTAGGGCTAGGGTTAGGGGTGTGTTGGGGTTAGGGTTGGTGTTAGAATTGGGGGTTTCCACTATTTGCGTACATCAGGTGCTCTCCAAACGCAACATGGCGTCTGATCTCAATTCCAGCCAATTCTGCGTTGAAAAGGTCAAATGGTGCTCCTTCCCTTCCAAGCTCTGCCATGCACCAAACAGTGTTTTACCCCCTCATATGGGGTATCAGCCTACTCAGAACAATTTTCAAAACAACTTTTGGGGTCCTATTTCTCCCGTTGCCCTTAGGGAAATAAAAAATTGGGGGCAAAAATATCATTTTTGTGGAAAAAAATATGAATTTTTTATTTTCACGCCTGGGCGTTATAAACTTCTGTGAAGCACTTGGGGGTTCAAAGTTCTCACCACACATCTAGATAAGTTCCTTGGGGGTTCTAGTTTCCAAAATGGGGTCATTTGTGGGGGGATTCCACTGTTTTGGTACATCAGGGGCTTTGCAAACGCGACATGGTGTCCAATCTCAATTCCAGCAAAAAAAAGTCAAATGGCGCTGCTTCCCTTCCGAGCTCTGCCATGCGCCCAAATAGTGGTTTACCCCCACATGTGGGGTATCAGCGTACTCGGGACAAATTGCACAATAGCTTTTAGGGTCCTGTTACCCTTGGTAAAATAAAAATTGGGGGTGAAAATATCATGTTGTGGAAAAAATATGATTTTTCAATTGTACCGCTGTACGTTATAAACTTCTGTGAAGCCCTTGTGGGTTGAAAGTTCTCACCACATATCTAGATAAGTTCCTTGGGGGTCTAGTTTCCAAAATGTGGTCACTTGTGGGGGGTTTCCACTGTTTAGGTACATAAGGGGCTCTCCAAACGTGACATGGCGTCCGATCTGAATTCCAGCCAATTTTACATTGTAAAAGTCAAACGGCGCTCCTTCCCTTCTGAGTTCTGCCATGGGCCGAAACAGTGGTTCCCCCCCACATATCAGGTATCAGCGTACTCAGGACAAATTGCACAATAATTTTTGCAGTACAATTTCTCCTGTTACCCTTGGTAAAATAAAAAAAATTGAACCTGTAGTATTTTTTTTGTGAAAAAAAGTTAAATGTTCATTTTTTTTTAAATATTCAAAAAATTCCTGTGAAGCCCCTGAAGGGTTAATAAACTCCTTGAATGTGGTTTTGAGCACCTTAAGGGGTGCAGTTTTTAGAATGGTGTCACTTTTGGGTATTTTTTATCATATAGACCCTTCAAAGTGACTTCAAATGTGATGTGGTCTGTAAAAATAAAATGGTGTTGCAAAAATGAGAAATCGCTGGTCAACTTTTAACCCTTATAACTTCCTAACAAAAAAATATTTTGATTCCAAAATTGTGCTGATGTAAAGTAAACATGTGGGAAATGTTACTTATTAAGTTTTTTGTGTGCCATATCTCTGTGATTTAGGGGCATAAAAATTCAAAGTTGGAAAATTGCGAAATTTTCAACATTTTCGCCAAATTTCCGTTTTTTTCATAAGCGCAAGTTATATGAATGAAATTTTACCAGTAACATGAAGTACAATATGTCACGAGAAAAAAATGTCAGAATCACCGGGATCCGTGGAAGCGTTCCAGAGTTATGGCCTCATAACAGGACAGTGGTCAGAATTGTAAAAATTGGCCCGGGAGTTAACGTGCAAACCACCCATGGTAGTGAAGGGGTTAATACTACATTTTCCGGCAGTTTGATTTTTCTTCTTGTTAATTGCTTACAGTGGACAAAAGTAGCAAGCTAACCAGAACTCTTTACTTGTTCTCATTGGATTCTGTATCCAGACTTCCAGTGATCTGACAATGACATATGACTGAACTGACTCCTGTCCGTGTCAAAATCTCATTGCCACAAGCCAGAATATAAAGAATCCCAGGAAGCGATGTAGGAAGATGGACCGGGCCGGTGGTACCTCTCTCGCGTCGGTTCCGGAACTATCGGGACTGTCACCATTGTTGCCAGGGGGAAGTTTTCTGACCGGACAGACCTTTGCACTCAACAGTACGGGGCGTGTCAGGCATAAAAGGGAGGGTGCGCGAGAAAGCTGAAGACAGAGTGCACAGCAGGAGAAGGTTGATTCTCTCTCCGTAAAGCGACAATATAGCCCAGGCCAGCGCTGTAGTTCCACAGCCTATGCGCACACTGACTGTGAGCAACGTGTAGCTGTGTGCCCGCTCACCCCTGTCACTGAGAATCCATCTTGCACTGTTCCGCTGACTGAACTGAGCCAAGCTCAGGCGGTACCACAGACTACGCCAGGACCTCTCCTAGGAGAGCCAGGATATGCCGCTTTCGTCAGGAAGCAGTGATTCAACTTTCTTCAGGACCACGCCAGAGACTTCACGTGTCACTTGCGGCGCCACTGTGAGATTTCAAGCTTTCACAGCCCAGAAACCATCAGACTTATAAGTTAACCCGTTTCATAAACATTTGTTCTTACCCTGATATAATACTCAGTTTTACTCATAACTCATTCTCTCCCTGCGTGGAGTATCCCCTGTAATGAACCCTTTAACTCTTGCTCTTCCTCCTGCTTGTCACTGCATCCCGCATACCTGCTATCTCACAGCGACAGAGGAGATCCATAAAGGGTGTATTAGCTTTCTATTTTAAGCCATTGTAAGCTTTAGGTGAAGAACTTCAAGATGCCAAATAACTCCTTCACAACCTTGTGCTTTGACTTTTTTTCTTAACCTTTTCCGTGAGCTGTAACTTTCTAGTTTTGACTACCACCATTCATTTTACCATGCAATGTACTAAAAATTGTTAAAAAAAAAAAAAAAAGAATTGTAAAGGGGGTGAAGAAATAATAATAAAAAAAGCAATTTCATTATTTTACTGCCTTTGTTTATAAAAGTGATTATGATCAAACCTTGTATTTTTGGGGGGTGTTTTTTGAGACCCATAACTTTATTTTTCAATTGGAGGTTTGTAAAAACTTTATTTTTTTTCTTGTGCACCAAGCTGATTTTTTTTGTTATTTAAAATCATTTTGAAATGTTTAAAAGGATTTTTATTAACTTTTTTTGAAAAGCTCAAAGGCTGAAAAATTGCAAATTTAGTGGGGTTTTTTTTCATCTTTTTTTTTCTTTTAACATATGGTTTAATTAACTTTGCATTGTTTATCGGATTTTTGCATATATTATGATTGCAAACCAAAATTTGTTTTTTATTTTTAACCTTAGAAGTGCGAGAGGAATTTAACTTATTTTGTTTTTTTTGTTTAAAACTACTTTTTTTTACATTATTTTGTTTGTCAGCAAGGGTACTCAAATCTGCGATATTTGATCTTATAGTTAACTGCGTATTGAAATAATATAATTAAATTGACATCTTCCTGTGAAGCCCAGCATGGCAGCAATGTGGGCCTCCAGTCTACACCCCATGATTGCATCATAAGGGGGTCAATCAGAGCTGTTGCACATGCCCACTGCCAATCACACTATTTGAATGCTACTCTTAGCAGCGGTGTAACTTGAAGCTCATGGTTCTCAATGCAAAAGCTCCAACGAGGCCCACAATTATTGCAGTTCTTTAATAGTATTGTTTTTTTTCTGTATAAACCAAAAGGACATATTGGACCCCTTAGGCTCCATGACCTGAGTGTGATTGTACTCCCTGCACCTATTTTAGTTACACCCCCTGACTCTTGGTGATTAACAGCAGCAATTAGATGGTTAAACAGCAGCAATTGGAGCAAGCTTGGTTCATTGATATTGCAAAAAGATGTTGGATGTGATAGGGTGCTTTCAGATTGCGTTTAGACATGTATTCATTAGTGGCTTTGTCGAGGCTTACGTTTGTAACCCCCGACAAAACGGGATTTGGATGTATGCGCAGACAGGGCCATAGAATATAATGGTGCCGACAGAGCGGATGGTACTCTCTGATGTGCATTATTTTCAGGCATATATGCCTACTGGAGGTGGGCACTCTCTCTGTCTACTACGCTCTGCCGGCATCCTTATAGTCAATATCCCTGTCGGTGCATGCATCTGAATTCAGCTTTGCAGGACTTTTGAACATAAGCCCCAACAGAGCCACTGATTGGGTGCCTAAACGCAATATGAAAGCACCCTAAGGCTATGTGCACATGCTGCGGATTGGTCTGCGGATTTTTATCTGCGGAACCGCAGGTAAAATGACCTGCGGTTTTACCTGCGGATTGGCCCGTGGTTTTCCCTGCGGTTTATCACCTCTACAGTGGAGGAGAAGGTAAACCGCAGCAGAATCCGCAGAAAAGAAGTGACATGTCATTTCTTTCTGCGGGTTCAAAACTGCAGCTTTTACGCAGTTAAAAATCTGCAGCATGTGCACAGAAAATTGTAAATCCCATAGGATAACAAGCTACTGTACACTGTCTGCAGAACTGCTGCAGTTCTGCTGCGGCCAAAACCGCAGTGTGTGCACGCGCTGCGGATTGTGCTGTGGAATTAAAACAGCCTGCCGGTTTCCCCTGCGGTTTGACACCTGCCATGGAGCAGGTGCCAAACCGCAGCGGAATCCGCACAAAGAATTGACATACTGCGGATTTGAAACCGCAGCAAATCCGCGTGAAAAATTCTGCACCGTGTGCACTGCGGATTTCATTTTCCATTGAATATAATGGTACTGTGGACCCGCAGGACCAAGTCTGCAGCGTGTGCACACACCCTAACACAGCTAGCATATGCCAAGTAGATTGCAGGCTCAGCACCTGTTCTGTATAATTTGCTACTCATACACCTGACTATAATCTTTAAAATTCCCTGACTTCATGCAAGTTTACTCTCTTTACGACATCCGCCGTACATGTACGGACAAAACATTGGATTGCAATGTTAGTTGATTTTGTTTAGTCCTCGGACCGCAACAGTCTAAGGAAAAAATCGCTGTATGTCCGAGTTAGATCCAATGTTTGGATCATACTAACACTATGGAGAAGATGGAGAAATGTTGTTCTCCATCTTCTCCTCATCCGAGAGAATCTGATCAGAATGCAATTAGCATGATGGGTAAGATTTTCTCGGATGAGAGAATCTATGGCTGTCTGACCCTAGCCTTAAGGTCATCACTGTGATGAAACTTTACTTCTTGCTATTAGGACAATTGTCAGCAATTTGACAGATGAAAGAACCATCTGTAACACTGCACTTCCTACAGGCTGTTTGCGTATAATTTTTAAGTATCATTTAGTGAATAAGAAATCCAAAATTGCTGACACAAAATCTTCTTGCAATTAGAAGATGTTAAACTATTGTCTAAAATTGCTGGTTAAGGAGATACTTGATTAAACGTATAAGAAGAATCTGATTAATGGAAAATGCTTGGAAGGAATTTGTACATACGAGCAAATTGTGCGCAGTGCTTTATAGCGTAATAAAATCTATATACAGAGTGGACTGTGACTGTACGTATATGCACCCATCCTAATGCTTCTGTACTTGGAAAAACAAATTCTAATAGGAGCAAAAATCCTAAACCCTACGGTTCTGCCAAAAAAAAGGAATTGCGTCCAGACATTACTATTTATTTGGGCAGTGCTTTTTGGGTCAATTTCAACCACTTTATATCTTTTTGGCCCTAAAGCACATTGTTCGTAGACATTTTGATTGTTTCCTTTCTTACTCCCTTTTTACCTTGGTGAGGTTAGATGCCGAATCGGTGGCTAAGGATACACTGCCCATCCAGCTACAGCCTCTTAAATGGAATGATCTGTCTTCCCTAGCCACCAGTCTGTAATTATTGGAGGAAAAAGGCGCTAAAAAAATCAGACCATAAATTTCACTGGTTTTGATGACTGAGATTTGTGTGTTTCCAGTCTAGTTTTATCCTAATACAAATTATTCATCAACAACCAGAGAATTTGTATATTGAAGTATGTAGGTAATTTTAGTCCCTCAATAATGTGAGATTTTTATTTCCACAGCTATCTTAAATGTAGATGATTCAGTTGTGGATCTGGAAACATTAGGAGCTTTGTATGAAAATGTAAGTAGATTTTAATTGTCTAAATTTCACATCACCTAGCCCTAGCATTTTTATATTTGATTGCTGATGTGACAGTTTTTGCCTATAAGGCGGTCGGGTGGTTTTTGTAATTTTAGTAAAGTTTACCTGTGACATAAACAGTCTCAATTTTTTTTTTTGTCACTGAACTAGACTTTAGACGGACACTATATACATCCTGCCTTCTTGCAGTTTCACCCATCATGAATAAATTGTCAAGCATGGGTGATATCTTGACTGCAGTAATGTCCATATGTTTCTGAGCAATATATTATATTGTATATATTTTGCCAAGATATTACTTTTTTACTTTAATTTCTATAGTGTATATACAAATTGTGTAACTATCAAATACATACACCCAAATAAATAATTTTTTCCTTTTTTATATTATTTAGAGGGCTCAAAAGGATGAGCTGGAAACGATCAAAAAGCATTATGAGACCTCTACTGCAGAACATGTGAAGCTGCTAGACAAACCTGAACAGTAAGAATCATGACATCTGCTCCTTGTGGTTTTATAGTATTGTGGTTAATAATGTCACTGAAATCTGTATGTATCGTTAGATGGACGATCCCGGTATAAACTAATTATGTCACCGCCAAGTTTGGGTGATGGCTTGTCATGTTGGATCCACCTTGCTTTGTGCCCAAACTAATTGTTTTTTAATATGTATTTCATTACATGTTTTCTTTTGCTCATATGGCTCATAGATTTCAAAAGGGTCTTTTTATTTTTTATTTTTTTATCCAGGTTTTTGTACGAGTTATCTCAGATCCCAAATTTTACACAGCGAGCAAAGTGTATAATTTTCCAGTCAGTCTTTGCTGAAGGAATTGGGTCAGTTCATAGGAAAATAGACATTGTCACCCAGATCTGCACGGTAAGTGTTACTGAATGTCCTTTCAATGATCCTGAGATTGACGCCCTGGAAGAAGGCGCCATAGAGCCCCTTCTTCAATATGATGGCGGTGCATGTGCTCAATCTCACCTTAATTTCTTGTTTATGGATCTCCTGGTTAAAAGCCAAGCAGAGCCCTGTTTTTGAAATTGATAGTTGTCGGATCCCCCGGTGAAGCTTTCCCCCTATCCTATGAAGTAGTGAATCACTATTTTGGAAATAACTCTTTTATATAATGGTGTTACTGATGTATTCTCAAAATTATCTTAAAATCTTGTTCAATTGAAAGTGTTCTTGCTCATCAACTTGTAATTTTACCAGCAATTTTTAAAACTTGTTGTATAATGCAGATCCAAGTCATGTAAGATTTTACTGCTTTCTTGAGTTGTAAGCCAAAGACTTTGGGACTAAGATTTGTTAAAGGGAATCTGTCACCCCTTTTTTGAGATATCATATAATGATATCATTCAATTGTGTGTCACATAAGGATTCTCTTAGTACTTTTGCTTCCCCCTGACCCCGCACCTTTCATGCATAAATACCTTTTTTATATTGGTTCAGATGTATGTCAACTGCCATGGTCCGATGGGCGGGGCTTATTCACCCGCTCCCCCCTCCCTGTCTTGCTCTACGCATTTCTTCTTGTGTAGAGCAAGACAGGGAGGGGGGGAGCAGGTGAATAAGCCCCGCCCAGTGGACCGGACAGCGGCAGTTTACATACATCTGAACCGATATAAAAAAGGTATTTATGCATGAAAGGTGCGGGGTCAGGGGGAAGCAAAAGTACTAAGAGAATCCTTATGTGACACATGATTGAATGATATCATTATATGATATCTCAAAAAAGGGGTGACAGATTCCCTTTAAGTGGAGGTTGGATGGAGCATTTGTTTTTTTTGCACTTGTTCAATAGATTTAAAGTCTACGAAGTTGATGGAAACTGAAGTGTAGAGTACTTGGTTGTCTCCACTAACCCAATGGACTTTAAATTGAAAACAAGCACAAATATTTTATTCATTGCGCTATTTAATCTAATTTACATTACAGCTGAGTGATAAAGATGTACTTGGGGCTTGGGAACCCCTATTCTGGTGATTGTGAGGCATCAGTGTGGACTTTAGTACATTGCTATGCTTATTTTCCAGAGCTTGTTGGAAGTGGCTGCTGTAAAAGACATCATGGGCTTAATTCTTGCCTTTGGAAACTATATGAATGGAGGCAACCGGACAAGAGGACAAGCAGATGGATTTGGGCTGGAAATCCTGCCAAAACTTAAAGATGTCAAGAGTAGAGTAAGCTCCAGACCTTTAAATGTTTTCAATTTAATTAACTTTTTTAAGGGAAGAAAAATGAAACTTATATTGTGGATTATTTCTTTTTTTATGTTGGTTTTTTATTTTTTGAAACTGATTTACTTCTAATGCCATATTGGAAATTGCAAAATGAGGCAGTTGGCAACCACATCATAGTTGTGTTTTACTTTCCTCTGGATCAACACTTCAGAAATGTAGAGGGGTTTTGATGGACCTTGTCTGTAATATAGCAGTAAATAAAAAAGTAATATTAGTATTTTGTGGATTATAAGACGCACCTCAAATTTTGAGGAGAAAAATAGGAAAAAACTTTTTTTAATAAAATGGTGGTGCTTCTTATAATCCATGTGTTTATTGCTTACCAGGGGTGGTGGCTGTAGGGAAGCGGGGTCCCAGGGTTCCTTCTGGAGGCCGCAAACAGGGATGAGGGGGTGTTCCACACTTACAACTCAGCGCTGATATCTCATCTCCCGAGATCTTGTTGCCGAGATCTCCATCTGCGCATGCCCTGGCAGCCATTTTCCCGGAGTCCACCGCACTGTAAACCATCTAAGTGCGGGGGCTCTGGGCTTTCACAAAATGTCGACAGAGCCCTCTCACCACCAAACACCTGCAGCGGCGCACATCGGAAAACCCCCTCATCCCAGCCTGCGGCCTGCAGCAATGCTCCACTCCTGCCTCCTCCAGCAGCAACCCTTGGACCCTGCTCCACCACGGCCAGTAAGATATATCCACATTATAAGACGCACCCCCATTTTCCCCCAAAATTTTTGGGGAGTGCGTCTTATAATCCGAAAAATACGGTACATGAATAAAAGCAATTCTGGCAAGGTCAAAAACATTGAAGTGTAATCCAACTCACAGATGGAGAAATGCATGTATTGTCGCATAGTTAACTGTTTTCCTCCAGTTTCTGTTGGGTTTTGTAGAATTGGTAAAATGGAACCAAAATTTAAGGCAATCTCAAAGGTTTTCACGCTATAGAAAATGACCATAATATGCCATACTGCTGATTATAATTCATAGGAAGCACCATTGATCGTCAGAATGAAGTGGCCATATTAACCTTAATTAACAAGTTTTCCTCCCGCGCAGTGACTGTTAGGATCCTCCGCAGTGCAAGCAACTGTAGTGTTGCCCCATTCACTGAATTTCTCCAATCTGAGTATTATTTTTTTAATTTTATTCTTTTTTACATTGAGCAATTTGACAATAGTACAAATAAATACCCAAGTTGACCCTTGATATGCAAAATCTTTGACTTGGAAAAATAATTTTTACATTTGTTAGTAGTTACTTTTTGTTAATAAATTGTATCAAGTTTCAGTCTTCAATTTTCATTTCCTTATTCATTTTCAGCCCCCACCACCATTACCACACTTATATTCAGTTTGCCAACTGATCCAAGCTTCTGATTTTTCCCTTGTAGTAATATAGACTAGATGTGAGGTCTTTTTGTATCCAGACTGCTGTGATTTCAGTAGCACATAGTGTAAACACAACATCTATCATGCTCTTATTTCCTTCTTTTCTATAATTTGTTTTCTCTGCTTTCCCTGGGACTGTAGATACTTTATCCCCTCTCCATGCTATAGAGTTCTGTATTCAATCACATCCCTCTTCCTGACACTATGCCTTGCACTGACAGAAGGGAGGTAGGATTATACAAGAGGGAGCTAGATAAAGGACTTCCCAACACTCTGCAGCAGCAAAAGGGTTGAAAATGTTTTATTCTAGCAAATTACTTAATGTTGCATTTAGGAAGAAAATTCAATATAGCCTTTAAAATAAGTAAAGCCTTCCAAAATGCTTTTGCGCTGAGATAAGCATCTTCAGTGGTATTGGGTGAGTGATTTTACAATTACGGCACCTGTAAGTGGATCGCTTGCTAGGGCCGTGGGGTACTTGGTACCGGGCCGGTTCTTAAAGGGGAAGTGTCACGGCAGCGGTGACCTGGTCTGTGGCCCTGGATGCCCAATTAAAGGGATATTTACAAGGAGATAAAGTTTGTAATAAAGTGTTTGTGACACCACCTGTGGTATTCGGTCAGGGGACCGATGCTGCTATGCAGTTCCTCTGGGATGGTGACAGGGCAGCAGAGATGGTTGAGCTCTCCACAGGTAGAGCTGTATCCCAGGGCAGTTTTAATGATGCTGTTAAAGGTGAGGTTGGTGAATGTGGTGCAGGGCAGGTGACGCTGTACTTATTAGAGGACACAGCTGGGTGCAATTTCCAAAGCTTTACTCACAGTTCTGGTGTGAGCAGATGCCCGCTTGGCACCATGTCCTCTAGGTGAGGGGTCCAGTAAACTCTAAGATACTTTAGATTGGGAAGCACATTCCCAGGACTCCTTTCTGTATGTACCTCTCCTGGCCATCTCACTGTGCTGGCTATCCGCCCTTCCTGCCCAACACCTCAGTCAGTGTCCCGAGCCTACAGCTGCGGACCTTGTCTGGTGACGTCCTCTCTGCGTCCCCTTGCTCCTATGTGGCTGCCTTTTCAGCGAAGTAACTGTGGCTATGGCTGAAGCACCTAGAGGTGCCCCTGCCTCCGGCTTGCTAGCTGAGTCTGGTGATTCTCCACTAACGTAAAAGAAAAAGTGGCTGACAGCAACTCCTTGATCCAAGAGAGGCACGTTCAAAGTCCAAAGACCCAGTTGGACACGAAATCTAAATAATAAAGATGAACAGCATCTCATCCGGGTGAAAAAACATATGAACATTTATTGTGCCATGACAAAATGCGATGTTTCGACCATCACATGGTCTTTATCAAGCATGATAAAGACCATGTGATGGTCGAAACGTCGCATTTTGTCATGGCACAATAAATGTTCATATGTTTTTTCACCCGGATGAGATGCTGTTCATCTTTATTATTTGGTGATTCTCCACTAGTCTCGGGGGCAGGTACCCCACTGCGACCTGATCCCTCCACCTGACGGCACTCAGTGTGGATACGGGCCCCACGGGTGGACTCTTCACTACATGTCTCCCAATGACCCCTTCTGTCTTCCGGAGCTTCCTTCAATCTGTTTTCCTCTCTACAGCTCCTTCTGACAGGGAGCTGCCCCACATCACATCTCTCCACTTTCCTTCCTCCTTCTCAACTGTCCTTCCCGCTCTTTAAGTTCCTCCCCTTTTCCTACCTTCTCCACCCACTCCCCCAACACCCTTTAGCACCCAGCCTGGGATGAGACCATCCTCCCTTAGGGTACGTCCAGAGTGCCCTGCTGCAATAGTCTGTGTTGAGTGCAGGTGTTGAGTCCTGGGTGGTGCTCCCTCCTTACCTGAGAGTGGGGTACCACACCTCTGGATGAGAGGCAGTACCTCTGTGGCGACTGAACCCTCAGGGGTGCCACATAAGATTAAGATGTTTGTCCTGTCTGCACTTTGTGATACTCTGTTAGCTGTCCATTCACAGAATAAAAGCTGCTGCTAATAGTGTCTATAATAATATTTTTTTAATTTATATAGCGCTAACACATTCCGCAGTACTTTTACTATTTAGGTTCTGCTCATGGCACCTACAGGGAAGTAGCAATGATTTTGTAATTATGTGCATGGTTGTTGTTGTATTTCTTATAATAGAATATTCCAAAGAAACAATGTACAAGAGAGATGATCATATGTTTAAAAATAAAATAACCAACAGACTTTGGCACAAAATCCGAGTTTCAGTGTAAAGAATGTTATTCATGATGTTTGATATTGATATGTTGTGCCAAGCTGGTAGCTGACAAGTTGATTGAATCCTGTTCCATGGGCCTTGTATGTGTTATAGAATGTGTATCGAGTGTTTCCCATATGTGAATCAGTGATTGGTGGATCCTTATCTGTCGAGTTGTTTATAAGTGTGTGACATATATTTCGCTGCAGGAGAAGTCCAGTAATGTGTAGAACCATATGTGGATTGTCTAATATGTGTAAAGACTTGGGTGACATAATTGTGAGATGTAGATTTCCCCCCTAGGCAGTAGTCTACTGATACGCTGTATACTTGCCAAAAGATCTGATAGAGTCCTTTGTAATAAGTTCATAGATGGAAAAAGCGTCCATATATTTTTGGTAGATAATAAATATCTAAGCTAAACTGTCTTGACTGGGACATCTAAAGTTGAAGGTAACCCCTCCCAGTTGTCATAAACAGTCCAATATGACGATAGGTACACCTATGAGGACATACTGAACACTTTTGCTGATTAGGAGAATTCCGAATTCTCTAATTTTTTTCTCCACAATATTTTGTGTATTTGATATTATTTTGTGTAATTTATCTGTTGTATTGGCAAATTAATATTTTATTATGGTAGAAAAAGTGATGTGCACACCTATTTACAATATTGGCTCTGCTTACCCCTCCGCCACCTTTTTTCTATAGATTGACTTAACTGGCTTTACCTATGTTGACTGCACCAAATTTACAGGTTTTGGTTGGTTTTGCTTAGAAAATGAATTATTAGATTGTATAATATGAAGTTGTCTTTAGGGGTTTAAACGTTAAAAGGGGCTTCTCATGAGACATTTAATATAGCATATCCACAGGATGTCTGATAGATGAGGGTAGGAATGCAGTTAGCTTTATTGACAACTCCCATTGTAAATAATGGCGAGAGCAAGCATGCTTTGGCTGGCCATCTCGTCAGTCACTGCAGGTCAGTCGTCAGCTGGAAGGTGCGATCGGCGGACCAACATTCTTTTAAATTATTGTGGGTCCCAAAAATGGAACTTGCTTCTGTCAGACATTTATTGAATATTCTATAGATATGTCTTAAATGTGTATTGTGACACTACCACTCTAATCTTATTGTTTTCGAGGACTGTGACAGGCCTTTAAATATGATGCCATTTTAGTAGGTATATACATATTGGCCTGTCCATTTCTCAACAGTAGAGTATATAAGCACTCCACTCGTATAAGTTGAATAATTTTGCTTCAAGTGAATAATTTATTACAAGTGACAGGTGAAGCGACAGGCAAGTTTAATGTTTTGTCCAGTTAATGGCCTTGATCACAATTCCATCCTTAGAAGAATCTCTCTAGAATTGGACACGTAATGTCACTGATGATGATTGGTGTAGGAGTATATAGAAAAAGTCCACAATGGGGGAAGTTATGCACAGGGGTCTGAATTGACGCCACACTGAATATACATAAGGGTAAAAAGGATATAGATCCGTTGGTGGTATAGCTGTACATACAGACACAATTGTGTCATAGAAGCAAATGAATTGCGTTGTTGCAAGAGCTGACACTAATGGCTAGTTGAGGGATGCTGGCACGTTTGGGTCTTAAGCAAAGGGCAATTCAGATGGCTGAATCGGCGCTGATCCGGTGGTGGCACAGCCATAAGAGCAGATATGTTTGTGTCCATGGAGCATGTGGAAGACGCAGCTGCAGGAGCCGACGTTGATGGCTAAGTGGGAGACGCTAGCATGTGTATCTAAGCACGGGGTAGCTACCGAATTGCTCTTTGCTTAAGACACAAACGTGCCAGCATCCCTCAATTAGCCATTAGTGTCGGCTCTTGAAACAACGCCATTCATTTGCTTCTATGACACAATTGTGTCTGTATGTACAGCTATTCCACCAACGGATCTACATCCTTTTTACCCTTATGTATATTCAGTGTGGCGTCAATTCAGACCCCTGTGCATAACTTCCCCCATTGTGGACTTTTTCTATATACTCCTACACCAATCATCATCAGTGACATAACGTGTCTAATTCTAGAGAGATTCTTCTAAGGACGGAATTGTGATCAAGGCTAGAGTTGAGCGACTTTGGTTGGATCGGGTTTCATGAAACAAATTTGAGTCGGATGAAACTGGTCCGACTAGGGCAAAAAAAGTCGGAGTTTCATCCGAAACCCGACCCCAATGCAAGTCAATGGGAAATAAAAGTCAGCATTGAGTGGATAAATGTCATCCGCTCAATGCCGACTTTTATTTCCCATTGACTTGCATTGGGGTCAGGTTTCGAACGAAACTCCGACTTTTTTTTGCCCTAGTCGGACCAGTTTCATCCGACTCAAATTTTGTTTCATGAAACCCGATCCGACCAAAGTCACTCAACTCTAATCAAGGCCATTAACTGGCCGAAACGTTAAACTTGCGTGTCACTTCACCTGTAATAAATTATTCACTTGAAGCAAAATTCTTCAAGTTGTACGAGTGCAGTGATTATATACTCTACTATTTATGGGACCATTGGCTCCATTCACTAGCACTGTCACATCCACAAGAGTCGAGTGCTAGCCCTCCGCCTCTCTACATTTCTCAACAGAAGCGGACATGAAATGTCATGTTATTTACCTCTGTTTCATCTTACATTATATCATAAGATGACTAAATTTCCTCTGTTGTCAGGATAATGGAGTCAATCTGGTTGATTACGTGGTCCGGTATTATCTTCGCCACTTTGACAAGGTAAGAGTGTTGTTTGAATTCCTTATTGTGATGTTTACTCTCTTTATGTTCTTGTTTATGGCCCTGATTTTAAAAAAAAAAAATTTTATACACCTTTTAAAATAAATAGTTTAACAACATAAAAACTGTACTCTGATATCTTTTCTGTAGGATGGTGGGACCGATAAAAGTGTCTTCCCGATGCCTGAACCACAAGATTTCATGCTGGCGGCACAAGTGAAGTTTGAGGATCTGGAAAAAGACTTAAGAAAGCTGAGAAAAGAGCTAGAAGGTAAAGTAATTGTCTTTCTTTCTTTGAAGCATTCAAGGTATAAAATTACCTATGTATTTTGCAGATATGATAAAGAGTGGCGGCTCAAGACAGTATTTAGTGAGTTACTGAATGTCAAGCCTAAGGAAAGGCATGAGAGTTTATTACGTTGAAGGGAACCTGACAAATGCTGCCCTATCCACTGGCAACATGTATCAGACATTGGCTCTATGATTTCAGCCAGGAATATTTAACTCTTGTAGATTGTGAGCCCACACTGGCATGGTCCTCTCTCCTTCTATACCAGTCATGACTTGTATTGTTTAAGATTACTTTACTCATTTTTATTATGTACACCCCTTTCCACATGTAAAGCGCCATGGAATAAATGGCGCTATAATAATAAATAATAACTCTGAAATGCTGTTTTGTTTCAGAGTAAAACATACTTTAAAGGGAAACTTACAGGTCCCACCTGCCCACCACCCCACTCCTCATGTCCGGAATTGAAGAAGACTGACGATCAGCCCCCGGAACAGAGCTTCTTCAGTTCCGGACATGCACAGTGCACCTTTGAAACCAGGAAGCGTACACCAGCTTTAGAGGTGATATGTAGGCAAGAAAGTTGCGCACATAAGTGAGATTTTCAGAGAGCAGGCGATGACACCAGGGCATGATAACATGCTGAGTAGGACGAATTGTCTGGGGAAGAAAACGTTCCATCGACTAGTCAAAAGGAAATTTTCATATTAAAAAAAAATTCAAGCATCAGTTTGTGTCAAAGACTATAAAGGGACTTATTTGGCAAGGTGTATATAAAGGAATGTACAAATAATGGTGAGTTGGATGGCATGAAGGGGACCTGTCGATTTCCCTTTTAAAAGAAGCCAGGTTACTAGTCAGAAACGCCAGTACCTGTCTGCTTCTTCCCACCTGCTGCTAATGACACTCGGGTCTCTTCCTACACATGCACGCAGGGAGAGACCTGTCACTAAAGGGGAATGGGTGGGGAGAAGATGCCAGGGACTGGGCTTTCTGATTGGTCCACCATCTCTGAAATGTGGCAAGTTTCAGACTCAAACATACATGGATGAAGTCACGCGCTGTCTAGGAGCTGCCCCTGCCCAAATTGGGCAAGTGGGTTCATGTGTTGGTGGTATAGTGGGGAGCATAGCTGCTTCCCAAGCAGTTGACCCAGATTCGATTCCCAGCCAATACAATAATTACTTATCAGCTGTCAAAGTCCTCTTTAAAGGTATTCATTTGCAATTTACGAAGACATATTTATATTCAAGTGGGTTTTCCTAATGAAACACCCACTGCAAATAGTGACTTCCCTTTTGTGCATTCAAGCGACCCTGTATTACATTGTTGCCCATTCATTTGAATGGCTGCCATGTAACACCACATTTCTCTTTCCCTGGCCACCAACATATTGTGCCTTCCACAACATTCCCAGCTGATAATCAAGGTTTTCAACTGATGGACTCAAAGCAATAAAATCATTGTAATGTCAGGGATGCCTAATGTAGACAAGTTGTCCAGCTGGAACAACTACTTTAAGTTTCAGGCACCATCTAAATTATTTTACTAAAATTTGTCAACTTAAAATTTCAGTGTCACAAATTTATAGTCCGTGTAAATATTTATTTTAGTGAATTTCATTATTTATCATTTTAGAACCAAAAATCAGTCCTTACTGGGAAGCAGATCAGCAGATGAATGTTCAGTCTGGGATCTAACGACAAGAAAAAACAAATGTTGTTCAAATGGGGATGATAATAATGGAAATCTAATTTCTCGGCAATATGAAATGATAACATTAATGTAAACAATATGAATACTTTGTTAATATATGATGTGTATAACAATAATAAAAATGAACTTGGGGGTGGGAGGTTCAGTACCCGTGTACATCAAATCTGTGGGAAATGGACTTGGAGCATGCAAGAATTCCTCTCTGTCATCTGTAAGGCCATGTGTTTAACTCCACAGAGCTTTCTTGTTTAATAAGAGAAATACTTCTCCCCGCGCTTGTGTAACAACAACTTAACAGCTCCAAGAAAAGAATTTTCAATTGGTAAAAAGGGATTGAGGAAGAAACGCACAGCGCTAAGATTAGAGAGGGGAGAGAGTTTTAAAGCTGGGACATAAAATAAACAGTTTATAAGCTTTGCTTACGCTTTGACGGGTATGTTTGAGGCTGGAAGATCAAAGGCTGCCGTAGCAGCACCATGAAGATTGGGTTTCTTAACTTTAAGATTTTTTTTTTTGTAATATATTATTGAAAGAAAACTTTTAATTTGCAGAAGTCTTATTGTTTGTTGTTCATGTTTTATAAGGATCTTTGTTAATGTTTTCCTTAAGCAGACAAAGACAAAAAAAAACCCTTCTTTTGGTTCATGTAGAAAATTAGCAGAAGTGATCAGTTCCCTTGCTTGACTATAACTTTGCTGGTGTCAGACACCCGACATATCAGCTATTTGCAGCTCCTGTACCTGAGAACAGCCAGCTCACAGTGTAGGAATCGGTGTTGCGCTGGCTTAGTATGCTGTGTACCTCGAGATGCAATTCTGCAGGTAAATTTACACCTCGGGGTTCCTGTTCTCATGGTGGAGGGGTCCCAGCTGTTCAGCCCAGCAATCATCCCTTTATCACCTATCCTTCCATCCCCTTAAAATGGAATTCTGTAGATAAAATTATTTTGCCTTCATTTGCATTTATCCTTTGAGATCCCCAATCTCGTGACCTTGTAGAAACATTTGCAGACACAGCCAGAAGTGCAAGAACAATATATGGGCCCTTTGAAGTCTAATAGCTATTATTATTTTTTTTTTTTTCTATATTCCAGAGCAGTTTACAGATCAGGATCATAAAACATAAAGCCGCCTGCTTTGGGAGTAGAAGTGGCCCCTTACCTCTTGGGCTCTTGTGTGACTGCACAGGTTTCACCAATTGTGTATCTGCCCCTTTGTGGAGAACACCTGTATTCAAATTGTTCCTTAAAGCCACATTGGCTTGTTTTGGGCAAGTGACCAAGTTCCTTGTGTTATGCTCATCCAGTTACTTTATTAATAAACATGCAATATTCTTCTTTAGATTTTGTGTGTTTTGGGCATCAGTCATTTTGAACCACACAGACTGTTTTTTAGTTGTTTTGTTTTAGTGCACAAATGATTTTCAGTATTTTTATTTTTTGTACACATGTACAATGCACTGATCACATGCGGCGCTCATTATTTTGAGTGATGCTTTTTTTTTTTCTCTAATCTTTGACATCACCTTAAGGGATCTAAAATTCACGTATTATCCAGCATTTAAAACAAACAGCTCATTTGGACTGACTTGCTCACTGTTGGTGATGCAGCACCTTGTATCACAATGTCTGTGCCAAATCCCGCTTTCAAGCAGATGCTAATAAATCTATTCTAGATCAACCTTTATTGACTTATGAGGCAAGTCAGGTATTTGTCGGGGCTCCATTATTCAAGCATCGTGTTCTTGTCATCGAAAATATCAGAAAACGAGAAACTACAACATGAACCAGAGATTCGGGGAATTAGTTTTGAATTACCGTAGTTAATCAGTGATATGCCTTATAGATATTCAAACAGTGGATATCAGCTTTTTTTGCTAGATTTCTGATTTTATTTTTCTTATCAATTGTATTACATAATGAATTTTATATATATCTTGGGGGAAAAAAACTCTTCGGCAGGCGCCCGCGCTGCAGCCTGATCACATATGTAATGGACCTTATCACTGTCCTCACTGGGACTCACAATCTAGATTCCCTATCAGTATGTCTTTGGAGTGTAGGAGGAAATACGAGAACCCATGGGAAACACAAACACGCAAACTCCTTCAAGATGTTGTCCTTGGTGGGATTTGAAGCGAGGACCCCAGTGTTGCAAGGCTGTACTACTAACCCCTGAGCCACCTTGCTGCCTAGTGTTCAAGCTATGATCTAATTTGTTGCCTGAGGAAGGCAAAAAAAACCATGATGCAAATGCTAGTTGCCCTATATTAGGGTAAAAAAATACCTTCCTGACTCTAAATCAGTCAATCAGACTAGTTCCCTGGCTCAACGTCACATCACAGAATCTATTGCCCATAACCCGTAATATATTTTTTCAGAAAGGCATCCAGGTCCTCCTTGAACTTTTGTAGTGAATCGGCCATTACAACTTCATGTGTCAGTGAGTTCCATGTTTCACTGCTCTTACAGTAAAGAATCCATAGTCTCATTGTTCTTACAATAAATAATCACCTGTGATTTATGATTAAACCTTCTTTCCTTTTGATGTAGACGATGCCACATTGTCACCATTTCAGGCCTATGTGTATAAAGATCATTACAAAGATCTCTGTACTGTACCCTCATAATTTTTGTACATTGTAATAAGATCATCTTGAAGCATTCATTTTTTCCAAACTGAATAACCTTAAATTTGATAACCTGTCTGGGCATTTCAGTCCACCCATTCCATTATTAACCTTAGTTGAGCTAGAGCAGGTGCAGAGAAGAGCAACCATCTCCTTATTATACACCAGAGACAAAAATTGTACACAGTATTGTAAGCCTCACTAGTGACTTGTATAGAGGCAAAGCTATGTTCTCGTCATGAGCATCTGAGACTATGCCTCTTAAAATGCTTTCCATTATTTCATTAGCCTTGGCAGCAGCTGCCAGACACTGGTCACTAAGATGCGTTTGCTGTGCACCCATACACCCAAGTCTTTTTCAGTGACCGTTTTACTCAGTGTTTTACCATTTTGTACATAATTATACATTTTGTTTCTTCTGGTCAAGTGCATGACCTTGCATTTATCCACATTAAACTTCAATTGCCATTGCTCTGCCCAAAACTCAAACTTACGATTTTTGTGATCAAAATCCAATTTTCCACCTTCAAGATTAAAAACATTTACCCCAAGACTATACAGTAACTGATTTGATTTTAAAGAAGTCCACTAGTTGGACAACTTCTCATACTCCACTCTTGGCCCCGATAAAATAAAAAGCTTATACTCCCCTCCCGTGCCGGTGTCTTTCCCTTAGTGTGGGCGCTCGCTCTCCCCGAGACTCCTGTGCTGTTGTTGGGATACATGAGCCCGGCGCCCAGTCATAGAATCATAGAATCATAGAATCATAGAATCATAGAATCATAGAATCGTAGAGTTGGAAGGGACCTCCTGGGCCATCTGGTCCAACCCCCTGCTCAAAGCAGGATTCGCTAAATCATCCCAGTCAGATGTCTGTCCAGCCTCTGTTTGAAGACTTCCATTGAAGGAGAACTCACCACTTCTCGTGGCAGCCTGTTCCACTCATTGATCACTCTAACTGTCAAAAAGTTTTTTCTAATATCTAATCTGTGTCTCTTCCCATTCAGTTTCATCCCATTGCTTCTAGTCTTTCCTTGTGCAAATGAGAATAAAGTTGATCCTTCTACAATGTGACAGCCCTTTAGATATTTGTAGACAGCTATTAAGTCTCCTCTCAGTCTTCTCTTTTGCAAACTAAACATTCCCAAATCCTGCAACCTTTCCTCATAAGACAGGGTTTGCAGACCGGTCACCATTCTGGTCGCTCTTTTCTGAACTTGCTCCAGTTTGTTGATGTCTTTTTTAAAATGTGGTGCCCAAAACTGGACACAATATTCCAGATGAGGTCTGACCAAAGAGGAGTAGAGGGAAATAATGACTTCACGTGATCTAGACTGTATGCTTCTGTTAATACATCCTAGAATTGCATTTGCCTTTTTTGCTGCTGCATCACACTGTTGACTCATATTCAGTCTGTGATCTATTAGTATACCCAAGTCTTTTTCACATGTGCTGTCACTTAGCCCTATTCCTCCCATTCTATATATGCTTTTTTCATTTTTATTGCCCAGATGTAGTACTTTGCATTTCTCCCTGTTAAAAACCATTCTGTTAGTTGCTGCCCACTTCTCCAGTTTATTTAAATCTTTTTGAATCCTCTCTCTCTCTTCTCTAGTATTAGCTATCCCTCCTAGCTTTGTGTCATCAGCAAATTTAATCAGTTTACCCTCAATTCCTTCATCTAAATCGTTGATAAAGATGTTGAACAATACAGGGCCCAGGACAGAGCCCTGTGGTACCCCACTTGAGACATTCTTCCAACTGGATGTGCAGCCATTTACGACCACTCTTTGGGTCCGATCACTAAGCCAGTTATGAATCCACCTAACAGTTGCCTTGTCCATTCCATACTTAGTCATTTTTTCAATAAGGATTGTATGAGAGACTTTGTCAAATGCTTTGCTGAAGTCAAGATATACTATATCTACAGCATTTCCTTGATCCACCCAATCAGTGATACCGTCATAGAAGGAAATTAAGTTAGTCTGACATGACTTATTAGTTAGAAACCCATGCTGACTCTGTTTAATCACTTCATTCTTATCCAGGTATTGACATACATGTTGTTTAATAATTTGTTCAAAGATCTTTCCTGGTATAGAAGTCAGACTCACCGGCCTATAGTTGCCTGGGTCCACATTCTTCCCCTTTTTGAAGATAGGAACAACATTTGCTCTTCTCCAGTCTTCTGGCACTTCTCCTGTTCTCCAAGAATTTTCAAAGATTATGGAGAGGGGTTCAAAAATTTCTTCTGCTATCTCCTTCAGTACTCTGGGGTGTAATTCATCTGGACCTGGAGACTTGAATTCATTTAGGTTAGCTAAGTGTTTCCTCACTATCTTTCTGTTTATAGATATCCTGGATTCTTCTATTCCCTTAATAGGACAGTGAATAACAGTTGATGTTGCATTTCCTTTCTGAGAGAAAACAGATGCAAAATAGGAATTTAAAAGTTCAGCCTTCTCAACATCCTGTCTTACCATTTCATCATTTTCATCCTGTAAAAATCCTATAGCATGTTTGACTTTTCTTTTACTTTTGACATATCCCCAAAATCCTTTATTATTGCTTTTGACATCTCTTGCAAGCCTCAGTTCATTTTCAGCTTTAGCTAATCTGATTTGTGCCCTGCAGGTTCTGCAGACAGCATTATATTCTTCTTTAGATATGCCTCCCTCTTTCCATTTTATAAACATTTTTTTCTTCCTTTTTAGCATGTGCTTAAGTTCTGTGTTCATCCATCCTGGTTTCCTTAAATGCTTCCTATTCTTCCCTCTTTTCGGAATTGTTAACAACTGTGCTTTGAGAATTTCATTTTTCAAGATTTCCCATCCTTCCTGGACATTTTTGTCTTTAAGGATATCCAGCCATTGGATCCCTCCAATTCTCTTTCTGAATCCCTTAAAATCTGCCTTTCTGAAATCTAACCTTGACGTCTGAGTCTTCACAGGTCTTCCACCTCTAGTAATCCAAAATTCTAAAATAGCATGGTCGCTACCTCCTAGGGTCCCAGCCACTTTTACCTCCTCAACCATTTCCTCCCTGTTTATAAGGATTAGATCCAAGGTAGCAGTTCCCCTTGTTTTCTCCCTTACCTTTTGGAAGATAAAGTTGTCAGCAAGAGAGGATAAGAATTTCCTTGACCTGTTAGTTTTGCCTGAGAGAGATTCCCAACAAATGTCTGGATAGTTGAAATCTCCCATGACAACTATGTCATATTTTTTGGAGAACTTGGCCATCTGATGCATAAAGAGTTCATCTATATCTTCGGCTTGCACAGGCGGCCTGTAGTAAATGCCTACAATGGTGTCCTTTCCATTGTTCTGTCCTTGTATTCTTACCCAAACCCTTACCAGTCAGTGCTGGCATCCCTGTCCCTGCCTCCTCATGAATTGAATATGAAGAGGAAGTAAGGGAATAGCTTCAGCCCGCAGTTCCTCTTCATGTTTGATTTATCCAAAGGCGGAGACATAGATGCCAGCACCAATTGGATCTGATGTCATAACAACTGCATGATAGCTCCAGAACTGCAAGTTCTAATACTGCTGGAACGGCAGAAGGGGTTGTCCAAGTAGTGGAGAAATCTTTTAACTACAGCCAAAGAAATCCACAGTGCTATATGTAATCTGTTGGGTTGCACCTTTCACTTCATAGTTAAAATCACAATTTTTCATTTGCATGGTATGTATTCATAGGTTTTACATTGGCTTTTGTTTTCCCCAATATTTTGTATCATCCAGACTGTACTATTATTCCTTTGATATAACTTCTAATTGTGGTCAGAATTAATATTTTATTATGCCGGGTTTAAAACAGTTACCTGAATATTGAGCACAATGTTTTTTTGTCTTTTTTTTTACCATTTGATTTCACATTTGTTACAGCTCTAGTAATGCTACCCACAATTGTCTGTTTGTCTAAGGTATAGAATGTAACATTAGTCCTTATGAACTTGTGTGTGTAGACTAAGGAGCTACTGATGCTTTAACCACTCATAAGAGGACATTTCAAGGATTACTTGATCTTGCATAACTTGGAGGTTTGTTTGCATAACCTGGACCCCTTTGTGTTCTTATCCTCTTAAGTTTCCTGACCTTTTCTCTTAAAGGTTTCCCTAACATGACACCAGTCTGCGTTCCAGTGCTCCACCCAGCAAATGTTAGTGGTCGCCACTGTCAATTAGCATCTTGCACTCTTGATTACTGCCACTGATTAGTATGGGTCACTTCAATGTAATAATCTCAAAATGATTTCCACGGAGGACTGAAATAGAAAGAAAAGGATGAAAAATTATACTTGCACATGAAATATCATTTTCGACTTCAGCTTTTTTTTTTTAATCTAATTGTCTACACTAAATACAGTTTTCAGTATTTAAAGAAGTGCTTAGCTTTTTACAATTCTTTTTTTTTTTTTCAAGGGTAACCCAAATATGAGCTGGTCACAAGTTGTTCCACTGCTGAAACCACCAGCAATCCTCTTTAATCTGTGTGGAATAAGGCAGCGCCCCCGTAGACAAAACCAAGGATAACATCATGATTCTTTATTGTACACATGTGCTGAGACCTCTAAAGATAGACACTTTTTGTAGCTGTAACCCTCATGGCTATGTTATGGAGGTTATAAATGAGAGACTTTGTCTTCTACGATATTTGTCATTTCTAGGCTGTGCAACACAAAAATGAAGAATTGGAGTGGGGTCAATAATACATTGTGTAATATAGGCCTGTGATGGTTTACTACATTTGGGACCATCTCCCCACTATCTGTTGTATACCTAGTCCGCATTAGATAAGCATTCTCATTTAGAAAATTGTCATCTTAATATATTGCAGTCATCATATTATGTGGCACTGTGTACTTATGGAGCGCCCCTCACTCGCCAGGGCCGTGGGGTACTCGGTACCGGGCTGGTTGATCTTCTCAACGGGGGTTGTCACGGCAGCAGTGACCCGGTCCGTGGCCCTGGGGCTACATTACAAAAGGGGTTATGTTTCAGTGTGCTTATGGTGGTGAAAGTCTATAAGTGATTTGTGACGCCACCTGTGGTGTTCGGCAAGAGATGTAAGCTGACGCTGCAGACAGATCCTCTGGGACCGATGGTGTAGTGCAGCAGTGATGTTATAGCCTTCCACAGGCAGGGCTGTAGTCCCAGGGCAGTGTAGGTGAAGTGACACGTAGCTAACATAGTGTCAAGCGCAAGGGATGTAGCAGTGCTGGGCAGGCTGGCGCAGGAATAAGTGGAGGACACCAGGGCATGTAGTTCCAAAGCTTTACTCTCACAGTCTGTTGCAGGTACAGGTGCCCGCATCCGTGTCGTGTCCTCCGGGTCAGGAGTTCAGCCAACTTCCAGGCAAGATGAAGTACTCCTTTCCAACATTCCGCCAACATATGTGCCTTTTCTGAATGTCTCCTCTTATAGCGCCTTTGAATGAAGTACTCCTAGTACTGAGTTACACTGGAGTTCCTCCTGTCAGATGTTCCTATGAACTCTACTTGTACGGCAGACAGCTGTAGCCTGTTTCGGGGACTCCTTGCTACGAAGTCCCGGCTCACTAATATATTGCTGTTGTGCCCCCAAGTCTTGTGTGGGCATAAAGTGGTCACTACTTCTATTCCTCCGGTGTCTGCTGCAGGACCATTAGTATCCGTACAACCTCGGGGACCGGACCCTAGCCTTGTGCTTAGAACTTGAAAAGAGATCTCCTCTAACCCTGGTCCTTGTTCTCTTATTCTCCTCACGTTCCGTGCTAATCCTTCTGCCCAATGGAGAATCAAGCTTCCTTTCTGTGTCTCTTTCCTGTGCCAGCAGACCCAGATCACTGTGGCCTGCTGCAGCACTTCCTTCTTCCAACCCTCTCCTGGGGATCTTCTCTCTCTCACACTCTGTCCTTCTACATCCTCACTCATTGACTGAATGAAAGACTGACTGACTCAACTCTTCCCGCTCTTTTGTGCGAACTAAAACTCCATCCACCTCCCAGCACATTTCGTGTTCCAAGCAGGGAGCCGCCGAAAGGGGGTGCTATGCTACACTCCAAGCAGGGAGCCGCCGAAGGTGCTTTGCTACATTACTTTGTGGTGTGGGGTGCAGGTGTTTGGAGTGTGGTCAGGTGTCTCCACCTTACCTGAATGGTGGGGCACCACACCTAAGGAGGAGGTGCAGTACCTCTGTGGCGACTGAACCCTCATTTTGCACTGTGTCCCGAAACACAGCGAAATACTTCCAGGACATAGTGTACCGGCGCATGCGCAGTAATGATTTTCGGCTTTGCCCGCAGTTGGGCAAAGCATACTGAGCGTGCGCGAGGCAAGATTGCTTTGCGCACGGGCGAAATATGGAGAACTGCTCTAATTCCAGAAAATATCGCAGACGGCGGCCACGGATGGGGTGGAGAAAAGAAGAAACACCGCCCATCGGACCGGACACAGGACATTTACATAGCCCGCAAATTTCCAGTGACAGATTCCCTTTAAGTCTCGCAAAACCGCAACACCATCCTTATCGGTCGGTGAGTGTGGAAAATCTATAGTAGTATATCACAACACATAGGTGGGTCAATAATTCTACCAGAGTGCAGAGAGAAATCCCAAAAAGCATCCACTATTGTGAATGTGATAGTTGCCCAAGATCACGTGACCATATATGAGTGATTTGCATAGGTGTGGTTATGTGCTGACTAGACTTTCCTCCACTACTCTCAATGTTCTACGTTAGAAGCAGAGGAAAGACTGAATGTGCTCGCAAGTATGCAAATCTCGTACATGAGGTCACAAGACCATTAACTCCTACAGTGAAAATACAGGGGAATTGTGATTACATAGATTGACGGCAGACTTTTCTTCTAAACCTGGAAATCACATTTTAAAAGAACTTGCAACAGCTGTTGTTCACCAAGAAGAACAATCATTTGCCTGCTTGATTTTATTTTGGTTCTTATCAAATTTCCAAATAAATTAAGCTAAGTTAATTAGTGAACATAATATGGTCCTATTGGAAATTAGATCAAACGGAGCATGTGAATATGAGATCATGCATGACTTAATTTTAGAAGTGAAAGAATGTCCCGAGCAGAGATTTTGGCAACAAAAAATGCAAATAAAAGCATTTAACTTGACGATCGCTTGTAAAACCGGATAGAATTTATAAAAAAATACATTGTCACAAGTCTTTTTTTTTTTTTTTTTTCTTTGCCTGATGCCTGACATCAGTAGTGATTAGGTTTGAACCAGGTCATTATTTGAAGTCTTTGATTTTGGCTGTGGAATGATTTTAAAGATCCCTAGATTAGTCTTTAGGACTAATTTTATGAAAAAACAAAAAGGAGATACCGTATTTTCTTCAGTTAGTTACATTGTCTTCATAGCTAAATTTCTCCCACAATCCTTTCTTTTTCAGTCAGTCTTTTCTAATTGTCTCTGCACAGAGCTACCAAATTACTAAATGTAACCTACGTATGTGGAAGGACTTCTTCAGATTTACACAATCAAAGGGGATGTTCGGTATAAGAAAAATCTAGCTATTTTCCATGGCTTGCCTGTCTACACGATGTGCACATCTAAGGATAGTTGGTGGAAAATGAGCTCTTTTTCGGCGCAGTAATTCTATTCTACCATTGTGTCAATCAACAAGTTTATCATCCACAAACTATCATTACCAGAATTCTACAAGTTCAGGAAGTGGTGGCTATAGTGGTTTTTCTTACAAAAGCATACAGAGGGGTTGTATTCATAATACACCATCTAGAAGTGAGCAGATCCAACCACAGGGAACACCAATTTTTGTGTAAGTATATTTTGGGATCCACAGGGATTCCTTATGAAGCGCTGTTTCTCTTTCTCCTTTTCTATATATCCTGCCTCCAAGATAAGGGTGGTATTGTAGCTCTTAACTATAGTTTCTAATGGAGCTAAGCTGCAAATCCAGACAACACCTATAAACATTTGTGGCACTGTTTTGCTTTTTGCCATCCTGAAGGATCTTTAGGGTATGTTCCCGTTCTTTGGATTGGTAGGTTGTGAGCGGTTGCCTCATTGGTATTTCTGCATTTGTTTGGAGGCCTGGGCAGGTAAGCATCTCTGCCTTTTTGCTAGTATTGAATTTTTGGAGGATCTCTAAAATCCCTTTCTGTGCTCCCTCCAATCAGTTATTGATGGACTATCTTAGTGACACCCGGAGCCCCCACTGATTAGCTATTACTGGCGCTGGCTGGAATTTCTTGGATGCTGCCAGAACACTTATCATTTCTATAGTCAATGAATCAGCCCATCAATAAAAAAAGTAGCTGTCAACCTCTTTAATTATCTACATCTGTATATCTAAATAATTCTCAATAAGAAGTTGATTTCGGAAGCCAGCATCTACTTTTGTGTGATTCAAAGAAAAGAGAGACCACTCACTGGCACACTTAATAAGTTTGCTGCAAAAAAAAGTTGATTTTTGTTTTCAGGTTTGCCAATTTATGCTGCAGATATTGGTGAGGATTTTACCCTTAGGCTGGAGCCACACTAACCTGCGTAAAATACGGTCAGTATTTTACATGCGTAATACGGATGACAGACCCCTAAACAGTGCTCCGTATGTCATCCGTAATCAAGGTGTGGTCGCGTATTTTGCGCATGTCAGCATCCGTATGTAATCCGTATGGCATCCGTATGGTGAGATTTTCTCGCAGGCTTGCAAAATGGACATATAATGGAGCCCTATGACAGTTTTAATAAAGAAATGAAAGAATAGATATAGACACATAGAATGCATATATATATATATATATATATATATATATATATATATATATATATATATATGTATGTATTCTATGTGTCTAAATCTATTCTTTCATTTCTTTATTAAAACTGTCAGTGTGAGTTTACTGTATCGTGCACTGAATTGCCGGCTTTGCTAAAAGACACCGGGTGCGTATTTCTCGCAGGTCACACGTGTGGTCCGTGTGTAATCCGTATTTTTTGCGCACCCATAGACTTGCATTGGCGTACTACGGCCGTAGTACGCTGACAATCGCAGCATGCTGCTAGTGGCACGGAGCGTAGGATACTGAGGAGAAATATACGCCTGGTGTGAGTGACCCCATAGAGAATCATTGGTCCGTGTCTAATGCGTGCTTTTTGCGCCTCTCACGCACCCGTATTCCTCGCCAGTGTGACTCCGGCCTTAGCAATGCAAAGGGTGAAGTTTGAGGTTCCTGTATACCTTCTTTCTAATGATATCAGTAGAGGCACATGGGGAACCTACCCCTCGACCCAGAACTAATTTTGCTTTTCAATCTTCATTTTGTTTTTTTTATGATTTTTCTTATTACAGTATCTGAGAAGCAATCCAATGCAGTGATGAGCGATTCCCCAGAGGATCATCTCCAGCCCTTCAAGGACAGAATGACAGAATTTATACAGAAAGGTAAGCATCTTTATTCCCTATATATCAATATATAGTTTATTTTTATATAGTAGCAATGTATTCCTCACTGCTAGAGACAGTAAACATAGTGACAAATCATGAAAACTAATGGAAAATCAATTTTTCATTAAGGAATAATCATTTCATAATAATTGTTTAGTCTGAACAGGCTGCCGTTCACCCAATAAACAAAACTATATGCTCATTCGTAGGGTGAAATGATCTTTTGGTTTACCCGAAGGATCATTGTTGTTTGCAATGGCTCAACCTGTGTAAGCAGGAATTGCTCTATCAAGACCAATGGCAGTCTGTGTGCTGTGAGCGATGTTCTTCATGGACAGAACACAGATTGCAGATGATGATGATCGATATACTTTTCTTGATTTTCATAGACCCTTAGGCAGCATCATAGATTCCAATAGGTTTTTTGAGGCTTAAATGAAAAGACGTTCATTATACTTTGATTTTTTTTTTTTAATCCATCGTCTTTGGATCTGGATTTTGAGGATGCTGCATCATCAAATGATCAGACTACATATTTACCAAATACAATTTTTTTAGACTTTAATATTTTTTTTTTTTTAGACTTTTAGAAATACAAATATTTTGGTTCCAAACTGTAGTCTAAGAAAGTCAATGTAACGCCAGACTCAACTATGAATGAGATTATAATATAAAAACCTCCTGCTTGAGGTGCTTGTCCACACTCAAGGTCACAATGGTCTTTGAAGTTGTGATCTTACACTCTTGTGTTCCCTTACATCCTTGAATATTATGAACAGCTTCTTCTTTCCTTTCTCTCGTATGATTCAAGACCTAAGTGCTCTTTTCCCTTCCAAAATCTCCTGCATAGTCTGCCCACTCTAGTGATTGCTGGTCTACTGCCTCCCTGAGCCCCTACAAACTTATAATTCATCCCGTTCCTCTTCTGAGGTTATTTTACTTTATTAGGATCATATTGTTCCAACATGTACTGGCAGTGTTGCAACTTTCACATAAATAGCATTTGAAGTGTGCTGTGTGAAGGAAATCTTCTTCGACAGATGGCATGCAAGTGGAGAAGACCCTGATCTTTCCAATTGTGAAACATGCAGATCATGCTCAGGCACCTTGTAATAGTTTTGTTGGAAGTGCAAGATACTTAAGAACCTGCTCATGTAGTTCCAGGTCTTGTTCAACAACCGAAGTCTGTCAAAGAAACGCGTGTTGTGTGAAGTTTTTGTCATTCTTGCCAGAGAATAGACATTTTTCTGGATTGATAGTTTGATGTAGAACTCACCAGGCACCATGGGGCTATATCATGCCATCACAAACTTTGTCTACCATCTCTAACTTATTTGTGTCATTACATCACTCAACAGAAGAGAAGCGTGGTTCAAAAGACAAGTTCTTGATTTGGAGGCACATACAACATGTCAGCATTGCATGGACTGATTTCAGTGGAAACTCTTTAAAGGGAATCTGTGAAGAATATTTTATATCTCAAACTAATAACATGTTCCTACAGATTCTTCAAGACTGTTTACAGCCGTACCTTGGTTATATAAATCAGTTTTGGCATTTCTCAGTTATCAAGTGTTGAAGTCTTATCCAAATGAACCACAAGTGCTTAGGGTTGGGTCACTGCACTTGCAGCTCTGCTGCTCTTCTCCCTACACCCCACCTGCCTCCTGTATCAAACATACAAGTCACTTTTGTTTTTAGCGACCTGCCTTCCTTTACTGAGTTCTCTAGAAAGCACCATTAAAGCCAGGGGCACTGCATGTGCAGTAGGTTCTCGTTGCGTTGCTAGACCCAGTAAATCAATTTGCCCGTGTTCTGCCCATTGCACTAGAGGCGCTTTCGGGAGATATTGGTCAGGAGATACAGCCCTCTGAAACAAGTGACCTATCAGTTACTCACTTGAAGCAGGCAGAGGGATGGACAGCAAGAAGGCTGCAAGTGAAATTTTCTTCCTCAAAGCATTTGTGGGTCACTTGTGTAAGATATCAACGCTGGATTTCCATAACTGAGTTCCCGCACAGTGGAGCAACTGGTCAAGTTAACATTTGCTCCCATGAGCTCCCTCTGGTCAACCATTGAAACAGGATTGTTTAAAGTAAACCACTTCTTTAAAAGGATTTTAAATTAATTGTTATAATCTAGAACTAGAAAGCAGGGAAATTATGGAGTATCACAATGTGTTATGTTTTGTTGTTGGCAACTTTATAATTGCAGCTTTATAATGGATTATGTGTTAGAAATTGAACATGAATTGGTTGCCAGTTTATGGACACTGACAGCAATTTAATATCAATTTCTAATTATTTAAAAGCAGCTGCCATTGTCTGACATGGCCACATTGTGTTTTTATATACATTTTTTACTTCCAACATGTTTTTTTTTATTAACTTCTAACTAGGATTTGACCCAATTCTAAAACCTCTCATCACCTTTTGAACCATGGTGTCCCACACAATGCATACCTATTGTACATTAAGAGACTTGGGGTCCGCTACATGTTCATGCTCCTTCAAACTTTGACTTGGCTGTAAGAAAAGTTAAAGCAATCGATTAATTTGGTTGATACTGGCAACTACACTGTTACTAGCTTTCCAAGCAATGTCAAGTCGGTATTGCTTAAGAAAAATGTGATGTTATCCATCTGGGCTTAGTTGGTGCTGACCAAAGATTTAATAGCTCATGGCAAGATGCTTGTGCCAAGGAGCTCTGAAGAACGTTGTGTTATGACCAGTTGTGCGCAGGACGTGAGTACACGAAAAGAAAAACAAAAATAATGCATGAGAAGCCTGTCTATCATCACTATGCTAAAACTGGGCAAGGTTTTCAGGATACTCTAGTTCACACCACAGGGCCCCTGTTAAGCCAAGCTAAACCTAGAGTGTTATACTTGGTCTCTCAGGCGTAGAAAGTGTCATACATGGGAAAATGCCAATTAGACCACAACATGTGGACTCCCCTTAATATATGATGAAAGCAAACTTTTACATATTTGTTCACAAAAATTACACTACTTAACGTTACTTTTATTAAATCAATTAAACTATTATTAATAAAGAGAAAATATTAGGTCCAAAGGTCAAAATTCTCAAATTGTTAAAAATTGGATAAGTAGTAGTGGAAAATACCAATTATGTATGAATGGGGCCGTATCAACCGGGAGGGTATTAGTTTAAAAAATATATCAACACTATTAACTTCTGCTCTGATGAGTTCTACGTAACCACAGAGATTGGCACCCTAAATTCTGGGCAATAATGGCAGTGAAAAGAGGAAATAATCCAGCATCCGCAGCATAGGTTTGAATAATTGAAATATTACTTTTTTTACAACATTAAAACAATAAATAAACAATGAAAAAAAGAAAAAGCGTGCAAACTATCCCTTTTTCATTGTTCATTGTTTATTTTTTGTTTTAATGTCGCAATAAAAGTCTTGTTTTAATTATTCAAACCTGTGCTGTGGATGCTGGATTTTGTTTTCCTGTTTTCACTGCCACACAGGGAAATGTCTCCGCACAAAATAGGATAATATGCTAAAATCCAAAATAGAATGCTTCAGCTCGATGCGCTTCCCCTAGATGGCTTCTTCAGGAGTACATAGAAAAATGTATACTTGTCTTTAAATATAAGCAGGAGTGCTACCATCAAACGATAAGGTGCTCCAATGCACGTGTCAATCAGATGTCCAAAGCGTTGCTCAGACATTGTCTGAGGGGCATCACGACCACACAAGTAATGCAACACTGCATTGGTCTGCGCTTCCTGGTCCCGTCATCCCTGGAAACGCCCACAAAGCCAATCAATCATTGGCCACACTAGTGACCAGTCTCACCAGTGATTAGCTAAGTGGCCATTTTGGGTTTACACCAAAAATCAGCAAGCATCAGGTGAGCACAGGACCTCTGGGGTCAAGTATTGCTCTGTGCCCTTTTAAATAGAAATTGTAAGGTCTGCAAAACCCATTTAAATAGCATTGAATGTAAATGACTATGTAAAAGTTTAACCAATAAAATAGATGCGGTCAGAGTGTATCAGTATTACTAATTAGTTCATAGAAATTGCACTACATAAGTAACTTAAATTAACTCAATAAAATATTACTAATGGAGCATAGTGGAGGCAAGTGTCTTTATTTTTCCTTTTTGCTATACTGTTCTTAGCTGTTCTGAAATTTTCAGGAACTGACCTTTCAGATACAAGTCTATTTAGGGTACCTTCATACACCTATTTTCCTTCATTTTAGTACATGGATTTTGAAAAGAAAGCTTCTATTCCTAAATTTTCCCATTGTGGTGGTTAAACACTCAAACACTAATTTTATAACCTACTGTTTTTGCTTTTTTTTCCAGCCAAAGATGAACATAAAGCTGAAGAAAATAACCTAAGCAAAGCACACAGCCGGTACACTTTATACTACTACTTGTACAAGAATTTTCAGTCATTCATTCATGAGCTGTTACTAATGTTGTATCTGGGGAAAAATGTAATTCCCACAGTAGAGGAAGAATTTCCCAGATTATCAAAAATCATAAATTTTTACCATCTGATCGGCCAACAATAAGCATGACCGCATGCGAAGTTAGTCAGCCTGTCCGTGAACATACACATTGTATGGAAGTCGGTTTATTGGTTGAGCAACCATTAAACCAGCTATTTTCTGGTGAACAATCCTAACGCTGATGTAGCTTTACACGTTTTAGTTCATATTGGCCATTAGTTGTTCAGCCTGGACATACATGGACGTGCGTTAGGCATTTGCCTACACGCACGTCCATGTATGTGCAGGCTGAACATCTAATGGCCAATATGAACTAAAACGTGTAAAGCTACATCAGCGTTAGGATTGTTCACCAGAAAATAGCTGGTTTCATGGTCAACGCCACTTTAATATGATATTTTTATCATTTTATCTGTGTTTCGGTGTTTGCCCTCTTCTTTTTTTTATATATCTACTGTACACCAGCTTGATCATGAACAAAAAGTGCAGTTGTTACATTAAATTGATTTATGGACTATATGATATCTTTAGCCTGGGGTGGGGGGCGAAAGCCTATTTACAAATCTACTTGTGGTGGATTTGGATGACCTTTACGCACTTTATTTCAATCCTGAGTAAAATGTTAAAAGCATTAAAAGTTGCACAGTAGACTTATATCAAAGTTACTATGACATTGGTTCAAATATGAATGTGACTATAAAGATCACTTGGCTTTAAAGTTTGTACATAATTGAGATTTTAGGGATAAGGTTGTGGGATTGTATTAGTTCAGCCAACTTTATAGTATTCTGGATTGGGGGGCAGGGAAGTTAAAGGAATATATTTTTTCATCAAGAGTTGTTTGCTGATAGCTCTTCTTCCCGTTTGCAGCTTTGAAGAAACTGTTGGATTTTTTGGAGCCAAGCCAAAGCCCGGTGAGAAGGAAATCAGCCCCAATTCCTTCTTTGTTGTGTGGTACGAATTCTGCTGTGACTTCAAGGCTGTGTGGAAACGAGAGAGCAAAGTCCTCTCCACAGAAAGGTACGTTTCCAATCAAGGCCCTTCCTTGTATTACTCAGCATCTGGGCCGCCCAAATTACACTCACTCGTTCCACAGGCGCCTTTGTTTTCTTTTCGGATCAAATGGACATCAAGGGAAGGTGATTTCCCCCCTAGGGCTCCAGAGGGAACCCACCAGCGGCCGCCTGTCCTCACGAAAAGATAAACACGCCAGATCCGATAAGTTACACTTTTCTTTACCACTTCCAATTACTTGCCAGTAAAATGAAAGGAGACCTTTGCTAATTTGGAACAGATTCCCCCGCCTTCTCTTTGGCTTTTTTCCGCTTATCAGTTTTTCATTTTCTCTGGTATCTGACTTAAAATGAAGCTGATGTTGGCCCCCAGCAGTCAAATGCTACAAACGTCTACCTTTCTGAAAGGACAGAACAAGAGTCGGATGTTTGTTTTCAGTAGTAGTAGGTCAGAAGCTGAACAACGTGTGGGCATTTGGGGATTTGTCGATCTGTGATCTGAGCAGAATTGGGTTCATGAACATAAGAAGTAACAGCTTTCCCGCTAAACTGCTGTGTGGAAGCATCGTAGTAAAAACCATAATGATTTGTGCTATAACCTGCAACCAATCCAACATTTATGAGTAGTATATAGGGTAACGCAGCATGCCACTCGGGTGAAGAAAAACAAACCGTGCAGCCTTAACACCTGAGAATCCATACTCGTATGAATCTATAAGGAACTGAAGGTAGAAGTATCTATTTATTTCCTTCCTGATGATCTTGTATAAATCTATCACAACTGTCAAATCAATACCCATATTACAGTTAATTAGAATTTTAATAATTTTGTAGCATCCTTAAATCTCCTTTAGGAAATTTGTCTGATTTTCAGTTTAAGGGCTCATGCAGATGGCCGTAGATTCTCTCATGCAAGAGAATCTACCCAGTTTATGCAAATGACACCCTGGCCAAACCTTTGACACTCTTGGATGAGAATAAGATGGAAAACAAAATTTCTCCATCTCTCCATTTTGTCTGTTTGTGGAAATCAAACTGCATTCAGGTGTCACCTGAGCGCAGTGCAATGTTTGCACGCACTCATTGACTTGTATGGCTGAGTGCGATCCGGATATCTGATCAAACGTGTTCGTGCAGCAATATATTTCTCACATGCTGTCAGAGAAAAAAAAAATCAAACTTTTACCCAGTCAGATACAGTAGAATAACATTGGTCCGGATGTTTGCACGCACTCATTGACTTGTATGGCTGAGTGCGATCCGGATATCTGATCAAACGTGTTCGTGCAGCAATATATTTCTCACATGCTGTCAGAGAAAAAAAAAATCAAACTTTTACCCAGTCAGATACAGTAGAATAACATTGTTCCGGATGTGATCCGATGTTTTTCCGAATCACGCTCTGACGTATAATACAGCCATCCTCACCTGCCCTAAAAGCCAGAAATTATCATAAGGCCACATTGACAGCGCACTGACAGACTTCATATTTTTTAATAAAAAAGTTTTAAAAAATAAAATTGCTAATACTATCTTGCAAATGGCAATTGGATAATAAAACTAATTTGTACAGACAGACCACTTTTCACCGGATACTGACTAAAACTGATGGTGTCTCTGTCAGCAGCAACATTATCTTGCTGTGACCGAGATGATTGATGTGCCATAAATTCCATAAACCCCTCTGATTCCTCCTCATTAATAGTTGCCGGAGGCAAAGGAGGTTAACTGTGATCTGTTTGGTAGTACTACTGCCCAGAAGACTGGCCCCGGTGGTGGTGTTGCTTCTCTGCTGCTAGTGGCTCCCATGTTTTTAACCTTTTGACAATGTTATCAACCACAATTATTCAGCCCATACCAAAAAAAAAGTAAACAAAAATGCGAAGTAATTAGGTATAGATACACAAAGCAAAATGTGATAGCTGGCCAAAAGCATGTACAGTATGTGGGGTGTACAGTTGTAAAATTAGGCAGATAAAATAGGTGTGCTAACCTCTTCACAACCCTTGACATATCCATGCATCCAGGCTTACCGAACTTGGACGTTTTAATATGTCCAGGCGATTTTGCGCACTCGACCGCTGCCAGGTGATCAGCTGATTTCACATCTGACACCTAACACTCACTGCCAGGAACGGTGCCCACACTGTTCCCAGCAGACTCACCCCCTAAATGATGCGATCGATATGGATCACAGCATTTAGAAGGCAGGCAGAGGGAGAGTGCTCCCTTTCCCCTCCTATCGGCATCCCCTAGTCATCGCGGGGCAATGATTGTTGTCATGGTGACCCGATGTCGACATCCGGGTCACCCGATGTCGACATCTGGGTCACCAGGCTCTAGCAGTTAGGTTTTGCACTGCACATGATCAATTTAACTTGTGCCAATGCAGCACTAAGGCTAGTTTCACATTGGTGCTTTTTTGCGCAGCGCATCGTGCGCATGAAAAACGCATGAAAAAGGCAAGCAACGCTGCGTTTTTTTTACGGCAAGCGAACGCTGATGCGTTAAAAAACCGCAGCGTTGCTTGCGTTTTTCATGCGTTTTTGGCTTGCGCATGCGTTTTTCACGCGCATGCGTTTTTAGGTGTGATATTTCAAAAACTGTTTTTAACAAACAAGAGAGAGTTCACCAATGGGACAAATGGGACAACAGTGGGAGTGTCTTTATATAGACCTTGTACAGCAGAATTCCTCACATTTTGCTGCTTTGCCAGTGGATATGATGGATATGCGTATGGATAATTTCCGTTTCAAGCTTGATCTTGACATCGCGATGTCTCAGGCGTATGCCTTTGCTTGCCAGCGGGAGAGGGAGAGACACCAGAGACGGCAGCGGCGTCGCTTTTGGAGGCATCCGATAATAGAAGTCCGGGAAAGCCGTGGAGCGTATCACACGCTGTACACCGAGCTCCAGGTCAACCCGCAGAAATTTGGAGACTATATCCGGATGTCCCAGGAGAGCTTCATGGACTTGCTGGGTATGGTCGAAGGTATCATCCGGAGACGGGACACTCAGCTTCGGCGTGCCATTCCTCTGGAAGAAAGGCTCCTGGTCACCTTACGGTATGTAATTTTTTGCCTAAATTTATTTATTTTTTTTTTTTTTATAAAAAAATTTTTTTGGGTAATATTTTTTTGCATCATTTTTAGAGAAACTGTTCGGCACCTTATGGTATGTAATGTTGTGCCTAAATTGTTTGGGTTTTTTATAAATTATTTTTTTTAACATTTTTGGTTTTTGGTTAATAATTTTTTGCATCATTTTTACTGAAACTGCTCGTCACCTTATGGAGTGTAATGTTGTGCCTAAATTAATTTGGATTTTTAAAAAATGTTTTTTTTTTTTTTGGGGTAATATTTTGTTGCTTCATTTTTAGTGAACCTTTTTTTTTCCCTAATTTTTTTTTCTCATTGGATTTTCTCATTTACTAATCAAAATTCTTTGCAAAATGTTTTTCTGCTATATTTTATTTAAAAATCATGCAAAACAGATATCCCATGTACTTTTGATTTCCAGGGTTTTTATTTATACCCTAGACAGAAATATAATTTTTTTTTTTTTTTTTTTTTTTTTTTTATTGACAGGTTCCTGGCAACTGGAGAGAGTCTGTCATCCCTGCATTTCCAGTACCGGCTGGGAATCTCCACTTTATCCGGGATAGTTGCCGACACCTGCAGGGCTCTGTGTGAAGTTCTCTGTCTGGAGTATCTGCCCTTACCCACCACCGAAAAGTGGCTTCAAATAGCTGAAAAATTTTGGGAACTCTGCAATTTTCCAAACTGCCTAGGAGCCGTGGATGGGAAGCACATCCGAATCACGAAACCAGCAAGAAGTGGCTCCGAGTTCTTCAATTATAAGAAGTACTTTTCCACAGTCCTTATGGCGATAGCGGATGCTGACTGCCGGTTTGTGGCGGTGGACATTGGGGCTTTCGGAAGGAGCAACGACTCGCACACTTTCAAGAACTCCAATATGGGCCGGAGGTTGTACAGCAACCATTTTAATTTTCCACAGGCACAGCCTCTTCCCCAAACTGATGCTCCACCACTGCCATTTGTTTTAGTTGGGGATGAGGCATTTCAGATGTGCCAGAACCTGCTAAAGCCGTACTCCAGCCGTGCCTTGGACCACACCAAGAAAATTTTCAATTACAGGCTGACAAGGGCACGCTGGACTGTAGAGTGCGCCTTTGGCATTTTAGTGGGCAGATGGAGAATTCTTAGCACCGCCATCAACCTGAAAATGGAAACTGTGGACGAGGTTGTGAATGCATGCGTGGTTCTGCACAACTTTGTAATGGCAAAGGAGCCACCGAACTTTGATATGGACGAACCTGCTGCCAACCCTTTGCCTGATTATAATCAGCACCCTCTTCGGTCTTCAGTGGAAGTTGCCCAAATGAGGGACAAATTTGCGGATTTCTTCGTAACCGATGTGGGTCGTGTAGCATGGCAGGACCAAATGGTATAAATATGTTTGTTAATAAATGTTAGCATCCTTCACTCTGGTTGATAACTGACCATGTCATGTTAAATATTTTGGTTGTACTATCTCCACTCTTGCATGCAGACTGGAGAGATGAGAAAGGTTTACAACTTCTACCATTCCCTGGCCTGGTGTCATGAAGTGATGATGCCCCCCCAAAAAAAAAGCATCCTGACTTCATAAATAAAATAAAATAATAAAATACCATCCTCAAATCAGTCTTTATGATACCTGCAAGTTGAGAATATATATGCCTTGTACCCTCCACCATTATTCTGACCAATACCAACAGACAGAAGAGACTGGTGCATGAAAATACAAGTCATATATTTGTGTTTATCACATCACATAGCTCCAAGAATGACACAAGAAACGTGTCAGTACTGGAGCTATGTGGTGTCACAAACACAAAGTGTAAGGCGCAGTGTGTGCAGGTGATGAAACACAAAATAACCAAACATTTTTATGAAAAAAAATTAACAACTTTTTTTATTTAGGATGGTGGAAATTGGGGGGTGTGGAGGGATGAGGAATGGCTGGTGGAGGTTGTGGTTAGAGGGGAGGGAGGAATTAAAGAAGTGGGAGAAGGGAGGCGAGGTAAGGAAATTTGGGAAGTGGGAGGTGAGGGAGGAAGGAGGGTGAGAGACCTCCTGCTGTTTTCCCTCCGATTTCGGCGGCTGCCTTCCCGTCTTGTGCCGGAGGACATACTGGACCCCCGTGACCTGTGTGACCGCCTGGAGCTGGGGGACCGCATGGTGGTTGGGGACCGCCTGCCAGGATCGTGCTGCATGCTGGTGGTGGTGGAGGTTATGGTCGGTGCCGCAAATATCGAGTGCGGGTCCCCCGTCTGCTGATGCTCCGTGGCGGTGGCAGTCCAGGCAGGGGTGGTCCTCGTGCTGGTGGCGCTGAAGACAGGGGTGGTGACGGGCCATCCTGTGGTGGTGGTGGCAGCAGTGGTGGGCCAGGCAGGAGCAGCGCTTGGCATGGAGATGGCGGGTGACAGTCCAGCTGCACTCGGACTTGGGGTGGTATGCAGTGGTCCGGCGAAGCTTGGAACAGTGGTGGCCGTGCAGTGATATGCAGCAGATGTCGGTATTGCAGTATAACGAGTCAACGGTGGCACTGGTGGAAATGCCACCGCTGACTGCTGCATATACCGAGTCTGCTGCATAGCCTGCATATAAGCATTGTTGCAGGCCTGCATGACAGTTAACTGGAGTTCAGGGGTAAGGTGTTCCGCCGAGTCCCGAGCTATCTGTGTGTAAAAATGCTGGTCTGGTCTGGCGAGGTCGGCTTCCAGGCGCTCAAGGCGACCCTCGATAGACTTGAAGTGTTGGTCCAAAAGGAGGAACCCGCTATCAAATCTATCAGAGAGTGCCTTGAGGCTACTCTGAAAGACCGAGCTCAACTGAACGAACTCGGGCATGGCAGGCCTGTCCGAGGCCCTCTGCCGCTGCTGGCGGGAAGTGCCCGCAAAACCAGTGGCAGAGACCTGGGACAGGGGAACACCTGAGCGACCAGCTTCCTGGTCTCCAGATGACTGTGGTCCAGACCTGCAAGGTGCTTCGTCGCTGATGGATGGCTGGGAGGGGTCCGTGGCAGCTGGATGAAGGACCGCTTCGGAGCCAGGTTGCAGGGTGCTGCTCCAGGTGCTGTGAAAATATAAGAAAGAAATTAGTACCATAGCATAAAAATCGACAAGTCCTGTGGAATTGAAAAGCACAGAATAAAACACAATACAACTAGAATATACTTACGTTCGGGAGGCAAGGACCGGTCTTAAAAAGGCCATGGCACGATGATACCGGTATTTCGTGCCGGTCCTTGACGCAGCACCACTGCGAACCTCTCTCTCCTGGCGGATATCCCTGTTGAAGCGGTCCTTCATCGAGCGCCAACGGGTTCTGACTTTGTTCACTGTAGGGAAACGATAAAACACAAAAAAAAAAAATTAAAGACAATGCGCTGGAGGCTGTGATCACCTAACTGTGTGTGATGCTAGAAACTCCATGGGGTTAATAGCATCACACCAAGTTGTGTGATCACGGCCAAGATCACTGCTGCATCACACTGCAGTGAAATACTTACGAAACTCCTTGCGGACCCTGGCAGTCGCGTTGTCCCAGCCATCCATCAGCGATTCGGCCACCTGGTTCCAGAGCCGCCGGATCACCACGCTGTCCGAGTGCAGCTGGTGACAGGTGTCCCACAACGGAACTCGCTCCTGGACTAGACGAATGAGCTCGTCATTGTCCAGGGCGAGCTCCTCCTCCCGCAGTGGAGCCTAGAAAATAAAGAAAAAAAATTTTGATACATTGAAATATAAAAATAAATGCATGAATGAAAATAAAATACAAATAAATTACATATACCCAAAAAATCCAGCAAAGTACGTTGCAGAAAATATAAAAAAAAAAAACAAGCCATGCTATTAAAAAAACACACCAAAAAAACCCCCACACAAAATACATTAAAATAACCGAAAAAACATTTTCAATGTTTTTTTTGGTGTGTTTTTTTTAATAGCATGGCTTGGTTTTTTTTGTTTTTTTTTTAATATTTTCTGCAATGTGTACTTTGCTGGATTTTTTTTTTTTGCTTTTTGAAAGGCATTGAAAAAGTTTTTTTCGGTTATTTTAATGCCTTTCAAATACCAAAAAAAAACCCAGCAAAGTACACATTGCAGAAAATATTAAAAAAAAAAAAAAATACCAAGCCATGCTATTTAAAAAAAAAAACACCAAAAAACACATAAAATACATTAAAAAAACCGAAAAAACATTTTCAATCCCTTTTCAAAAACCAAAAAAAAAAAAACGTTGCTGTAAATATAATAAAAAAACCACACTAAAACCACAAGCATAACAAAAACCCAAAAATACTCATAAAAATGAAAAAAAAACCTTTCAATAATAAAAAAAAATATAAAAAAAAAACAATACGGTTTCCCAAAAAAAATTGCATATAGAAATTAAGCTATCCCAAAAATTTAAACATTCTGTACTTACATCCCGTCTTCCCGCCCGCACTTGGCCTTGCTGCTGCTCCTGCCGTTCCTCCTGGCGTGGTGGCGTGGTGGAGGATGAGCTCTGAAAAATAATAAAAAAAAATTAGCCACATGTGTACATTTTTTTTTTTAACTATCCATAGGGAAGCATGGTACTCACTTCTTCGGCCTCGTGCCCAGTCTCGGGTACGAACTCTTCAGATGAAGAAGACATGCTGGAAAAAATAAAAAGAGAAATTAGTACATAGAAAAGTTTTGAACTTTTTTAATTCAACATTCAGGCACACATATAGGTATTTAGGCCTGTTTCACACTTCCGTTTTTTGGATGGTCCACTAAAAAAATGGATCCGCCGTTTTCCCCGCAAACGGATCCATTTTTTTGACGGATCCGCGGTAGCCGCAAATGTAAGTCTATGGGAAAAAAAAAACGGATCCGCGAAAAAATCGCGGATCCGTTTTTTTAGCGGCGGATCCGTTTTTTAGCGGACCAAAAAAACGGAAGTGTGAAACAGGCCTTATACTTACATTATCAGCAGGTTCTTGTGGAGAAAATTTGATTGTGTCTGGCTCGCTCTCTACTCTCCAGAGTACTGGTGAATTCCACCGCCCACTCAAACTTTTTATCACCTGCTTAATTAGCGTCTAGACAACTTTCCAGACGTGTTGACCTTAAAAACGCATGCGCAAAAAAACGCAAGCGTGCGCAAACACGCATGCGCTCTCATAGGCGCCAATGGGGGTTTTTTGCGCATTCCGTGCGCAAGCGTGCGCATGCGTTTTTTTGCCAAGACAGGGCGGACCAAAAAATGCAACATGTTGCGTCTGGCGCGCCTGGCGCAACAGACAAAAAAACGCATGCGCACGAAAACGCTAATGCGCAAAACACTGCGCACGCCATGTTAAACATAGGGGCGCAGTGCGCATGCGCACGGTGCGCTGCGCGCAAAAACGCCAATGTGAAACCAGCCTAACAGTTACAAAGCAGAGCAATACTCAAGCATTGCTATGCTTTATAACTGCGATCAGAGTGCTGAAAGTGAAAGTCCCATAGTGGGGCTAAGTAAAAAAAAGTCGCAAAAATATATATATTTTTTTTTTTTTTAAAAATCACATCACATAATTTATTTATTGTACCCATAAATAAATATTTTTATGATAAAAGTACACATATTTGGTATCGCTGTTTCTGGAACGACCATATAAAAATATCACGCTAGTTGACCTCTTAAGTGAACACTGTAATAAAAAATAAACAAGGCAAAAAACAATGCTTTAAAAGTGGAATAAAATGCGATCAAAAAAACAAATGCAAATAAAAATTGTATAGCTGAAAATGTCATCCTGTCCTGCAAAAAAAAAAGCTGTCATACAGCTCCATCAGCGGAAAAATAAAGTTATGGATATCAGAATAAACCAATGCAAAAAAATTTTTTTTTTTCTATAAAATAGTTTGAGTAAAAGCAACAAAACATTAAAAAAAATACGGTAAATGTGGTATCGCTGTGATTATTCTTACCCGAATAAAGCTGCCATATTAATTTTACCACACGTGTAACACCATAAAAATAAACTTAATTCCTGAATTGCTGGTTTTTGTTCATTCTGCTTCCCAAAAATTGGAATAGAAATCGATCAAAAAATGTCATTTGTCCAAAAATGGTACGAATAAAAACATCAACTCGTCCTGCAAAAAACCAGCCCTCACATGACACGGTCTGCCAAAATATGGAAGAAATTATAGTTATCTAAATATGGCGATGAAAAATCTTTTAGCGTATGGCAAACATAAAAAACTACGGTATATAAATCTGGTATCGCTGTAATCACAGCAACCCAAAGAAAAAAGTAGTCTATTCACTAATTTCACACGAGGAATGGCGTAAAACATAAAACCAATTCTTCACCTGCTGTTGCTTTATTTATTTGGTCTCCCAAAAATTGCAGTTAGATTTGGCTCACATCTAACCTGTGCCCTGCTGCGCTGAGCGTTTACACTGGGGTTTCTATGAAAATCTCTGAAATACGTGATTCAGACGGGACCCCATGACAGAAGATTTTCTATAATGAGGCAGATGGAAGCACTGTTGATGCCATCTGACTTGTAATTTGGTGGTGTCCGTCTATTTAGGCACGCATAAAAGTGCCATCAGCCAGTCGGGTTGTGCACCTCTGAAAAGAAAAATACCGCTGAATAGAGGCTATACAGAGTCCCAGAGTATCTCTGCTGCCTCATTATTGTGAATGGATCCTGCGAGGAATTCACCTGAATCACGTCACTAGGAGATTTAGATGAAAACCCCAATATAAGTTCTAAGCATAGGGTGCAGGATAAATGTGATCCCAAATGCTACGTAAAATGTTTCCAATAAGAGCGTCAACTCAATTCTCAAAAAAAAAGCAAGTGTCCACTCAGGTCCGTCATCTGTTATTGAAAATATAGCGGCTTCCACGTTACTGGTGGTACAAAGGCTCTGGAAAAGCAAAAGGCTCTGAAATTTGCCCCCCAAAGGAATTTGGCAAATTCTATGCTCCTAAACTCAAATGCCCCCCTCTCCCTTCTGAGCCTGTGTGTTTAAACCACCTTTGATGTCCACATGTTTGGCATTTCTGTAGCAATGAGAGCCCGTCAAGTTTACAGCTGCATGAGCTGGGCACAAGTACTGGTCACTACAACGGAAGTTAGCAATTTTCACTCGGCAACATCCACTGTTGCTTGCTTCTGGAAAACACCCATGGAGACGAAATCACCACTACACCTGTAGATAAATTCCCAAAGGGGTGTAATTTACAAAATTGGGTCATTTGAGGGGGAATTCTGCTCTTTTAGCACTTAGTGCCTCTGTATATGGAGTCCACAAACTATTCTAGCAAAATCTGTGCTCCTGGAGGCAAAGCTCTGTCTCTCCCAAAATTTGGTAATGGTTGCACATCCAATTGGAAGAGTGTTTCAAGTGGAGTGGAGTACCACAAGGCTTTGTCCTGCCCCCACTGTTCAACATTTTATAAATGATCTAGATAAGGTAACTGAAAGTAAACTTATCAAATTTGCAGATTATGCAAAGCTAGGAGAGATATATAACACTAGTAAAGACAAGGAATGGGTTCAGAAGGATCTAGGTAAGTTTGAACAACGGACGATTAATAGAATGGTATTTAACAGGAAGAAATGCAAGATTTTACATCTGGGCTAGAAAAAACACAATTACAATTAATAGGAGGTATAGAACTAAGTAACAGTATGTGTGAAAAAGACTTGGGTACACTAATAGATCATAGACAACACATGAGTGAACACTGTGATGCAGGAAGCAAAAAAGGCAAACACCGTTCTAGAATGTATTAAGAGAAGCATAGAGTCTAGATCAGGGTTCCCCAACTCCAGTCCTCAAGGCTCACCAACAGATCATGTTTTCAGGATTTCCTTTGTATTGCACAGGTGATGTAATTATCACCTGAGCAATACTAAGGAAATCCTGAAAACATGATCTGTTGGTGGGCCTTGAGGACTGGAGTTGGGGAACTCTGGTCTAGATCACATTAAGCAATTATCTCCCTCTACCCCTCATTGGTCAGACCTCATCTGGAATACTGTGTCCAGTTCTGGGCACCACATTTAAAAAAAAAAAAAAAAAAAAAGACATTGAAAAACTGGAGCAAGTTCAGAGATGAGCTACCAGGATGGTGAGCACACTGTAGAGTATGTCCTACGAGGAATGGTTAAAGCATCTGGGAATGTTTAGCTTGCAAAAAAGAAGGCTAAGAAGTGACTTTATTAGTGGTCTACAAATATCTGAAGAGATGTCACAGTATAGAGGGATCATCCTTATTTTCATTTGCACATGGAGGCATGAGAGAAGCAATGGAATGAAACTGAAAGGGAGAAGATATAGATGAAAAACTTTTTGTTCAGTGAGGGAAACGGGGTGCCATGAGAGGTGGGGAGTTCTCCTTCAATGGAAGTCTTCAAACAGAGGCTGGACAGACATCTGTCTGAGATGGTTTAAGGAATCATGCATTGAGCAGGGGGGTTGGATACAATAACCCTGGTGGTCCCTTCCAAATCTAACATTCTATGATCCTGCCTCCGCTTTCATGAAGGCTATAATCATGCAAGTACCATTACGTATAATTTGGCTGAGTATAGAGCAAAAAAAGCCTAAGGACTACTTTTCAAAGTCTTACTTTTCTATAAGCCACCTCTGTTTAACACCTAGGTGGCCACCCTCCAGCGTCTGTACCATGTATTACTTATATCATTATATAGAGCTAATAAAAAGTGTGCTGATTTCTGCACACTGTTCACTCCCCTATCCCCATGTCTCGTTCCTTTAATGTTGTCTGAATGTCTTGTTCCACCATAAACTTGGGAACTGAGCAGCATGGGGCACCGTGGCATTTATTTTATTGACTTGAATAAATCAATTAAGAGATTTAAACAGTGTAACTCAGTGTGGTGGGAAAAGAGTAACCAGATGCAAGCAATTCTTTGGAGTTGAATCCGTAGCCTCCTTGGGGACATGTAAAACTTCAACAGGGGAGCCGGGGATGTTTTCTAAGTGGCTACATGCTTAATGCAGACGTTTCCAGATGATTTTACATAACACTTCGACTTCTTGTCTACTGATTGAGGTTGCTTATTTCCTTTTTCATTTCATGTACACTCCTAACATTTGTTACAATGGCTTATTTTCTTTTTTTCCCCACGTTGTAAATAGAATAAAAATTCTTCAGATGGGTTTCCTTTTTTGGTAATTTAACCCTGACGCTCTGATTTTAATTTGCAGGACTATGTGTGTATAACACATGTGTAATAGACACTGTACTGGATGTGACATGGTTTAAAAGTTTATTTTTTGTTTTCTGAAGCACTAAAAAACGCAATAGAAATGTTAATATTTAACCGAGCCCAGGAATATCACATTTTTTGCAGCCTGTAAGCAGAATATACAGTAGTTTTACATTAATCAGGGTTGTAAATTTCTTGTATTGACATAGATATCACCTGTTTACAACTCTGATCAATCAGCCCATCTATTGGCAGGTATGGCCCAGTGGTCATTAGATATTTCATAGAAGCCAATATGTTCTCCATTATCTTCCACCTTGTACCGCCAACTATTTCCTTTCTATATTTTTTACACTTACAGTTCTAGAAAAATCTACGGTACTATAGTAAATCAGAAAAATAATTGTGAAATTCTATTGTGGGCTTGAAACTAACATCTTTTGATGTTTTCTCTTACCCCATATCAAGGCTTCGTATGGCTCAAGAGTCTGTGAATAAATTGACAGCAGAAAAGAAAGTGGAAACCAAAAAGATTAATCCAACCGCCAGTTTGGTAAGAATGACTTTTTCTAAAATGCAACATTATATCTATAGATATCTATCTATATCTATCTAATATATAATCATATATACCATATGTGTGTGTATATATATATATATATATATATATATATATATATATATATCTGCTTTGTAACAATTAAAAAATGTTACCAGTGTGCTAATTTACAAAGCAGGAGATCACTATATATTGTTTTAAGAATGCACATAAAATGCTAAGAAAACCTGAGATAAAGCATAGCACTTTTCACTGTTTTTTGTTTTTGTCCCCCCCCCCCCCCAGACTCAATCGATTTATAAAATAAACTTGCCATTACTGTACTCCTTCACCCACACACAGTCTCGTGTTGGTCTGCTGCTGGCACTAGGGATAGATAAAAGCTCACCTTATACTGTGATCTAATTTAATCTCTTTAGTGAATCCATATCGGGTTCTCTTCTCACCAATGGCACCTGTTGTACACTAAAAATTTATAATTTAATTTTGCAAAAAAAAAAAAAATTAGTGCTCAATTTTAGCCATTAAAAAACAAAGCTGCTAAGTGAGAATTTACCTAAATTTTTAATGCTGATTATCAGATCATCTGGTCAGCATTTTTCCATGTTTTATGATGTCTGGAAGTTCATTAAATGTCCACATTTCATTTTTTTTTTATCCGGTGAAGATATTGTTTGGAACTAACAAAATAAATCCTCTTCTTAGCCCATAATGTTTGGGCTGGTGCGACACAGCAACATTACCTACGTAGGTGATGCCGCCAAAGATAACTGTATCCCACTGATATATTGCAACATAATGCAAGTAGATGGGGCCGTATTATGACCCGCTGGTTCCCAGTTTTTGTGAATTGTTGCTGTAACAATGCAACCCCATTCACTTGTATTATACTATTATTATTATTTGTCATTATAATCCCATTTATTCCATGGCGCTTTACATGTGAGGAGGGGTATACATAATAAACAAGTACAGTAATTAGGGATGAGCGAAAAGTGAAGTATTTGGTCTCGCTGTACTCATTATGAGTACCTCCTAATACTCGGGTACTCGTAACGAGTAGCGAGTCCAAGGTAAGTCTATGGGAAATGCGAGAAATGGACTGTGTGTGCTGGGCGGGGCCTGTGCGAAGACTGTGCCGGCCTCTGCGATGACTGTGCCGGCCTGTGCGAAGACTGTGCCGGCCTGTGCGAAGACTGTGCCGGCCTGTGCGAAGACTGTGCCGGCCTGTGCGAAGACTGTGCCGGCCTGTGCGAAGACTGTGCCGGCCTGGGCGAAGACTGTGCCGGCCTGGGCGAAGACTGTGCCGGCCTGGGCGAAGACTTTGCCGGCCTGGGCGAAGACTGTGCCGGCCTGGGCGAAGACTGTGCCGGCCTGGGCGAAGACTGTGCCGGCCTGGGCGAAGACTGTGCCGGCCTGGGCGAAGACTGTGCCGGCCTGGGCGAAGACTGTGCCGGCCTGGGCGAAGACTGTGCCGGCCTGGGCGAAGACTGTGCCGGCCTGGGCGAAGACTGTGCCGGCCTGGGCGGGCCAGTGTGAAGACTGTGCTGGGCTGTGCGGGACTTTGCCGGGCTTTGCAGGTACTGTGCGGGGACTATGCTGGGCTGTGTGGGACTGTGCAGGCACTGTGCTGGGCTGTACTGAATATTACGAGGCGAGTAGTGAAATACTCGCCAGGATTCGAGTACCGCGAGTACCGCATTACTCACCGAGTACCAAATTCTAACGAGTATACTCGCTCATCCCTAACAGTAATCTTAAACATTACAAGTCACGACTTGTACAGGAGGTGAGAGGACCCTTCCCACAAAGTCTCACAATCTACAAGGGATGGGTGAGGATACGGTAGGCGAGGGTAAAGCTGGTCGTGCAGCGGTATGGTGAATCTGTGGTTACTGCAGGTTGTAGGCTTGTCGGAAGAGGTGGGTCTTCAGGTTCCTTTTGAAGGTTTCCACGGTAGGTGAGAGTCTGATATGTTAGGGTAGACCTTTCCAGAGGAGGGGGATGTGCGGGAGAAATCTTGCATGCGATTGTGGGAAGAGGAGATAAGAAATAAACTATGATGGATAATACAGAAATCTTTGGCTGTGTGACCCGTGTCACGGTGATGATCACCATACAGCTCCAGTCTTATGTCTACGTTCATAAATCTGTTATTTCAACTTTTACAGAAGAATTCCTTACAAAGTTGCAGTTTTTGCAATTTTTACAGTCAAGAACGTTCTACAACATAGCAAAAAGTCAAAATAAATCAAAATAGTTACTGAAAATTGATAAAAAGTATCTAGTTTGGTCAATATTTTCTAGCAAATGTGCCCACTGGTTAGACGTGTATTAAGCGTGCAGGGCTATGGGCTTGATGTTGAGAACTTTGCACTGACGAGGGGCAACATCCTGAAACACCGTGTCTGCAAATTGAGATTCTGATTTGGCTTTTATAACATTTCATAGCTGCTTTCCAATAGGTGGCGGTATTCAAGTACTCTTCCGTTCTGAAGAGGTAATTTGCATATTAAATTTCCCAGAGGAGCATTGCATGGTGAATAAGCCTCCTTGCCTTGGAGTGACGGAGTCGGTATGTCACTCTCCACAAGGAGAAACGTTCCACCTCGGTTTTTGTAATAGATTCCTTTACATGGAATAGCATAGTCTTCTATGCTATGGAATACAGCCAAGAAGATTTTACACGCTGAAGACCACCACCAAATGAGGCCCAAATTGGTGTCTCTCTTGTGAAGGGTCTATGGATCCATTTACCAAACTTTACTGTTTTGATAAATGGAAAACACACAGTGAAAAGACACTTAGGGCTACATGCCCACGATTAGAAAATAGCAGCGTATTTTTGCTGCATGTAACCATGCAGTTAAATCCGCATGTGTTCATTGAACCATGCAGAGTTACCGCATCCAATACACTCTAAGGCTATGTGCACACGTAGATTTTGGTCCTGCGAATTTTTCCGCGCGGATTTGGAAAAATCCGCAGGTAAATTCTCAGGTCAAAAGACCTGCGGATTAGCCTGCGGTTTAACACCTCTACAATGGAGATGGTGTGAAACTGCTGCGGATTCCGCACAAAGAATTGACATGCTGTGGATTTGAACCCGCGGAAAAATCCGCAGCATATACACAGCGTTTTTCAGTTTGCCATTGAAAACTATGGTACTGTACAATGCAGCTAAATCTGTTGCGGACCCGCAGAGCCTGAAACGCTGCGGATCCGCAGCAGAATCCGCACCGGGTGCACATAGCCTAATGTCGAAATTTCAACAGAAATTGACATGGTGTGGCTTGTACGGGTGAGTTTACGCAGCGTCAAATAGAAGCACACAGGAGATTTCTATACATCCCATCTACTGTGCTTGTGTGGTAGAACGCAGCGTTTTGGACCCAGCACAGGTGAGCTGCATCAAAATTGCTGCTATTCCAGATTGTGGGCAACATACCCTTAGGCAGCAAACTAAAACTTTGTCTTGGGTATTGGAAAACTTAACTAAGACTCCTACTGTGTCATTTGCAACGCAGAGCAAGTTCCAGACACTTGACAGCGTCATCCCAACATTTATAACCTGCAATGACCAACTCGAGATTTCTGTTTGAAGCCTAAATAACTAAAAACATCCTGTGCCAAAACTGCCCATAATAATCTGGTATGTCACGACTTTCAATTATGTCATTCCCCTTGGAAAAGGCTCAGTATTTGACTAAATCAAAATATGCAGTTTATGTGAAAAAGTAAGTTAGAGTAACCCTTGTTTTAATTTTAATAATTCGCGTGAAAATAAGAAACTTTGTAATATGTATCAAGGAAATAAGCTTTCTTTTTCCCCTCCTGGACTGATCTTTCATTTTCAAAATTCTCAATTCAAATGTAAAATCTGTCTTCAGAGATACCCAGATTCCCATTTCTGCGATAGTCGATAGACATTCTGCTGCAACTTTTCATAGAACTTTGAGCACCAACTGTCTACATCTAGCTCCTCCTCTCCCCTCTCCATTGAATTTTAAAAGCACCAATTGCTACCTCCTTGCTCAGTAATGTGAATGTCTGTCTTCACTGAATACAGATTTTTCTGATTTTACCCATGAATTGAGAAGGAATGATCTGTCTAGGAGGAGAAAGAAGCAGATTTCTTTAATAAAATATATTACAACGTTTCTGATTTTTAAATGTACTATTGATTTATGAAATGAAATAAAAATTGAAATGCCTATTACTTTTTAAATAGCAAGAAACAAATCAAATAGTTGCCCCAGACCAGTGGAAATTCTCAGCCTTGTATAATCCATCAAAGTATTGACTGAAATGTGCCTTCACGCACAGAGAGAATCTGATCCAACTTGCACAGAGCAAAAGACGTCATTAGACAGCCTTAACGAGAGATGTCTCTGTGTTATGTCTGGTGCTGCAGCCAGTCTGAAAGGCAAGGATGCGATTAGGCGGTGGCTTGAAACCACTTTCACTGAGGTGCGAGGAACCACGTCAAGTCTGTAACTTATTAGAGAAAGTTGCTCTTGACCAAGTCTTTGTATTGTCGGAGTCCGGTCACAGTGACATCTGTTCAAAAGTTATTGAAATCGGAATAGTTTTTTTTCCATTCTCATTATAAATGCCAGAGATTAAATGAGTCCTATGTGTTTATTTTCCCCTTGGTATTACAGAAAGAGCGACTACGGCAGAAAGAAGCAAGCGTTGTCAACAACTGATGGATGGGTCGATGTGCGTACATCATCGATATACCTCTGCTGCAAAAGACAACTGTTCACAACCTACCGGACAAACCCGAGAGACTCTTTTCCGACTGAAGATAAGAACTCTCCTTTTTATAAAGATCTATAAATGTAAATATGTATCTAACATGGTCCTGTCAAGTGTACGGGCCTTATATAGCCAATGTGTATAAACCCCCCGAGAGGGGAGACCGCGAAAGCTTTAAATGGGCAACTAGGTTTAGTAAAATAGACTGTAATCCTAAATTACAAATGAAAACCTATTTGCTACAATTGTTTTAATTCTGTGACTTTTATAGAATGCACTTGTACATTGTTGTATAGAATATTTGAGATAAATATAAATCTATTTATGTATGTAAGCAGGATATTCTCTGTTAATAAACGCTCTCCATGTGCTACGTATATAGAGGAGTTTTACAGACTTCGCCAGACGACTGCTTAGTACCTGGTTCATGAAGGTCCAGTAGAAAATTGCAGCCAAGTATAGATATGTTTATTTTGTGTCTCGGTTTTTCTTTTACCCTCAACATTCATTGAGCAGCTACAATCTTGCACTACAGAAATGTTATGTTTTATGTTGCTTTTATATTTGTGCATATGCAGGTGTAATGAGGTTTAGTGACATGCCAAGCCCAGGTTAAACAGGACACGTCACGGAATGTGAAGAGTCATTGAACACCGCTGTTGTGTACTATAAGCCCCTTGCAAGGCTTTCCATAATTTACTTTCATTTTGGATTGTTCTATGGCTTTGAGAAAGTACAATATAGAATATGCAACCATGTTACAGGTCAAAGCCACTAATATGGTTATTTATTCCCTTTTGGATGTTTCTTACTGTCCCCCCCCCCCCCTCATGTTTCCCAAGACAGAGTCCCCCCCCCCCAAGGAATGAAAGAACACCTTCATGTATACAATTATCATGTTTAAGTATAGACCATATCCCCCTGCATTTGTTATGATATACTCATTCTCCGTGGGGATTTTTTTCAATATAAATTCAATAAAAATGTATTTTAAATTTAAGTATTCTGACTTGCCTTTTGCTGTAGATCGATAGCGAGAACACATTAGATAGTCTCTTTGAAGGAGACCATATATGAATAGATGTCTATCTACCAGTCATTTGATCCCTGGACTAGGGAGAACAATAGCATGGGGCAAAAAGACTTTCCAGAATGTACAATATTAAAGGGATTGTCCTGGATTACAACTCTGATGATCCTTAGAGTGTAGTCAGACAGCCGTATAAATCAGAGCAGATCAGAAAGCAGTTAGAATCATAGAATCGTAGAGTTGGAAGGGACCTCCTGGGCCATCTGGTCCAACCCCCCCTGCTCAAAGCAGGATTTGCTAAATCAGGGTTCCCCAACTCCAGTCCTCAAAGCCCACCAACAGATCATGTTTTCAGGATTTCCTTTGTATTGCACAGGTGAAGCAATTATCACCTGAGCAATACAAAGGAAATCCTGAAAACATGATCTGTTGGTGGGCCTTGAGGACTGGAGTTGGGGAACCCTGCGCTAATTCATCCCAGACAGATATCTGTCCAGCCTCTGTTTGAAGACTTCTATTGAAGGAGAACTCACCACCTCTTGTGGCAGCCTGTCCCACTCATTGATCACTCTAACTGTCAAAATGTTTTTTCTAATATCTAATCTGTGTCTCCTCCCATTCAGTTTCATCCCATTGCTTCTAGTCTTTCCTTGTGCAAATGGGAATAAAGATGATCCTTCTGCAATGTGACAGCCCTTGAGATATTTGTAGACAGTTATTAAGTCTCCTCTCAGTCTTCTCTTTTGCAAGCTAAACATTCCCAAATCCTGCAACCTTTCCTCATAAGACTGGATTTGCAGACAGGTCACCATTCTGGTCGCTCTTTTCTGAACTTGCTCCAGTTTCTTGATGTCTTTTTTAAAATGTGGCACCCAAAACTGGACACAGTATTCCAGGTGAGGTCTGACCAAAGAGGAGTAGAGGGCAATAATGACTTCACGTGATCTAGACTGTATGCTTCTGTTAATACATCCTAGAATTGCATTTGCCTTTTTGGCTGCTGCGTCACACTGTTGACTCATATTCAGTCTGTGATCTATTAGTATACCCAAGTCTTTTTCACATGTGCTGTTGCTTAGCCCTATTCCTCCCATTCTGTATATGCTTTTTCATATTTATTGCCCAGATGTAGTACTTTTCATTTTTCCCTGTTAAAAACCATTCTGTTAGTTGCTGCCCACTGCTCCAGTTTATTTATATCCTTTTGAATCCTCTCTCTCTCTTCTCTAGTATTAGCTATCCCTCCTAGCTTTGTGTCATCGGCAAATTTAATCCGTTTACCCTCAATTCCTTCATCTAAATCGTTGATAAAGATGTTGAACAATACAGGGCCCAGGATAGAGCCCTGTGGTACCCCACTTGTGACATTCTTCCAACTGGAACAGTTGCATTGTCCATTCCATACTTAGTCATTTTTTCAATAAGGATTGTGTGAGATACTTTGTCAAATGCTTTGCTGAAGTCAAGATATACTATATCTACAGCATTTCCCTGATCCACCCAATCAGTGATTCTGTCATAGAAGGAAATTAAGTTAGTCTGACATGACTTATTCGTTACAAACCCATGCTGACTCTGTTTAATCACTTCATTCTTATCCAGGTACTTACATACATAATAATTTATTCAAAGATCTTTCCTGGTATAGAAGTCAGACTCACCAGCCTATAGTTGCCTGGGTCCACCTTCTTCCCCTTTTTGAAGATAGGAACAAGATTTGCTCTTCTCCAGTCTTCTGGGACTTCTCATGTTCTCCACGAATTTTCAAAGATTATGGAAGTGGTTAAAAAATTTCTTCTGCTATCTCCATCAGTACTCTGGGGTGAAATTCATCTGGACTTGGAGACTTGAATTCATTTAAGTTAGCTAAGTGTTTCCTCACTATATTTCTGTTTATAGATATCCTGGATTCTTCTATTCCCTTAATAGGACAGTGAAGAACAGTTGATGTTACATTTCCTTTCTGAGAGAAAACAGATTTAAAATAGGAATTTAAAAGTTCGGCCGCCTTAACATCCTGTCTTACCATTTCATCATCCTGTCTTACCAAGTCATCATTTTCATCCTGTAAAAATCCTATAGCATCTTTGACTTTTCTTTTACTTTTGACATATCCCCAAAATCTTTTATTATTGCTTTTGACGTCTTTTGCAAGCCTCAATTCCTTTTCAGCTTTAGATAATCTGATTCGTGCCCTGCTGGTTATGCAGACAGCATTATATTCTTTAGATATGCCTCCCTCTTTCCATTTTATAAACATTTCTTTCTTCCTTTTTAGCATGTGCTTAAGTTCTGGGTTCATCCATCCTGGCTTCCTTAAATGCTTCCTATTCTTCCCTCTTTTCGGAATTGTTAACAATTGTGCTTTGAGAATTTCATTTTTCAAGATTTCCCATCCTTCCTGGACATTTTTGTCCTTAAGGATATCCAGCCATTGGATCCCTCCAATTCTCTTTCTGAATCCCTTAAAATCTGCCTTTCTGAAATCTAACCTTGACGTCTGAGTCTTCACAGGTCTTCCTCCTCTAGTTATCCAAAATTCTAAAATAGCTTGTTCGCTACCTCCTAGGGTCCCAGCCACTTTTATCTCCTCAACCATTTCCTCCCTGTTTATCCAAGGATTAGATCCAAGGTAGCAGTTCCCCTTGTTTTCTCCCCTACCTTTTGGAAGATAAAGTTGTCAGCAAGAGAGGATAAGCATTTCCTTGATCTTTTAGTTTTGCCTGAGAGAGATTCCCAACAAATGTCTGGAAAGTTGAACTCTCCCATGACAACTATGTCATATTTTTTGGAGAACTTGGCCATTTGATGCATAAAGAGTTCATCCATATCTTCAGCTTGCACAGGCGGCCTGTAGTAAATGCCTACAATGGTGTCCTTTCCATTGTTCTGTCCTTGTATTCTTACCCAAAACGTTTCCACAGAACTCCCAGTCTCTGAAGCTTCAATCTCTGTGCAGATATACGTGTTTATAACATACACTGCGACACCAACTCCTCATTTATCAAGTCTGTTTCTTGCAAATAAGTTGTATCCTTCTATCCTTGTATTCCAATCATGTGTATCGTCCCACCAAGTTTCTGTGATTCCAGTGACGACATATTTCTTTTCCTGCGTTAGTAGTTCCAGTTCTCCTTGTTTGTTGCCCATGCTTTGTGCATTAGTATAGAAACATTTTAATTTGTGATTGGTTTCTCTTTCTGCAATATTTTTATTATTTAGATTCTTTTATCTTTGTTCTTCCTTTCCACTTCTAATAGCAGAGTTCTCAATAGCATTTGTCAGGTGTATGGCTTTTTCTGGCCTTTTGCTTCCCTTCACAGACTGGCCAGAGGCTCTTTTGACCTGAGCATGACGGCATCATGGAAATACATGAATCTCTCATGCTCAAGTCAGGAGAGCTACCGGCGAGTCCATGCAGTGTATTCCAATCTCGCTCTGATTTATACGGCCGTCTAATTGTGCCCTTAGACTATGTCATCAATATTGGGTCAGTGCAGGTCTGACACCCCCACTAATCTGCTGTTAGTAATTTCTGGGGCTGGAGGAAATGCACAGTGTGCGAATTGTAAATTCACTTAAATAGAAGTTAAGTTACTGTCTCCAACAACAACCACTACACAGTGAGCAAAGCTGGGATTTCTTAGAGGTACTTCACACTCAGTGAGATCGCTAACGAGATCACTGATGCGTCACCGATTTTGTGACGCATCAGCGATCTCGCTGTGTGTGGCACGCATCAGTGATCGCCCCCCCCCCGGGTATCGCTGATCATGCAGGAATGTCCTGGGCCATTTTTTGATCGTTGGACTCCCGCTGGCCAGCATGCATCGCTGAGTGTGGCAGTGGGAGACCAACGATCAGCGAGCTCCCAGAGTTGCGCGCGCTTAGTTACCCGCTGTTTACCTTGGATACCAGCTGGTATCCAGGGTACACAGCGGGTAACTAAGGGACGCGTGCTTAGTTACCCGCTATTTACCCTGCTGGTGAGTCTGCCTGTTTGAGAGCCCACCAGCGATCATGTAGCGACGCACCAGCGATCCTGACCATGTCGTATCATTGTTGAGATAGCTGGTGCATCGTTTAGTGTAACGGGACCCTTACTGTGTACACTATGTACTTAGAGGGGTTGTCCACTAATTGGACAACCCCTTCTCACTCTGAATATTTACCCCCCTGTTAAAATAAAAACACTTATATTCACCTCCTGTGCCGGCGCTGTTCCAGTGGTGTGTGCACTTGAGCCCCGGGAGCACAAGTGCAGACACAACTGGAATGGTGCTGGCATAAGAGGGGAGTAACAGTGTTTTTATTTTAACACTGGGTAAACATTCATATTGAGATGAGGGGCCTAAAAATCCTGACTGATTTAAATCATAATCCAAGAAAGCCAATTTAATGTGCTTTCTGAAAAATTGTACTGCCTCATGAATTTAAGTAGCAGCAAGGTGAGTATAGATAAAACTTAAAGAGAACCTGTCAGCTGTTTCAGCCGATTTAAGATGCGTCCGCTGCCTTTCAGGGCTTATCTACGGCATTCTGTAATACTATACATAAGCCCCCAATCCGACCTGCAACATAAGAAAAATAAGTTTTATTATACTCACCCAGGGGGGGGCGGTCTGGTTCGGTCAGGTCAGATGGGTGTCGCAGGTCCGTGTCCGGCGCCTCCTATCTTCTTGCAACACCACCCTCCTGCTTGCTTCATGCCTCCCCGGCATTGCGCTCCTGCGCAGGCGTACTTTCTCTGCCCTGTTGAGGGCAGACCAAATTCCTGCAGTGCACAGGGCCTCTCTTACCTGAGCAACTGCAGTACTTTGCTCTGCCCTCAACAGGAGCGTGATGCCGGGGAGGGATGAAGCAAGCAGGAGGGTGGTGGCGCAAGAAGATGGGAGGTACCGGACCAGGACCTCCAAAAGCCATCGTACTGGACCGCCCCCCAGGTGAGTATAATAAAATTTACTTTTCTATTTTTACATGTCGGATTGGGGGCTTATCTACAGCATTATAGAAGGCTGTAGATGAGCCCTGAAAGGCTGTGGCTGCATTTTATAGCGGCCAAAACAGCTGACAGGTTCGCTTTAACTTTTAATGTAATATTTAAATGGAAACTTAAAATGGTTTTCCTGTATAATGCATATACAGCCACAGCGGTGGGCAGTTTGCCATTTAAGAAACCAGACCTAAAAAAAAAACCCCACCACATATATGCCTAAAATGACCGTGATCAATATATTGCATATAAAACAAGTAGTTCCCGTGGTCTCCATGTCTCCTGAAAAAAGATGAAATAATATAGTGTATGGAAGTCTCGCGCCCAATATGCACTGCTCAAAAAAATTAAGGGAATACTCAAATAACACATCCTAGATCTGAATAAATGAAATATTCTCATTGAATACTTTATTCTGTACAAAGTTGAATGTGCTGACAACAAAATCACACAAAAATAATCAATGGAAATCAAATTTATTAACCAATGGAGGCCTGGATTTGGAGTTGCACAAAAAATTAAAGTGGAATGTAATGTCCTTTATAACAAGTCAAAATGAAGCTCAGTATTGTATGTGGCATCCACGTGCCTGTATGACCTCCCTATTGTACAACGCCTGGGCATGCTCCTGATGAGGCGGCGGATGGTCTCCTGCCTGAGGGATCTCCTCCCAGACCTGGACTAAAGCATCCGCCAACTCTTGAGTGGGCCAGTCCATAGCTTCAATGCCTTCATCTTGCAGGAACTGCTGACACACTCCAGCCACATGAGGCCTGGCATTGTCCTGCATTAAGAGGAACCAAGGGCCAACCGCACCAGCAATGGTCTCACAAGGGGTCTGAGGATCTCATCTCAGTACCTAATGGCAGTCAGGCTACCTCTGGCGAGCACATGGAGGGCTGTGTGGCCCTCCAAAGAAATGCCACCCCACACCATTACTGACCCACTGCCAAACCGGTCATGCTGAAGGATGTTGCAGGCAGATCTCTCTCCATGGCGTCACCAGACTCTGTCACGTCTGTCACATGTGCTCAGTGTGAACCTGCTTTCATCTGTGAAGAGCACAGGGTGCAAGTGGTGAATTTGCCAATCCTGGTGTTCTGTGGCAAATGCCAAGCGTCCTGCACGGTGTTAGGCTGTGAGCACATCCCCCATCTGTGGATGTCAGGTCCTCAGACCATCCTCAAGGAGTCGGTTTCTAACCGTTTGTGCAGACACATGCACATTTGTGGCCTGCTAGAGGTCATTTTGCAGGGCTCTTGCAGTACTCCTCCGTTTCTTCCTTGCACAAAGGCGGAGGAAGCGGTCCTGCTGCTGGGTTGTTGCACTCCTACGGCCCCCTCCACATCACCTGGTGTACTGGCCTGTCTCCTGGTAGCGCCTCTGGACACTACGCTGACAGACACAGCAAACCTTCTTGCCACAGCTCGCATTGATGTGCCATCCTCGATGAGCTGCACTACCTGAGCCACTTGTGTGGGTTGTAGAGTCTGTCTCATGATACCACGAGAGTGAAAGCACAACCAAGATTCAAAAGTGATCAAAACATCAGCCAAAAAACATTGGTACTGAGATGTGGTCTGTGGTCCCCACTTGCTGAACCACTCCTTTATTGAGTGTGTCTTGATAATTGCCAATAATTTCCATCTGTTGTCTATTCCATTTGCACAACAGCATGTGAAATTGATTGTCAATCAGTATTGATTCCTAAGTGAACAGTTTGATTTCACAGAAGTTTGATTTACTTGGAGTTATATTCTGTTGTTTAAGTGTTATTTTTTTGTGCAGTGTATGTTCTCTACAGGATAGGCAGAAGGTAGTATGTTCAATAGATCACAAGATGAATCCTCATCAGGTCTGGAAAAGGCAGAGTCAAGAAAAACCACTACTTGACTGTCTTTTCCAGACCTGATGAGGATTCATCTCATGATCTATGGAACATAAAACCCTCCGTCTATCCCGCGGAGAACATATATTGGGCGGGAGACTTCCATATACTATATTATTTAATCTTTTCTTATGAGACATTGCAACCATGGGAACTCCTTTTTTTATGTAATATATTGATCATGGTCATCTTAGTCATATACAGTGGGTACAGAAAGTATTCAGACCCCTTTAAATTTTTCACTTTTTGTTTCATTACAGCTATTTGTTAAATTCATAAAATTTCATTTTTTTCCTCATTAGTATCCACTCTGCACCCCATATTGACTGAAAAAAACATGTAGAATTTTTTGCAAATTTATTAAAAAAGATAAACTGAAATATCACATGGTCATAAGTATTCAGACCCTTTGCTCAGTATTGAGTAGAAGCAAGCTTTTGAGATAGTACAGCCATGACTCTTCTTGGGAATGATGCAACAAGTTTTTCACACCTGGATTTGGGGATCCTCTGCCATTCTTCCTTGCAGATCCTCTCCAGTTCTGTCAGGTTGGATGGTGAACACTGGTGGACAGCCATTTTTCAGGTCTCTTCAGAAATGCTCAATTGGGTTTAGGTCAGGGCTCTGGCTAGGCAAGTCAAGAATGGTTGCAGTTGTTCTGAAGCCACTCCTTTGTTATTTTAGCTATGTGCTTAGGGTCATTGTCTTGTTGGACGGTGAACCTTCGGCCAAGTCTGAGGTCCAGAGCACTCTGGAAGAGGTTTTCATCCAGGATATCTCTGTACTTGGCCGCATTCAGGTTTCCTTCAATTGCAACCAGTCGTCCTGTCCCTGCATCTGAAAAACACCCGCGTAGCATGATGCTGCCACCACTTTGTTTTACTGTTGGGATTGTATTGGGCAGGTGATGAGCAGTGCTTGTTTTTCTCCACACATACAGCTTGGTATTATCACCAAAAAGTTCTATCCTTGTCTCATCAGACCAGAGACTCTTATTTCTCATAGTCTGGAGTCCTTCATGTGTTTTTTAGCAAACTCTATTCAGGATTTCATATGTCTGGCACTGAAGAAAGTCTTCCGTCGGGCCACTCTGCCATAAAGGCCCGACTGGTGGAACTTTCTCCCATCTCCCTACTGCATCTGTGGACCTCAGTCACAGTGATCTTGGGGTTCTTTTTTACCGCTCTCACCAAGGCTCTTCTCCCACGGTTGCTCAGTTTGGCTTGACAGCCAGGTCCAGGATGACTTCTGGTGGTCCCAAACTTCTTCCATTTAAGGATTATGGAGGCCACTGTGCTCTTAGGAACCTTGAGTACTGCAGAAATTATTTTGTAGCATTGGTCAGATGTGTGCCTTGCAACAATTCTGTCTGAGTTCCTTGGCCAGTTCCTTTGACCTCATGATTCTCATTTGGTATGACATGCACTGTGAGCTGTGAGGTCTTGTGTAGACAGGAGTGTGCCTTTACAAATCAAGTCCTATCAGTTTTATTAAACACAGCTGGACTCCAATGAAGGAGTAGAACCATCTCGAGGAGGAACTCAAGGAAAAAGACCACATGTGACTTAAATAGGAGTGTCTGAGCAAAGGGTCTGAATACTTATGACCATGTGATATTTCAATTTTTACTTTTTAATAAATTTGCAAAAATGTTTACATTTGGTTTTTTTCAGTCAAGATGGGGTGCAGTGTGTACATTAATGAGAAAAAAATGAACTTTTTTGAGTTTACCAAATGATTGCAATGAAACAGAGTGAAAAATTTAAAAGGGTCTGAATACTTTCCGTACTCACTGTATGTGGAAGGTTTTTTTTTTTTAGGTCGGGTTTCTTTACTGACAGTCTGCCCACCGCTGTGACTATTCAGATTTATATGTCTATACGAGAAAACTAAGGTGTTTTCTTTTTAAGTTTGTGCTACTAAAATAGAAATATATTAAACTTTATATTAAAAGTTACGTTTTATCTATACTGGTTGCTACTTAGATTTGATGTCTGGGGGAATCGGTCATATAATGGGGGCCTTAATTGCCCTTGATATTTCCTATTTGCCCTGCACTCCAGTATTTTTGCCTCCTGAAGTTGTAGGGATCCCAAATAATGAGACCATATCCCACGTTAACCTTAGAACAGCTTGCCCCAGACCTCTGTCCCAAAGAGACCTTGAAGTGGATGATTTGCTTGGCACATTCAGATTCCAGTTGCGAACACTGTCCCTGAATTATGAAATCATGTAGCATGATTTTTTATTCATAGGTAGAAATGTAACAATATATTTTTTTTTTATTAAAAAGCCTCTGAAATCTTACTAAAAAATTGTATTTAAACTTAAAGGTGCTCTCTGCTCTCAGAAAACTCGCTCACCCTGGGTCCAGAGCTTAGTCTCCACCGCTGCTCTGTTCGTCTGCGGCGCTGATGTTAGATCAACAGATTTGCAACCCATGACTAAGTTCAGTGGCTTTGCCCAAATTGAGTTGCTCAGAGTTCAGTGATTGACTGCAGCTTTGTCGACATGACGTCAGTGCTGGAGAGAATAAGAAACACCAGGAGCAGTTTAAACAAACTGCAGCTGATTTTATAGAAGTTTAACAAAAAGAGGTTGGACATGTTGTCTACTAAAGAACCTTTGGAACATAAATGAATTATCTGATCTGCATCTTAAATGTAATGCTCAGGAATGACTACCTTTTCCTTAGGTCTAACAGGTAACGTTTCTCGTTGAGAGTGACATACCGGTCCTGGCATGCAAATGTAAAAAGTCTTATTTGCTGTGCAATGTTCCTCTGGGAAAATAAATATGTAAATTGCCACTTCATAGAGGAAGAGGAATAGAGCGCTATAATTCCACCCAGCCAAATCAGATCTCATACTTTGCACTCATTAGGGGCAATACCCCGAAACACAAATTTGTCTGCAAATTGAGATTCTGGTTTGGCTTTTATCCTAAGTCATATTGCAAGGCTCATTAAAGGGTCAATAGTGACTTGTAGGATCGCTACTTCCTGCAGGTGGCGCTATAAAGTTCTAGTCCTCTTCCAAGAGGCAATTTGTATACCGTTTCTTTAGAAATGAATCACCAATTGTTGCACTTTATCCTTTGTCCACTACGCTGATATGGAGATGTTACTTATGGTGACTGTCTCTTCTAGTCCATGCTTGGAGAATTTGAATTTAATATACGCTATATCCTTTGTAGATATGCCCAGTCTTGTGTGTATACTTGGATGATGGCTATATCACTGTAGACTTGCAGTCACATAGTGATAGTTACCATACCTCATAATTGTGCCTGTACAAAAAAAAAATTCTGTGTCACTTTTGTAAAAATCAGTTGTATAATTTTAGACACATTGATGATGGACTAATTATACAAATTACATGAATGATAATTACGTAACACCCAGAAACTGATTAAAAACGTCAAAAGTATACAAACAATTCAAGAAAGCCACTGGTCACTAGCCAATACTCTAGTATTCAATCACCATTCATATTTTATAAACTGAGATCTTAAAGAGCAATATATACCTACTGTATTTACGGAATCCGTGTTATAGATGTTAAAAGATTCGTGCTGCCTTGATCCAGCATCCAGTCCGCACCCCCGTGGCAACCGGACAAGGGCAGTCTTCATTTCTGCACATATCGTTTTGCTAAACACTAGTAAATCACGTTCAGCCCTTTTAAATAATGTAATAATGTTATTTATCTGTGTTTTTGACCTTTGGCTGCATTCACCAATCTATATTTCATTGAAGAAGATTTGTGTTACATCAGTTATGGTTTCCCTGCTGATGGCTGTGACAGATTATGGTCTGTTGCGTCCTGTTTGAATCTTATGTATGTGACCCTTAGCATTTTGTGACTCTTCCACATAACTCACCTGTGATGCGAAGTATCAGCTATCGTTGGGCTGTGCTGGGAGATGCAAGATGTTTCAGGGAAGGTAACTTGATCTTGTGTACACTGTTCTAAGACGCCATTACATCATCATCCAGTGACCGCCATCAGCCCCCACCAGTGACTTAGTGGGGACAGAAATATATCCCTACAAGCTTGATGCGTCTAACGAATTGGAAACAAGTCCATGGTTTCTTGTAACATATTTACTGGTATGGCTAAATGGTAAAATGGGGTAAGACAGTATAAACAACTGTAACTTAGGTGCTGATGGCCTGGAACATGGAATAAGTTCCCAGGAGGAGGTACATGTTAATTTATAATTGTGTAGCGAAGAATAGCAATAGTTTTCATCTGTGATGATTTTCATTCTTTCCTGGAAAAAAGTTTCCGTTTGGTTTCTCGTTATTTGGTGACACCAGTGAGTCTACTGTCGTCCTATGTGTGATTGCCCAAAAATACAGCCTACCTTTACTATACAAAAATGGTGACGACATAAAGGCATCATCGGTGACATGCATCGTACTACAGATTTTATGAATTATGAGTCAAAAGTGTCATCCAGCACAAAAAAATACATGTAGGAGCTGTTTGGGATGAACTTTTAGTTAAGCGACGGCTTTTAGATGTAGAAAATATCTAACGCAACTGTGACATCACGCGATTCCAATGCCGCCTCTCCTCTACTTCTCCAGCCTTTGATAGGTCGTAGCGGTGATATCGTGTTAACAGTGCATATGACTGCTGCAGCCAATCACTGGGCTCAAGGGCTGTTGCCATCTACATCAGTAGCGGCTGTTATCCCAGTAATGGTCTGCAGCAGTCATGTGTGTTAACAGACCCAAGCACAGGCAGTACTGTAGCTGGGAAAAGGGGAGCGATGGCTTCCTTTTTTTCCTTTTCTTTTTTTTGTTATACATGTACAAGACCCTGCTTAAAGGCGTTGTCCACTTTTATGAAAGTGCTCCCGAAACTCTGTAAATTAAAAAACTTGGCAGATACTCATACTTTGCACTGACAAGGGGCAACACCCCGAAAAACTGTGTCTGCAAATTGAGACTCTGGTTTGGCTTTTACTCTGTCATATGGCAAGCCCCATTAGAGGGTCGACATTGACTTTTAGGATTACTACTTCCAATAGGTGGCGCTAGAGTTCTTGTCCTCTTGCTGTCTGAAGAGGCAATTTGCAAACAAGCCGTACGTGGAGCACCATGGACAGTGGAGGCACCTATAATAATTGAGCTATATTATCAAGTGACATTAGTGAATTTTTTAAAGAATAAATTCTATATTTTTTGCAGAACACTATGGCCACTTAAGCATAAGTTTTCAAAACTGTCAAATGACACATTAAAACATATTGAAATTAGATGAAAAGCATATAAATAAAAAATAAATTATGTAAAATGTTACTAGAGTGAAGCCAGTTTCTATTTTCATGGGTTATCCAGGGCAAATTCCAGTCCATTGTCTTCATAGTGAACAGTTTATATAGTCATTTACAAATGAGTGTGCTCCCATTAGTGGTTCTTAAATTACACACCACAAGCAGTGTCAGTTTCGGCGTAGCCCCTCGTCCCAACAAAGAACGAGTCTGTTTAGTCTGTATGCTTCTGTGCTTTACAATGAATCATTCCTAATGATCATGAATCAGTGATGTCCTATAAAGAAACCTGTAAGCTGAGCGTTGAGACTAGATATTAGCTTGCACATTAGTCATCATGGTGTGGGATTCAACCTGGTCATAGATAATGAGGACCATAACGTTGGCTAGGTAGAGCTTAATTTTTATGGTTGTGGTCAAATTGAGAATCCAAATCACTTTATGACTAAAAATTATCCAACTGATTAAGAACTTGATTAGTTCTCGTAAGCACAGACCATGACATGAAGAAATGTGCTAAGACCTGCAGAATATAAAACTGTGGCTGAAGTATATGAGATGGACTTAGGCCTGTTTCACGTTTCAATTTTTTGGCGTCCGCCAAAGTGTGAAAAAATGGATCCTACCGGATCCGATTTTTGGACGGATCCGCTTTATCCACTAGTGCAAGTCTATGGGGAAAAAAACGGCGGATTTTGACGGACGTCAAAAAACGGAAGTGTGATCCACCTCTTATCTGTTGAGCTTTTCATGCTTAAAGTGTATCTGTCAGCAGGTTTTGCTTATATAATGTGACACCAGCATTATGTTGGGACAGAGACCCTGATTTCAGCAATGTGTCACTTAGTTTACCGGGTGCAGCAGTTATGATAGAATCCCTGTTTCCTCTGTTGCAGATCTGTCAGAGCACGGAATGCTGAGCTCTGTATAACCCTGCCACAGATTGGCAGCTTTTTTGTGTACAATGTGCATAGGCAGAAGGCTGCCAATCAGTGTTGGACTAGGATACACCTAATCCTCCAGTGATAATCTCCTGTTGATAAAACACTGGCCAGTAAAGGCCCTTTTACATTTAGCGATGCACCAGCGATCCAACCAGCGATCCGACCCGGTCAGGATCGCTGGTGCATCGCTAAATGATCGCTAGTGAGCTTTCATACAGAAAGATCTCACAGCGATGCAGCAGCGACGCAGCGCACGATACTTACCTTTCACACACAGCGATCCTGCGTCCTCCCGCCCGCCTCCACGCGTCGCTGGACGTCACAGCAGGAAGCCCAGCAGGAAGCACCCGACGAGAAATGGAGCCGGACATTCTCGCACGATCAGCGATGAGCAGCGGGGGAGCCGGTCGCTGGTAAGTATCACACATAGCGATATCGCTAGCAATATCGCTATAACGTCACAAAACCAGTGACGTTTTAGCGATATTGCTAGCGATATTGCTTAGTGTAAAACCCCCTTTAGTGTCACATTGCTGGAATCAGAGTCACTGCCCCTACATCATGCTGCTTTGATTACATAGCAAAAACTTGCTTACAGATTCCCTTTAACAAACATTCTTTTGTTAAAATGTCACATTTACTGCCTCTAGAATGTGTAGGTCTGTATTTATCAATGAGTAACATAGAGCCTAATAACACCAATTACTAACTTTTTCTCATTCCTTCTTGACTATGCAATTGGTTATATTCCTTGGATCATATATCTTCCATATGCCGATTTATAGATTTCCATACCATCATACAATAGACTATTTGCGGCCAATTAGTGGATTAGGATCCACCTTTAGACCTCAGATCAGGGATAACTAAATCTCCATTTCTGACTGCAGAAGCAGGGTCACTGACTTACCATGTGTCTTGTCTCCATCTTTGACCATTTTAGTTACTGTTAAATCATGAGCCTCATTTTGTGTTATGAGCTGATGTGGTTACAGCACAAAGCAGGGCAAATGAATGGAAAATCACATCATAGCTGAAAATATGGGGGTAAAATTGGTCACCAACCATGGCTATTGGCACCTTTACAGGGTCGCTAGCACATCTAAGCAAGAACCATACAAAACCTTTGCTCTCCCCATTTGTTCCCCTACTAGATTCCCCATTTGTTCCCCTACTAGATCACTTGACAAATGCTTAAAAAAAAAAAAAAAAAAAAAGTCTATTTCTAGAATTTTAAATAGTAAGTTAACTCCCCAATAAAGCTCAGCCCGATTCCCCCATCATCTGGTAGAAGCTCTTTCCTGAAAGCTGCGCTGCTTTGCATTGATAATACAGTCCTATGTAGAGCGCAGGATCTGACATACTGTATATAAATAAGCAGTCAGGCAGCCTCCTTCACACACTGCTCTGGATACATGTAAATACAGAAGGAAATTGAAACAAGGGAGTCTGGAACCACAAGTGCTATCGGACGATGGAAGCACCGGCCTTAATTGAGCTGTATTAGTACATTATAGCTTACAATTTAAAAATCATTGATCAATTTTTTAGGGGGCTCAAAAATCTTTTGGACTAGACCTCTATGGCAAAAAAAAAAAAATGGTGTGTTTGTGAAAATGACAAGGTTCCCATAACAATTGTGTTGGACCACTTATGGGTGATGGCCTTGCATGCTAACTTGCGTTGATGAACTTTACCGCCATCAGTAGCTAAAAGTAAAGCTTTCTCACTTTAAAGGGAGTCTGTCTCCCCCAAAATGCTAATTAAACCTCTTAAGCAGGTATGTAGATGTCTTGGCCCACATAAAAAAATACCTGTAGTATAGATTTTAGCGGTTTAATTGCCATGGATACAGTGCAACATTACGCCCCTACAATTTCCGTGGGTGTCGTGTGACAAGGCTCGGCCAGGTCAGTGTGAGCTCACATCACTGGCTCTTGTCTACAGCTGCTACTGGATACTGTACTGCAGACAGGAGTCAGCAATGAGAGAGCACACTAGCACAGCTCAGGTGTCCTGTGACAAGGCTCGGCCAGGTCAGTGTGAGCTCACATCACTGGCTCTTGTCTACAGCTGCTACTGGATACTGTACTGCAGACAGGAGTCAGCAATGAGAGAGCACACTAGCACAGCTCAGGTGTCCTGTGACAAGGCTCGGCCAGGTCAGTGTGAGCTCTCATCACTGGCTCCTGTCTGCAGCTGCTACTGGATACTGTACTGCAGACAGGAGTCAGCAATGAGAGAGCACACTAGCACAGCTCAGGTGTCCTGTGACAAGGCTCGGCCAGGTCAGTGTGAGCTCTCATCACTGGCTCCTGTCTGCAGCTGCTACTGGATACTGTACTGCAGACAGGAGTCAGCAATGAGAGAGCACACTAGCACAGCTCAGGTGTCCTGTGACAAGGCTCTGCACGGTCAGTGTGAGCTCTCATCACTGGCTCCTGTCTGCAGCTGCTACTGGATACTGTACTGCAGACAGGAGTCAGCAATGAGAGAGCACACTAGCACAGCTCAGGTGTCCTGTGACAAGGCTCTGCACGGTCAGTGTGAGCTCTCATCACTGGCTCCTGTCTACAGCTGCTACTGGATACTGTACTGCAGACAGGAGTCAGCAATGAGAGAGCACACTAGCACAGCTCAGGTGTCCTGTGACAAGGCTCTGCACGGTCAGTGTGCTCTCTCATCGCTGGCTCCTGTCTGCAGCTGCTACTGGATACTGTACTGCAGACAGGAGTCAGCAATGAGAGAGCACACTAGCACAGCTCAGGTGTCCTGTGACAAGGCTCTGCACGGTCAGTGTGAGCTCTCATCGCTGGCTCCTGTCTGCAGCTGCTACTGGATACTGTACTGCAGACAGGAGTCAGCAATGAGAGAGCACACTAGCACAGCTCAGGTGTCCTGTGACAAGGCTCGGCCTGGTCAGTGTGAGCTCTCATCACTGGCTCCTGTCTACAGCTGCTACTGGATACTGTACTGCAGACAGGAGTCAGCAATGAGAGAGCACACTAGCACAGCTCAGGTGTCCTGTGACAAGGCTCTGCACGGTCAGTGTGAGCTCTCATCGCTGGCTCCTGTCTACAGCTGCTACTGGATACTGTACTGCAGACAGGAGTCAGCAATGAGAGAGCACACTAGCACAGCTCAGGTGTCCTGTGACAAGGCTCTGCACGGTCAGTGTGAGCTCTCATCGCTGGCTCCTGTCTGCAGCTGCTACTGGATACTGTACTGCAGACAGGAGTCAGCAATGAGAGAGCACACTAGCACAGCTCAGGTGTCCTGTGACAAGGCTCTGCACGGTCAGTGTGAGCTCTCATCGCTGGCTCCTGTCTACAGCTGCTACTGGATACTGTACTGCAGACAGGAGTCAGCAATGAGAGAGCACACTAGCACAGCTCAGGTGTCCTGTGACAAGGCTCTGCACGGTCAGCGTGAGCTCTCATCACTGGCTCCTGTCTACAGCTGCTACTGGATACTGTACTGCAGACAGGAGTCAGCAATGAGAGAGCACACTAGCTCAGCAGGTATGTAGATGTCTTGGCCCACATAAAAAAATACCTGTAGTATAGATTTTAGCGGTTTAATTGCCATGGATACAGTGCAACATTACGCCCCTACAATTTCCGTGGGTGTCGTGTGACAAGGCTCGGCCAGGTCAGTGTGAGCTCACATCACTGGCTCTTGTCTACAGCTGCTACTGGATACTGTACTGCAGACAGGAGTCAGCAATGAGAGAGCACACTAGCACAGCTCAGGTGTCCTGTGACAAGGCTCTGCACGGTCAGTGTGCTCTCTCATCGCTGGCTCCTGTCTACAGCTGCTACTGGATACTGTACTGCAGACAGGAGTCAGCAATGAGAGAGCACACTAGCACAGCTCAGGTGTCCTGTGACAAGGCTCTGCACGGTCAGTGTGAGCTCTCATCGCTGGCTCCTGTCTACAGCTGCTACTGGATACTGTACTGCAGACAGGAGTCAGCAATGAGAGAGCACACTAGCACAGCTCAGGTGTCCTGTGACAAGGCTCGGCCTGGTCAGTGTGAGCTCTCATCACTGGCTCCTGTCTACAGCTGCTACTGGATACTGTACTGCAGACAGGAGTCAGCAATGAGAGAGCACACTAGCACAGCTCAGGTGTCCTGTGACAAGGCTCTGCACGGTCAGTGTGCTCTCTCATCGCTGGCTCCTGTCTGCAGCTGCTACTGGATACTGTACTGCAGACAGGAGTCAGCAATGAGAGAGCACACTAGCACAGCTCAGGTGTCCTGTGACAAGGCTCTGCACGGTCAGTGTGAGCTCTCATCGCTGGCTCCTGTCTACAGCTGCTACTGGATACTGTACTGCAGACAGGAGTCAGCAATGAGAGAGCACACTAGCACAGCTCAGGTGTCCTGTGACAAGGCTCTGCACGGTCAGTGTGAGCTCTCATCGCTGGCTCCTGTCTGCAGCTGCTACTGGATACTGTACTGCAGACAGGAGTCAGCAATGAGAGAGCACACTAGCACAGCTCAGGTGTCCTGTGACAAGGCTCTGCACGGTCAGTGTGAGCTCTCATCGCTGGCTCCTGTCTACAGCTGCTACTGGATACTGTACTGCAGACAGGAGTCAGCAATGAGAGAGCACACTAGCACAGCTCAGGTGTCCTGTGACAAGGCTCTGCACGGTCAGTGTGAGCTCTCATCGCTGGCTCCTGTCTGCAGCTGCTACTGGATACTGTACTGCAGACAGGAGTCAGCAATGAGAGAGCACACTAGCACAGCTCAGGTGTCCTGTGACAAGGCTCTGCACGGTCAATGTGAGCTCTCATCACTGGCTCCTGTCTGCAGCTGATACTGTACTGCAGACAGGAGTCAGCAATGAGAGAGCACACTAGCACAGCTCAGGTGTCCTGTGACAAGGCTCTGCACGGTCAGTGTGAGCTCTCATCACTGGCTCCTGTCTACAGCTGCTACTAGCGGTCAGGATCGCTGGTACATCGCTAAGTGGTCGCTACTGAGCTGGCACATAGGCAGATCTCACTAGTGACATCGCTGGGGTCGGGGGTCGCTACTTACCTGTCACACTAGGCGATCCTGCGTCCTCCCGCCCGGCTCCACGCTCGTCTCTCCACAGGAAGCCAAGCAGGAAGCTGACGACGAGAAACTGTCTAGGACGTTCTCGCACGATCAGCAATAAACAGAGGGGGAGCCGGTCGGAGGTAAGTATCAGACATAGCAATATCGCTAGCATTATCGCTGCTACGTCATAAAATCCAGTGACGTTACAGCGATATCGCTAGCAATATCGCTTAGTGTGACAGGCCCTTTAAGGTAGCACTTGTTTGAGCAGTGTCAACAAAGTACTGTGCAAATTAAGACTGTGTGGACACGGTCACGTCAAGGGTATGCCAACATCTAAACCATTGAAAAATACACTCCAGGGATGACTTTTTTTATAGCAGATAAGTCTCATACTTGTCTACAACTCCCAATATGCTAATTAAACCACTTATTAGGGATCCTTTAAAAAATAAAAGTCTACAAAGTTTGAAAGTGCTTGTAAATTTAACTAATTTTGCTTTCCCTCTATATTTGTGCATGACACCAATTGCAATTACTCACCATGTATTGTGTGCCTGAAAGAACTGCAAATTATCATTATTTTTAATTATTTTTCTAATCTAGTTTTTACACTCTAGAACCAAATAAAGTATTTTATTATTTCAGATGGCGTGATACATGTTAATATTACAAAAAGTCGCTATATTTTCCTTATTTCAGAATATTGTTTACCATTTTAAGTGTATTTTTGTATGCAAAGAATCTACAGATGGCGCTTGCCTATGCTGGAAATCCTAAAGAATTGAAGGAATCCATATTTATGCTAATAAATTCCATTTGGAAATTTTTGACGTGTCGCAGTTTTATTTCCTCGTTACACTGATCGCTCCATGAGGAAAGGTTAATTGATTGGCTGTTTTTGTCTGGGACGTGATGCGGTTTGTATCCGATGAAGAGCCAAGCTTTGCTGTTCTTCATAAACTTCTAGATGACAAAACAATTATATTTTTAACTTGTAAAAAAAACCACACAGAATTCATAAAAAACCCCCACAGTATTCATAGTGCACAGATGTAAATTGGGTGAGCATCACTTTTAATTAAAAAAAAAAAAAAAAGTCTCGTATGTCTGCTGCTTCACGCTGTTTATTTTTATGAGGTTCTAAATTTCCTCTCCTTTTAATATACTGCTTCATCACAGAAGTAGGACGACTTCTAAGGATTAGGGGGGATATTATGCACCATTCAAACCTCTGATGGTTTAAACATTGCAAAATCCCTTTCTTGCAAAAGCCATAAGATGTAGGATTTTATTGCTGAGCTCAGACTTCATGGGGTCATTCTGTTAAAGAACCTTAAATCCTAATCAAATAGTAACTGAAAAGACAGAATGGTTCTACGGTATAATCATATGTGGTGTGTACAAGAGTCTAAACTCAGCGCATAAGGATTTCCACTTATTATATATTAGTTTTCATTTATATCATAGTTAGTTCCATTACATTCATTAGTCATTTTGCTTCCTAAATGTTCTGCATAGACCGATGTTTAAACTTCCCTCTTGTAGACTTTATATGGCATTGTGTCATTCTTAGACAATTTCCATTTGTATTTTTTTTTTTTTTTTTAACCTTTTTATTGCTAATTTTTGTTCTGGTTTAGCTTTTTTTTTTTAAAACCGGACAAATGGCAATCAGATAGGTGTGCGTCTCTATTCAAATCTAAAGGCCCAGTCACACATAGCGATCTCGCTAGCGAGATCGCTGCTGAGCCAGCGGGAGATCAGCGACAAAAAAAAAAATGTCCAGAAGTTTCTTGTAGCGATCAGCGATACTGGCAGGGGGGCCGATCGCTACAAGAAACCTCTGGACATTTTTTTTTTTTGTCACTGATCTCCCGCTGGCTAGCACGCATCGCTGCGGGAGACCAGCGATCAGCTGTAAAATAATAAAAAAAATAAAAAATATTGCTATTCTCACCTTCCGGCGTCCCGCGCAGTCTTCCCGCCTCTCTCCACTCTCCCGGTCCCAGTAATCCTTTGCAAGAATGACCACGAGACTTCGCGATCCCGCGAGAACGGACGTCATCGCGGTCATTCTCACAAAGGATTACTGGGACCGGAGCGTGGAGAGAGGCGGGAAGACTGCGCGGGACGTCGGAAGGTGAGAATAACAATATTTTTTATTTTAATTCTATTTTTTACATGGATCCATAGCATCAGCACTAACGAACACAGCGATGCCGCGCGCTCGGCATCGCTGTGCTAATCTCTGGTGAACCTGTCTGTTTGCAGCTCACCAGCGATCACATAGCGACTTACCAGCAATCCTGACACGTTGATATCGTTGTCGGGATCGCTGGTAAGTTGCTGTGTGTGACTCCAGATTTACTCCAGTCCATGCTTAACTAAGATTTATGGAATAGCAAATGCCGCCGCTCATCATGAATTTGACTAGCGGCAGGTACCATGCCCAATTTGTCAGAGCTGGTCGCTAATGGTGCGACAAAGCAAAAAGTTGCCAAATGTTAACATTGCTTTGAATAGCGTCAAAGTTTTGCAACTGTTCAAAGCTTTTTATACCAGAATACTAGCGTAAAAGCTTTGATGAATTGGGCCCATAATCCCTCCATTTCCAACACCTAACAGGTGATATTTGCAATGACCACAAGTAGGTATCTTTTTGGGGGGTGGATTTAAAATATTGTAACTTACTGTGCCTGAAGAAAATGCATATACAGTATACAAGGTAAAAACTTGGAAGCTTACTGCCGTGAAAAGTATTTTGGCTCTGCTCACTTAGACATTAGGGAGGTAAGTAGTAGGTATGCTGAAACCAGCATATACATGCCTAATGTGGTCAAGGAACACATGATCTGAAATATTGCTGCAGACGTTAAAAAATGTAAGTTATTTTATTGCACTCAAGGATCAAAAACCGCTAACAGACATCCAATCACGTCAAGTTGTACCTAAACACAATGTCCCATCTCTCCATGTGAATTGGGAGCGAGAAGGAAACCAGGCATAGCTCACAATTAAAACCTTGCATGGGAAGGAGTCCTGGAGGGGGCCACACCGCCCGATTTGTACTCCAAAAAATAAACAGGGCCTGCATACCTTTAGTATTAAATTAATTTAAACAGGTGCACAAATACTCTATGTATGGCACATGGAGATTAGGACATTTAGTCTTTAGGGACATCCATATTTAGCTGCACCTTGATGTGGATGGAGGCTTTTTTGCGCGTTGTTCAAAAAACACTAACATTTACAGCAATATTGGAGTTGATGTATTAATTTGTCACAGTGTGATGATGACACTTTGTATATTTTCATATATTAGTCACATAGCATATTTGTTCACCTGCACATTAATTTAATACTAAAGGTGTACTACCCTGTTTTTTTTTTTTTTTTTTTTTTTAAGTAGTACTGATTTCTGCTGACCACTGAATGTGTTGCATATTAATTTTTATTATAGGCTTTTCACTGCAGGTTGTAGAAACTGAACCTACAAAGTCAGTCAATGAAACCAGAAGCAGACTGTATTGACAGTATGTTGATGGCTACTGTAGAAAGATACAAAGAAAAAAAGCTCTGCAAAAATGTAGCATTTACAAAACCTCCATGTTTGATATCTTTAGGTTTTTTAGCAGTATGGTATACCTGAGAACCTTTTCACACTGCAGGCTGTACTGGTGTAATGGAGGACATCTAGCTACAAATATCTATATATGTATAAAATTGAATGTGTGTATCACCAACCAATCATCTTTCATTTCACCAGAGCTGTTTAAAATAATCTGAGCTGTGATTGGTTGCTATGAGCAACAGTTTTCCCACTTGACAACACCTCTGCAGACACTGACCGGATGGGAGAAATCTAGTACAATATAAAAGTGATGTAACTGAATCCTTAAAAGTACCGCAACAGCGGAGAACTCAAACATTTTTCCACATAACAAAATTTTCATTAATGTCAGCAGACGCTGAAACCATGAGTAATGACGACATTGGAAGATTTAACATCTGGTAAAGCATGGGGCCCAATGTGACACCCAGAAATTAGATCACAGGTAAGCTTATAGGTTTTCTCCATTGTTCTAAGTTCGCATTACTGTTCTGCCATTTATTCCACTCGGCTCATTCATGTCAAAATATGCATGCTCCTTTCTGAAACCTATGACTTGGGAGGTTTTCTTCATTAAGAATCCATGCAATAAGTGCATTTTGTTGACATGCTAATGTATAGTTAACCTAAAAGTGTCCTTGCAAGACTATTATATAAAGCAGCAATAGGCGTGAATCGAACTTTAAAGGTGACAGAGTAAAATCAACTTTGAAATCAGACACTTGCCCGCCGCCTCTAGGCTTTCTTGTAGTTCCCCTCTGTGGTCCCTCCTCGTGCGACCAGCGTGCTGGGTAACAAATTTAAAACTCATCAGTGTGGAGGAATCAAAGGCATAATAAATTGTAAACTAATCTTATTGTCTGAACCCTGACGTGTTGTTCAGATCAAAGAGGAGTCAACATCTGGTTGGGCTTGAGAGAGGCCATTAAAATTACTACATCTTGTTCAGAAGCTTGCCAAAATCTGACCTGTACCTAGGAGAGTGCATGTATAAAAATACATACATGGTCCCTCACATGTTGCATGTCCCATAGGGTAAAGAACAGGTATAAAATGAATTTGTATTGTATATATTGTGTAGTGACGTGTTGGTATACCAGACTCCTAAACCATTGATCTCTGAATTTTGCATATAAATAGTACATACCACTTTAGGACTGGATCTTTTTCCAGTGAAGTTTTCTTGCTTTTCTCATGAGACATGAAAGGTCAGCAATGTTTGTAGAGAAGAATGACTTAATATTATGCACATAAAAAAAAAAAAAAATTGGGTGGCATGCAAAAAAAAAAAAAGCCCATAATAATTGCACATCAATTTAGAAGCAAAAAGATAAAGCAGTCTGTAACACAACTGGATTGGTTATTAACAAACCTGGTTGTTTTTCTTCAAGACCATGAAATTAATATGAAACGCTAGAAAAGTAGGAACAGCACTTCAAAAGTTTTCTCATTTTCATATCTTGGTTGAAAAGTTGTTTTTTTTTTTTTTAATTTATTACCCACTCTATAGCCACCAATAATAAGGGACTTCAACAAAAATTCTTATCAGTTAGCCACAAGAGCAATAGTGACATGAGACAATGTTCAGGAACACTTGACATTCTGGTTTTTGAGAGTAAAAGTATTTTAATGCCCCTCACTTTATATTCCTGCATTGTAAAATCACTCGAGCATTTCCCTCTACCCAATGCAAGATATTGTACAAGTAGAGCTAATTGGCTACAAAAAAAGTCACTGGGTTTTCAAGCATTAAAGTGGTTAGCTGGCCTTCCAATACTTGAGAATCCTCATAGTGCGTACTGTGTGCTGTCCGGATTCTCCGGCAGCAGTTGCGTGACCATAAGTATGGGTGGCAACTAGACGTGTGTGGCCTCACTCAATACAAGTGTATTGAGCGATGCCAGGATGCAGTGACTCTAAGGCTACTTGACCCCTCTAAATGGTGTTTCATAAGATTTTACCAATCTGTATTTAAAAAAAAAATTATATATCTTGGTGAATTATCAGGTTACAGCTTTGCGAATACTGTTTATAGACTTTTGCCATTTTAGTGTCTCAAGTGGTGGAGGGGTTATTTGTGCTTTATTTTTAAGGTAAAACATTTAGAATCAACAGACTTGACACATTCTTGTTTTTTCTTAAAGCTTGAACCAAAATTAAGAATTTTTATTTCACTTGATGCAATTATACCTCAATAAGTGTTAAAATTGTCAAAAGTCACTGGTAAGCCAAATGTGCTCTTCTGTCGTGATCAGGTGCAGAATTAATTTTCCATCTCCTGGTTATAAAATTGTTACAGGCCAACATTTTTATCCCACTGACACTCTTATGTGCATCACAAACATGTAAGTGTGAATAAATAAGATATATACACATTGTATACATGGAAACTGCACCTAGGGGTTTTATTTTCTGTACTCCAAGAATGCACTTTGTGCTTTACTGGAGCAGTCAGTCCATCTTTGGTGAGCCAGAGTTTGTTGGGTTACCCTAGGAAGACTAAAAGTAGTTTTGACACAGGTGATTATTTGACATCCAGAAATAATTGTGGCTTGATACACACAAAGCCACCTTCTGCATGGGAGCAGTCCAGCTGTGTGAATGTATCATGTAATCATTTTGTCCAGCGCGGAGGATAACCACTATGATGTTAGTTAGTCCAGATCTATAGAGATGCAGCGACATTGCTTGACGCGTGTTATTCTTTTCTTCTTTGTGGATGGCTGTAGCTCAGGACAATTGAGTGTAACCACCATGGTAGTGAATTTTTTAGGTTTGCAGAATGAGCAGGACTGGAAGGATCCCTCCTCCCGGCGGATATGTCGAGGAATGTAGAAAGAATTGCACTGCCCATAACAGAATCTGTTGAGTATGGTGCGTTTGTTGCATCCTTCCTCATGGATGGTTTGCTTGAGTGGCTGTGTCTTACACCAGTCCCTCTTCAGATACTTTCTTTCAGTAACATGTAGTGCTTCCTGACTGGACTCTAACACCTCCTCACCTACCAGGGCTTGTCCTTTGCCTCTTCCTCTGCTTCGATTTCCTGGCTGGCCTTGCTCAGAGTCATTAGGTTGCCCTTTGTCAGGAGGAGGAATGGCCCCTTGAGACCCGCGAACCTTTTTATTTCCTTCAATGTTTGGTAGCAAAAGTCCAAAGAGTAGGAACATGGGTCCCAGTGAATAAACCAATCGGTTCATCCTAAAAAAAAAGAGAAAAAAAAAAGATCTTGGTTATTTGTAGTATACATGGTGTAAAAAAGTCATACAATTTCCTCCTTCTAAATGGCTACAATTGCGTAGTTTGCCTTAAACAGATTTTTCTAAATGTGATTAACTTCAACTCCACAGTCCAGTGTACTTAAATATCCATTTCTCCCATGCTATATGCAGAATGGCATCGAGCAGTTCCCATGGGTGACCTACAAAATCCCCACCGAGCAGTTTTTTGCCATCATTGTTGAGCTTGAAGCAAAATAGGTCAGCAGAATTTTTGTAAGAAACCTACATAGTCTCAGGTTGGCAGGGCTACACAGATTAAAATGATACCTGGGTTGATGGTATCAGTCTTGTGGTTCTTATGTAATCTGTGTCTGCAGTTGTGAGTTAATGAGATCATGCTCCGGGGTGGCTTTTTTTCCCCATGCTCTGGCCTCAACATAGTCATTCTGGTTTAAATAACAGGTCATTGAACCTTCAGTGACCTGCCTAGTTTAAATACTGCACTTACACAGTTAACCCCTTTACTCCCAAGGGTGGTTTGCATGTTAATGCCGGGCCAATTTTTACAACTCTGACCACTGTCCCTTTACGAGGTAATAACTCTGGAAGGCTTCCATGGATCCCAGTGATTCTGACATTGTTTTTTCGTGACATATTGTACTTCATGTTAGTGGTAACATTTCATTCATATAACTTGTGTTTATTTGTGAAAAAAACTGAAATTTGGTGAAAATTTTGAAAATTTCGCAATTTTCCAACTTTGAATTTTTATGCTCTTAATTCACAGAGATATGGCACTCAAAAAAACTTAAGTAACATTTCCCACATGTTTACTTTACATCAGCACAATTTGGGAACCAAAATATTTTTTTTTGTTAGGAAGTTATAAGGGTTAAAAGTTGGCCAGCGATTTCTCATTTTTACAACACCATTTTATTTTTAGGGACCACATCACATTTGAAGTCACTTTGAGGGGTCTATATGATAGAAAATACCCAAAAAGTGACACCATTCTAAAAACTGCACCCCTCAAGGTGTTCAAAACCAGATTCAAGAAGTTTATTAACCCTTCAGGTGCTTAACAGGAAATTTTTGAATGTTTAAAAAAAAAAAAAAAAAATGAACATTTAACTTTTTTTTCACAAAATTACTTCAGGTTCAATTTTTTTATTTTACCAAGGGTAAAAGGAGAAATTGGACTGGAAAAGTTATTGTGCAATTTGTCCTGAGTACGCCGATACCTGATATGTGGGGGGTGAACCACTGTTTCGGCGCATGGCAGAGCTCGGAAGAGAAGGAGCGCCGTTTGACTTTCACTGCAGAATTGGCTGGAATTCAGATCGGATGCCATGTCAAGTTTGGAGAGCTCCTGATCTGCCTAAACAATGGAAACCCCCCACAAGTGACCCCATTTTGGAAACTAGACCCCCCAAGGAGCTTATCTAGATATGTGGTGAGCACTTTGAACCCGAAAGGGCTTCACAGAAGTTTATAACGTACAGCCGTACAATTAAAAAAAATATATTTTTTCCACAAAAATGATCTTTTCACCCCCAATTTTTATTTTCCCAAGAGTAACAGGACCCCAAAAGTTATTGTGCAATTTGTCCTGAGTACACTGATACCCCATATGTGGGGGGTAAACCACTATTTGGGCGCATGGCAGAGCTCAGAAGGGAAGCAGCGCCATTTGACGTTTTTGGCTGGAATTGAGATCGGACGCCATGTCGCGTTTGGAAAGCCCCTGATGTGCCAAAACAGTGGAAACCCCCCAATTCTAACTCCAATCCTAACCCCAACACACCCCTAACCCTAGTGGGAAAATGGAAATACTTTTTTTTATTTTATTATTTTTCCCTAACTAAGGGGGTGATAATGGGGGGTTTGATTTATTATTTATAGCGGGTTTTATTTTTGGCAGCTGCTGCACGCTAAAAGACACTTTTTATTGTAAAAATAGTTTTTGCATCACCATATATTGAGAGCTATAATTTTTCCATGTTTTGACCCACCGAGTCATGTGAGGTCTTAATTTTTGCGGACGAGTTGACGTTTTTACTGGTACCATTTTCGGGCACGTGACTTTTTTTATCGCTTTTTATTCCGATTTTTGGGACGCAGGTCAGTACAGTTACCGTGATACCTCATTTGTCATTTTTTTAAGTTTTGGTGCTTTTATGCAATGAAAACAATTTTATATAAAATTATTTTTGCATTGCTTTATTCTACGAGCTATAACTTTATTTTTTCGCTGATGAAGCTGTGTCAGCTCGTTTTTTGCGGGACAAGATGACATTTTCAGTGGTACTATAGATATTTATATCCATCTTTTTGATCGCGCGTTATTGCACTTTTTGTTCAGCGGTATGATGATAAAGCTTTATTTTTTGCTTCGTTTATTTTTATTTTTTAATGGGTTCAATAAAGGGGTTAACTAGTGGGACAGTTTATTAGGGCGGGTCGTTACGGACGCGGCGATACCAAATGTGTACTTTTATTGTTTTTTTATTTTTTCAAAAAATGAATTAGGGAATATTTTTTTAAATTTATTTAGCGATTTTTTTTTTTTTTTAGAAATTATTTTTTACACTTTTACATTGTCGATCTGCTTTATTACATCAGCGATCTGTCACAGGCAGCGTGGGAGGCTTCCTCATGCCGGCGCTTTGGAAACATGAAGCCAGCTCCCTGCAGGCCCCCGCCGCCATATTGGATCCGAGGACCTGCAGGGAAGAAGGCCCCCGCAGCAGCGCTGCACATTGCGCCCCCTCCCTCCCGATGCTTCCCTAAACCCCCGATATACTGCGATCGTGTTTGATCACAGTGTGCCAGGGGTTAACGTGTCAGGTGTGGTCCGTGACCGCCCCTGACACATAGTGCCGGGTGTCAGCTGTGATAATCAGCTGACACCGGGCCGTGATCAGCTGCGCTCCCCCCGTGAGCGCAGCTGATCACGCTAGATGTACTATTCCATCCTTGGGACTTAGGTCCCAGGTCACATGGATGGAATAGTACGTCTAATGTAGGAAAGGGGTTAATATTGTGGCATTTAAAAAAAAAAAAAAAAAATGGCAGCGACGTATGTTCAGTAGCAGCCATCACTTGCTGATAGATGCAGCTGAGCATGCGCCGCCACCAACTTGCTGGTGCCAAATTCTTTTTTGCTCCAACAAAATGGCGCCGGCGACTCATGCGCAGTAGCATCTATTGGCAAGTGATGCTTTCAATCTGCGCAGGCACAGCCAACCAGTGGTGAGGCTTGTGCAGATTAAGAGCATATCTTGCCGATATATGCATACGCTGCTGATTCCATTCTGGTGGCTACTTTTTCTAATTAAGACAACAATATTAACTGTGCAAGTGCAATATTTGAACCTTCAGTGACCTGCATTCTATTTTAGTGACCTGTCATTTAAGAAACAATGATGAGGCGGCCAGAACACACACACACAAAAAACCGCCAACAGTCCCACCCCAGAGCACGAACATTTCAGTAACTGAAAACTACTAAGGCTGGGTTCATATTGCGTTTAGGCAGTCTGTTTAATGGGTTGCGTTACACCGCGACATTAACGCTGCCATACACTCCCATTATCGAGCGCATTGCTAACGCATGTCATAAGCGGCATACGTTAGCGATGTGCTGTCATTCTGTGACACAGATTAAACAAAAATTTTACTTAGTGGCAGCAGTTTTGGAAGTGGGACACCTGAAAATCCGTTTCTATAATAAAAGGCTAGCACAAAAGTTAAACAGATCTAAAATGGCCAAAGCACTAGAATATGCAGCAAAGTTGGTGCCAGGACTCTGTACTTGTTGGAAATATCAGTAAATTCTCAAGTTGCTAGTTGCGGAGTATACTTATAAATGGGATGCTTCAGCTGCACCAGTTTTTGAAAGGATGGCAAGCACAAGCTCCCCATGGTGTTCATGATAGGCTAAAGGCCCAGGCTTTAAAATGTATATATGAGCGAATATTTTTTGAAGAGCATCTTAACCCCTTAATGACCGTCAATACGTCTTTTAACTGGCCTGAGATATAAGAAACTAGCATCCCCATACAAGTAACATTCCAGCAGCTGTCGGCTGTACACTGTAGCTGAAAACTTGCTGCATCAGCCACGATCAGTGTTGTCACGGTCCATATCTGTTTAACCCCTTAGATGCTGCTGCCAATTCTGACTACATATAAATGTTTAAAAGAGTATGGCTTCTCCCTCTTTATCCCAATTGGCACCCTGAGATCATGATTGTGTGGTCCTGATGTTTGCCATGGGAATTCACTAGCAAATAGCGGCCTAAGGGTACCGTTACACCTAGCGATGCACCAGCGATCCCGACCAGCGATATGACGCGGTCAGGATCGCTGGTGCATCGCTAGGTGGTCGCTAGTGAGCTGCCACACAGGCAGATCTCACCAGCGACATCGCTGGGGACGGGGATCGCTACTTACCTGTCAGACGCGGCGATCCTACGTCCTCCTGCCCGGCTCCACGCGTTGCTCATCGGCACCGCAGGAAGTGACCGACGAGGAATGGTCCAGCAGCTTCTCACGCGATCAGCGATAAGCAGCGGGGGAGCCGGTTGGAGGTAAATATCACATGCAGCGATATCGCTAGCAATATCGCTGCAACGTCACAAAATTGGTGACTTAACAGCGATATTGCTAGTGATATCGCAGTGTGTAACGGGGGCTTTAGAGTCTGCCGGCTATAGTAACATGTTCTGAAGTCAGTGACAATTAGGTGGTGAAAATCAACTTTTTCATTCCTATCATGCCACTTTGTATTAATTCCTGAAAAGCACCTGAAGGGTTGTTAAACTGTCGGATAGCAGTTTTCAGTATGTCACGAGGTGTTGTTTTTAAAATGTTAGAACTTTGGGGGGTGTCCCAATATATAGGACCCCTAAAGTCACTTCAAACCTGGATAGGTCCCTAAAAAATATAATTTTGTAAGTTTCCTTGAAAAAATGAAAAATTGCTGCTACATTTTTAAACCTCCTACAATGCTAACAAAATAGCATACAATTTTACAAATGGTGCTGATGTAGAGCAGACATGTGGGAATTATTATTTTTTGCTATGGTATAACTGAATTAAAGGGATAATCATTCAAAGTTTTAAAATTGCTATTTTTTTTTTACATTTGTCAAATTTCTGATATTTTTTAAAAACACAGAACATATCAACCTAAATTTACCATTATCATAAAGTATAATGTGTCACGAAAAAACAATCTCAAAGTCACTGAAGTTTGTTGAAGCGTCCCAGAATTACCACATAAAGTAACACTGGTAAGATTAAGATTTTTAAAATTTAGCTCTGTCACTAAGGGGTTAAGGATTAAAAGTTGCTGTAAGCATCAAAGACAAAGTGCAACTAATTAGTTAATTTACCCATCACAGTCTGCACAACATTTTGTCCTATTATAGTGTACGGCTGGAGGGATTAAGATGCCCCCAAAATTGGAATATCTAAGGAATCAACCTTCAGTTTTTCATGTATTTTTGTTTTTCACAGATAAGGTCTATGGGACTATTCACGAGTTAATAGGTTTTTTCTTTCAATAAAACATCGAATCCCTCATTTGCAATTTGAAGTCATTTTTTTTTATTTTGTATTTGTTGATGATATTGTGCCAAATTCTTCCAAGTGACAAATGCGGTTAATGCACAAACATTCTCTTTAAATTTTTGACAATTTAGTGACAAATGCAGTTAATGCACACAAACACTCTTTAAATTTGTCACCAAATGTTGCAGATACTTTGTCACAAAAACACACCACGTTGAGAGGGAAAAAAAGTGACATGTCCGTTTTTTTTATCTAAATCCCAATCTCTCCAATGAAATTCTATGGGTCTGTTAAAAAAACAAAAAAAACAAAAACACTTGGACAGCACAATAGCCACCTAGTTACGGTATATCCTTTTTTCACTCTTTGATATGGGAAACCTCAGGTGTTTTTTTGGGGGGGCTAAGAGCTACACTGATGGTAAAAACTAATACTGACAAATCAGTTCAAAGTTTTCACGTACAAGAAGAGAGAAAAAGTAAAATAAAAACATGAAACTTTCCTAAATATCAAATACTGTTGCATTTGGGCAATGAGGTTGTAGGCGGGAGCCTTAATTCTAATACAGGGACTAATGCCCAATTGTTGGTGTATGTTCTATAGAGAAGCAAAGAGGAGTAAGTTTCACTTTCCATCAGGGTAGTAGAAAGGTCTTAACTAGAGATGAGCGACTTTGCCTTTTTTAGGGCCGACCCGACTTTCTCAAAAGTCGAGTCGAACGAAATCGGCCGACTATTGTGAAAAGTTGGAGGTCCGACTAAAACACGAAACCCAATGCAAGTGAATGGGGAAGCAAAGTTGTCAGGGAGTGGAGGATAGTAAACATACTTACAGTGCCCATTTCAATGCCAACGACATCAATTCTTATTACTTAAGCTTGTCAACCTCAAATTACTTTATAATAGTTGCACACTGAAAACTGGGGGTTATTTGGCTAAAGTTGTGGGGGGTAGGGCTGGCTCCAGGTTTTCGTGTGCCCCGGGCAAGAGTGTGTCTGTGGGCCCCTTTAACACATACCACAATTCATGATGCTCCGATACGGCAGAGAAATATTGGTATAGTACAATGACAAATACTTCACTTCTTACATTACATGACTGATAACTATTTTAAATTCTAAAATAGCGCAAAAAATGGACAGTATATTCCTCCATACAGTATTATGGCCACCACATAGTGCGCCATACAGAATAATTGGTCCCATATAATGTTCCATACAGTATATGATGAGCTCTACATAATGCTACAGTATGATAAAAACCAGGGGAAGAGTCTTGAGGAGATCATTTGCATATTCCCAGTGCCTTCTGGGATAAGTGAAGAGTCTCCGAGCTCGACGATCACAGGGTTTTGGCCGTTGCAGCTGAAAAGAGGAAATCGGAAAACCAGGGGAAGGCGCGCGAGTTTTGGCTCATCTTTCATCGTTTTCAAGAAATCTCAGTATGGAAGAGGCCAGGAGCCATTTGGTGAGCTGCACTTCTTGCTTACATGTTCACAGACTTACCAATGGAAAAGCCAAACTTCACATGCCACAAATGCAAGCTTGTGTCCCTGTTGGCGGAAAAGTTGCAAAATCTCGAAGAGGTTAGCTACATTGAAGATCATTAAGGAAGGTGAAGAGTTCTTAGACAGAGCAGAATTATCTCTTCATGTTACAGAAAGAGAAGAAATTTGAAGTGCACCTGAAGAAACAGAGGAATGGAGACGTGACCCAGAGAAGCAGGAGGCAGTCAGCACCCATACTTCTCAGGAACCAGTACCAGGCTCTCACGCAGGAAAACGATGAAGAAATACAGATGGATAAGACTTTGCCCACAAATAGCAACCTTGTACGCCTTCAGAGTCCTCCTGGATGGAGAAAGAAAAATGTTGTGAAGAAAAGGAGAGTGGTGGTCATGGGGGATTCCCTGTTGAGAGGAACAGAGGCCGCTATCTGCTGACCGGATATAACTTCAAGAGAAATGTGCTGTCTTCCAGGTGCAAAAATTAAAGATGTGTCTGACAGGATATCAGGACTCTTCAGACCTACAGATGACTACCCATTCCTGCTACTACATGTGGGGACAAATGACACCGCAAGAAACGACCTGGAAACCATCTGCAGAGACTTTGAAGACTTAAGCAAGAAAGTGAAAGAACTGGGAGCGCAGGTGGTCTTCTCTTCCATCCTCCCAGTGGATGGCCATGGAACAAGGAGGTGGAATAAGATTCTGCAGGTGAACAACTGGCTACGTCGATGGTGCCGTCAGCAACGATTTGGATATATGGATCACGGAATGAATTACCGTTACGATGGACTACTTGCTAGAAATGGGGTGCACCTCACGAAGACTGGAAAACATGTATTTGGAAGTCGCCTTGCTACACTTGTAAGGAGAGCTTTAAACTAGAACAACATGGGAAGGGAAGCAAAAGACCAGAAAAAGCCATACACCTGACAAATGCTATTGAGAACTCTGCTATTAGAAATGGAAAGGAAGTACAAAGACAAAAGAATCTAATAAATTTTGGAGAAAGAGAAACCAATCACAAACTAAAATGTTTCTATACTAATGCACAAAGCATGGGCAACAAACAAGGAGAATTGGAACTACTAACACAGGAAAAGAAATATGATGTCATTGGAATCACTGAAACTTGGTGGGACAATACACATGATTGGAATACAAGGCTAGAAGGATACAACTTATTTGCAAGAAACAGACTTGATAAACGAGGAGGAGGTGTCACATTGTATGTTAAACGCGTATATCTGCACAGAGATTGAAGCTTCAGAGACTGGAAGTTCTGTGGAAACTGTTTGGGTAAGAATACAAGGACAGAACAATGGAAAGGACACCATTGTAGGCATTTACTACAGGCCGCCTGTGCAAGCTGAAGATATGGATGAACTCTTTATGCATCAAATGGGCAAGTTCTCCAAAAAAATGACACAGTTGTCATGGGAGATTTTAACTATCCAGACATTTGTTGGGAATCTCTCTCAGGCAAAACTAACAGGTCAAGGAAATTCTTATCCTCTCTTGCTGACAACTTTATCTTCCAAAAGGTAGGGGAGAAAACAAGGGGAACTGCTACCTTAGATCTAATCCTTATAAACAGGGAGGAAATGGTTGAGGAGGTAAAAGTGGCTGGGACCCTAGGAGGTAGCGACCACGCTATTTTAGAATTTTGGATAACTAGAGGCGGAAGACCTGTGAAGACTCAGACGTCAAGGTTAGATTTCAGAAAGGCAGATTTTAAGGGATTCAGAAAGAGAATTGGAGGGATATCCTTAAAGACAAAAATGTCCAGGAAGGATGGGAAATCTTGAAAAATGAAATTCTCAAAGCACAATTGTTAACAATTCCGAAAAGAGGGAATAATAGGAAGCATTTAAGGAAGCCAGGATGGATGAACACAGAACTTAAGCACATGCTAAAAAGGAAGAAAAAACTGTTTATAAAATGGAAAGAGGGAGGCATATCTAAAGAAGAATATATTGCTGTCTGCAGAACCTGCAGGATACAAATCAGATTAGCTAAAGCTGACAATGAATTGAGGCTTGCAAGAGATGTCAAAAGCAATAATAAAGGATTTTGGGGATATGTCAAAAGTAAAAGAAAAGTCAAAGATGCTATAGGATTTTTACAGGATGAAAATTGATGAAATGGTAAGACAGGATGTTGAGAAGGCCGAACTTTTAAATTCCTATTTTGCATCTGTTTTCTCTCAGAAAGGAAATGTAACATCAACTGTTCTTCACTGTCCTATTAAGAGAATAGAAGAATCCAGGATATCTATGAACAGAAAGATAGTGAGGAAACACTTAGCTAACCTAAATGAATTCAAGTCTCCAGGTCCAGATGAATTACACCCCAGAGTACTGAAGGAGATAGAAGAAATTTTTGAACCCCTCTCCATAATCTTTGAAAATTCTTGGCGAACAGGAGAAAGTCCCAGAAGACTGGAGAAGAGCAAATGTTGTTCCTATCTTCAAAAAGGGGAAGAAGGTGAACCCAGGCAACTATAGGCCGGTGAGTCTGACTTCTATACCAGGAAAGATCTTTGAACAAATTATTAAACAACATGTATGTCAGTACCTGGATAAGAATGAAGTGATTAAACAGAGTCAGCATGGGTTTGTAACTAATAAGTCATGTCAGACTAACTTAATTTCCTTCTATGACGGAATCACTAATTGGGTGGATCAAGGAAATGCTGTAGATATAGTATATCTTGACTTCAGCAAAGCATTTGACAAAGTATCTCATACCATCCTTACTGAAAAAATGACTAAGTATGGAATGGACAAGGCAACTGTTAGGTGGATTCATAACTGGCTTAGTGATCGGACCCAAAGAGTGGTCATAAATGGCTGCACATCCAGTTGGAAGAATGTCTCAAGTGGGGTACCACAGGGCTCTGTCCTGGGCCCTGTATTGTTCAACATCTTTATCAATGATTTAGATGAAGGAATTGAGGGTAAACTGATTAAATTTGCTGATGACACAAAGCTAGGAGGGATAGCTAATACTAGAGAAGAGAGAGAGAGGATTCAAAAAGATATAAATAAACTGGAGAAGTGGGCAGCAACTAACAATGTATTTTTCCCTGTTAAAAACCAAAGTACTACATCTGGGCAATAAAAATGAAAAAAGCATATACAGAATGGGAGAAATAGGCCTAAGCAACAGCACATATGAAAAAGACTTGGGTATACTAATAGATCACAGACTGAATATGAGTCAACAGTGTGATGCAGCAGCAAAAAAGGCAAATGCAATTCTAGGATGTATTAACAGAAGCATACAATCTAGATCATGTGAAGTCATTATTTCCCTCTACTCCTCTTTGGTCAGACCTCATCTGGAATATTGTGTCCAGTTTTGGGCACCACATTTTAAAAAAGACATCAACAAACTGGAGCAAGTTCAGAAAAGAGCAACCAGAATGGTGACCGGCCTGCAAACCCTGTCTTAAGAGGAAAGGTTGTAGGATCTGGGATTGTTTCGTTTGCAAAAGAGAAGACAGAGGAGACTTAATAGCTGTCTACAAATATCTAAAGGGCTGTCACATTGTAGAAGGATCAACGTTATTCTCATTTGCACAAGGAAAGACTAGAAGCAATGGGATGAAACTGAATGGGAGGAGACAGATTAGATATTAGAAAAAACTTTTTGACAGTTAGAGTGATCAATGAGTGGAACAAGCTGCCACGAGAAGTGGTGAGTTCTCCTTCAATGGATGTCTTCAAACAGAGGCTGGACAGACATCTGACTGGGATGATTTAGCGAATCCTGCTTTGAGCAGGGGGTTGGACCAGATGGCCCAGGAGGTCCCTTCCAACTCTACTATTCTATGATTGTCCCCATATAATGTGCTATACAGTATAGGACGGTCCCCATAGAGTAGAATTAGCCCCACATAGTGCTCCATACAGTATAATGAGTCGCATATAAAAGCTCCATACAGTATATGATGGGCCCCATATATTGCTCCATACAGAATGGACTCCATATAATGCTCCATACAGAATAGGCCCCATATGTGCTCCATATCCTATATGATTCCCCATAAATAATGAACCCCATATGATGCTCTTAGTATATGATGGGCCCCATGGATGATGCTCCATTGTATGATGGGCCTATATAATGCTCCATATATAATGGGCCCCATATCATGCTCTAGTATATGATGGGCCCCATAGGATGCTCCATTGTATGATGGGCCTATATTAGGCTCCATATATAATGGGCCCCATATGATGCTGCAGTGTATGATGGGCCCAATGGATGATGGGCCTATACACTGTGCAGAATTATAAGGCAAATGAGAATTTTGATCACATCATCCTTTTCATACATGTTGTCCTACTCCAAGCTGTATAGGCTTGAAAGCCAACTGCAAATTATGTAAATCAGGTGATTTGCATCTCTGTAATGAGGAGGGGTGTGGTCTAATGGCATCAACACTCTATATAAGGTGTGCTTAATTATTAGGTAACTTCCTTTCCTTTGGCAAAATGGGTCAGAAGAGAGATTTGACGGACTCTGAAAAGTCAAATTGTGAGATGTCTTGCAGAGGGATGCAGCAGTCTTAAAATTGCCAAACTTTTGAAGCGTGATCACTGAACAATCAAGCGTTTCATGGCAAATAGCCAACAGGGTCGCAAGAAGCGTGTTGATAAGAAAAAAAGGCTCAAAATAACTGCCCATGAATTGAGGAAAATCAAGCGTGAAGCTGCCAAGATGCCATTTGCCACCAGTTTTGCCATATTTCAGAGCTGCAATGTTACTGGAGTATCAAAAAGCACAAGGTGTGCCATACTCAGGGACATGGCCAAGGTAAGAGAGGCTGGGAAACGACCACCTGTGAACAAGAAACATAAGCTAAAACATCAAGCCTGGGCCAAGAAATATGTTAAGACAGATTTTTGTAAGGTTTTATGGACTGATGAAATGAGTGACTCTTGATGGGCCAGATGGATGGGCCCGAGGTTGGATCAGTAAAGGCCAGAGAGCTCCACTCCGACTCAGATGCCAGCAAGGTGGAGGTGGGGTACTGGTATGGGCTGGTATCAAAGATGAACTTGTGGGACCTTTTCGGGTTGAGGATGGAGTTAAGCTCAACTCCCAGACCTACTGTCAGTTTCTGGAAGACACCTTCTTCAAGCAGTGGTACAGGAAGAAGTCTGTATCGTTCAAGAAAAACGATTTTCATGCAGGCCAATGCTCCATCACATGCATCAAAATACTCCACAGTGTGGCGGCCCAGTAAAGGTCTTAAAAAAAAGAAAAAATAATGACATGGCCCCCTTGTTCACCTGATCTGAACCCCATAGAGAACCTGTGGTCCCTCATAAAATGTGAGATCTACATGGAGTCAAAACATTACACCTCTGGGGACAGTGTCTGGGAGGATGTGGTGGCTGCTGCACGCAATGTTGATCGTAAACAGATCAAGCAACAGACAATGTATGGTTGGAAGGCTGAGTGTCATCGTAAAGAAAGGTGGCTCTGTTGGTCCCTTTTTTTTAGGTTTTGAATGTCAGAAATGTTTATTTCTACATTTTGTGTTACATTGGTTTACCTGGTGAAAACAAACAAGTGAGATGGGTATATATTTGGTTTTTATTAAGTTGCCTTATAATTCTGCACAGTAATAGTTACCTGCACAAACAGATATCCTCCTAAGAAAGCCAAATCTAAAAAAAAACCCACTCCAACTTCCAAAAATATTAGGCTTTGATATTTGAGTCTTTTCGGTTGATTGAGAACATAGTAGTTCAATAATAAAAGGGATCCTATCAAATACAACTTGCCTAGTAATAATTATACAAACAAGTATCAACCTAGGGCCTTGGCAGATCACTCCCCTGTTATGGCGACATTTAATTGGGAAAATGGCGGGAGAGGGGAACGGGCACCATGGTCATTTTAACGCATTCTGGTTACGTATTCAAGGAGATGCTAGGATCCCTGACTTGTTAAAATAATTTTTTGCTATTAATGAGGGTACAGCCCCCAGGGAAAGAATATGGGATGCATCTAAAGCTTATCTGAGAGGACTGTTGATCTCGGAAGTGAATAGAGTTTGAACTAGAGAATGAGGAACTTTTCCAGAAGGAAGCCATCTCTGCAGAATTGCAATATTTGAAAACTCCATCGGATATACTGTACATTTTAACGCATTAAAAGATGCAGAAAAATGATCAGCCCAACATAAGCTTTCAAAAGCTGTAGATAAACGATACCTCCGGCGGCAGGTCTATTTCGGGGAGGGGGAGCGAACTGGACATCTACTAGCTACCCTGATCAAGACTCAATCTGGCCCTGCAATGGTAGCGGAGATAAAAAAAAACAAAAATGGGGAACTGGAAAGATCTTCTGGGGCAATTCTAGCAACTTTTAGCGAGTTTGAGACATATAATTCACAGGGCGGGTTCTCTGACGAGTTGCTCAGTAACTTTTTGGGGACTGCTGGCCTGCCTACTCTGTCGGAATCGGAAGCTGTTCGGCTGGAGGAACCAATTAGTCTGGAGGAATTAGAGGAGGCTCTAGATTCTATGGCATGGAATAAGACACCAGGGTCTGATGGGCTGCCTGTGGAGGTATATAAACAGTACTCAACTATAATCCTTCCAAAGCTGTTGAAGGTGTTTGAGGCAGCTAGGGAAGATGGGCACTTGCCCCAGTCCTTGAATAAAGCAATCATAGTGGTGATCCCCAAGGCTGATAAGGATCCTTGTCTTCCAGAGTCATACAGGCCTATCTCCCTTTTAAACGTTGATGTCAAAATTTTTTCAAAGATTCTGGCGATGCAGCTGTCTAGAGTAATATCTAGTATTATTCATCCAGATTAAACTGGTTTTATGCAAGAGAAATCAACTGCAATTAATATCTGGTGGTTGTACCTAAATTTACAGATCCCATCAAAGGGAAAGGAACCTAGGGCTGTTGCATCTTTGGATGCTGCTAAAGCATTTGACAGCGTCGAATGGCCATATCTGTGGGCTATATTAGCCAAGATGGGTTCTCGGAAAAATTTTCGAGGGACCATACAGGGGTGCCCACTGTCTCCCCTACTGTTTGCTCTGGCAATAGAGCCCTTGGGGGTAGTAATTCGGGCGACACCTGAAATTAAGGGGTTTGGGTATGAGTCTTTGCAAGAAAAAAAAATAGCGTATGCTGATGACATGCTCTTGTTTTTGGGAGAGTGGCAGTCTTCTCTGAGGGTGGTAATGGAAGTCTTTGGATCCTTCGCAGTGATCTCTGGTTTATGATTTAACTGGGAGAAATCTTCAATTATGCGGGTGGGAGATGCTCCCGAGAACTCCTTGGAATTGGCCGGACGATTAAATGTAGTCAAAGAGTTTAAATACTTGGTAATTCATATTGGGTATAATATACAAGATTTTGAGCGTTTAAATATTACCCCACTACTTGCTAAATTTCATCCAAAAATAAAGGACTGGTGCAAGTTACCACTGAGTATGGTGGGAAGGGAAAACCTGGTAAAAATGATTCTCATGCCAGAAGCTCCACAATGCGCCCATTTGGATTCCTGGTCGAATCTTTTATGAGATAAACAGAATATTTAGAGATCTTATCTGGAAAGAGGAGTGTTCCTAGAATTCAGTTGGAGGTTTTGCGTACATCTAAATAACTGGGTGGAGTAGCGGTTCCTGACCAGTTTCTGCATTTTCTTGCAGCGCAGTTGCAGCATTTCAGAGGATGAGGGGGGAGGATTACTTCATGCGAAGTTCCTCGGAATGTATGCTTACATGCGTAGTGGGAAAGGACTTACTGGTGCAGGCGCTAGACTCAGGGCGGTTCCGTCAGGGTCAAGCTATCAATAGTCCGATAATGAAGTGCATGGATAAGGTATGGAATACGACCAAAGAAATATTGGGTATACAGGGAGTCACGGCACATTCCCTGATCTGGAAAAACTTGACATATACAGAGCTAAATAAATTAGAGGGTTTTGAGCTATGGGAGAGGGCTTAAACTAGTATCACAGCTTTATTCGGAAGGGGAGTTTCGATCTTTTGAGGATCTCAAACAGACATTTTCCATCCCTAATAAAAGATTTTTTCAATGTCTCCAGCTGAGACATGCTTGTGAAACACAACAGCGACTGGCTCCACTTGGTAATCCAGCTAAAACTCCGCTGTTGGATAGAGTAGTGATGGGAGGAGGATCAAGAGGTATTATATCCATGATACATGCAACCATGTTGGAAAAGAGAGTGGCAAGTTTGGAGACGCTGAAGAATAAGTGGCAAGTTGATGTGGGTGATTTAACAGATGATGAATGGGAGGATGCATTGCAAGAAGTCACGAAAGTCTCGGTTAGCGAGGCACAGAGAGTGCCGCATCTTTATTTGCTTCATTGAGTTTATCGAACCCCTGTACAGCTGTTGAAAATGGGCTATGCTAGAGAGGCAGATTGTTGTAAATGTGTAACGCCCAATGCGGATCTGATACACATGACCTGGAACTGTCCTCGGTTACGTAGGTTTTGGGGAGGTGTGAATGATTTACTTAATATTGTCTATCAATGTCAAATGGTACTAGACCCCAAAATGGCTCTTCTGGGGCGGGTGGAGACTTTGCTGCTTTCGGAGGCGCACCAGCTGGCAGTCTCACGAATATTATATCAAGCTCGTAAAAGGGTGGCGGCTCACTGGAAGGGATCTTCTGTACCCACAATCACGTAAGTTACCGATGCAGTTAATAATATAGATATGGAAAAAGAGAGCAACTAAGAAATGGGAAGATATGTGGGCATCTTGGTTGGACACACCCAGGTTGGCGCCTCCTAGATTAACTTGGATGAGAGCGTTGAGTAGGGTACAACCCAAAAATTGTTGCTGTGAGAGACCAAATGCATCGGGAGAGACGGTGTTTTTTTGGGTGAGTTGGGAGGGCTTTTTGTGGGGTTCTATTGTGTTTGTGTAATACACTATTTGGGAAATATCCTGTATATGACTACCTGCTTTTTCAATTTTTGAAAATGTTTACTAAAAAAATTACCTGACATAAAAAAATTAAATATGCAAACAGTGTATAATGCTCTATATATAAAGGGACCCATTTATAATGCGCAGGTGTATGATGGGCCCCATGGATGATGCTCCAGTGTATGATGGGCCCCATTTATAATGCTCCAGTGTATAATGGGCCCTATCTATGATGCTCAAGTGTATGATGGGCAACATATATAATTCTACAGTGTATAATGCTCCCCATATATTGCTCCAAACATTAAAAAAAAAAATAAACACCTCTCCTCGCTGGGCACTGCTCTACTCTAGACTCCTCAGCGTCGCCATATTCCACCTCTCTGCACTTGGACTGTTCAGGCAGATGGCGTACAGATGTGATGTCATCGCGCTCTCTGATCTGAATGTCACTGTCAGGAAACGCGGAAGAGGTCACAGCGGTGGAGCAGGGAGAGGTAAGTATTGCAAGTGCTGGTGCCCTGAGCAAGCAGGGGTGGCCCACTCGTGGGTGACGGCAGTGGCACAGGGCCCCTCATAGTATGACTGTCTTGACGGCAAGTGGGCCCCCCCACTGTCAGACCTTTGCGTACTGTGAGGTGCCCTGTGCCAGTGCCGTCACCCACGAGTGGGCCCCCCCCCCCCATCTGCTCAGGGCCCCAGCACTTACCTGGGTCCGCCAAGTGCTGACGTCGGCCCTGTGGGGGGGGTACAGGTCAGTTACGGAGGTGGAAAAACTGGCATATGTTGAGGCATAGGCTGGACGTTCAGCAGCTGCAAATGGAGGAATTGCTGAAGTCAGAGGAAGAGGAGGACAAAGCGAGCCATTTTGCTGTCAACCTATGCGTCATCAGGGGAGGGTGATACAAAATCCTTTGAAACCCAGGCATGGTTCATTTTAATGAAGGTGAGATCACCAACATTTTGGGTCGACAGCCGGGTCCTTCTTTGTCAGGATTGATCCAGCAGCACTGAAAACTCTTTCTGATAGCACACTACCAGCAGGGCAAGCAAGCTCCTGTAAAGCATATTGTGCCAATTCAGGCCAGGTGTCCAGTTCACAGGCCCAGTAGTCAAAGGGGAATGAACTGTGAGGGAGAACATCGATAGGGGAAGAGAGGTAATTTTGAACCATAGTTAACTGCTGTCTGTTGCAATCGATTCAGTATTAACAGTCGTGTTAGCGGTCCTCGAGAAATCAGTCCACAACCTGATCATGAAACCCGTCTCCAATGCCAGTTCGGCTGTGTGCACCACGAACACCTCTTCCATTTGGCCCAGTACGGCTCGTGGTACAACCTGCACCGCTGCTGTGTGCTGGGAATGCCTCTAACAAATGGTTTACCAGAGTAGCTTGTTTGTTCTCCAATATTAGCTCTAGATTCTCCTGTGGCATGATGTTCTGTAATTTGCCTTTATAGCGTGGATCAAGGATGCTGGCCAACCAGTAGTTGTCATCCTTCATAATTTTGACAATACGGGGGTCCCTTTTTAGGATCCGCAAGAGATAATCACATATGTGGGCCAATGTTCCAGGTGTCAATGATGCACTGACAGTGGTGGGTGGAGGAGCACTTTCTGACAAATCCACATCCCTCCAGTCATGCACAAACCCTGTACCTGACCTTGGCAAGCCAACATTTTCTTTTGCCCCCGAGAAGCATCCTCCCCTAAATAATCATCCCCCTCATCCTCCACCTCGTCCAGGACAGTTCCCTGAGCAGACAATGGCTGACTGTCATTAAGGCTTCCCTCCTCCTCTTCCTCCTCCACTGCAGATGCCTGATCCTTAATGTGCGTCAAAGTTTGCATGAGTAGACGCATAAGTGGTATGCTCATGCTTATGATGGTGTCGTCTGCGCTTACCAGCCGTGTGCATGCCTCAAACCACCGAAGGACTTTAGAGGTCTTTCAGCTTTGACCACTGCACACCCGACAACTCCATGTCTGCCCTCAAACTGCCTGCCCGTGTATCCTCCCACAAATGCATTACAGCCTGCCTCTGTACACACAGCCTCTCAACCATGTGCATGGTGGAGTTCCACCTTGTTGCAACGGCTATGACTAGGCGGTGCTTAGGAGGTGGAGCGATCGCTGCAGCCTCTGCATACGACTGGAGTCTACGGGCGAGCGACGGATGCGCGAGCACAGTCTTCGCACCTTATGGAGCAGGGCTGTTAACTCTGGATAATTATTTAGGAAGCACTGCACCACCAGGTTCAAGGTGTGAGCAAGGCAAGGTATGTGTCTGAGTTTTGCAAGGGCTATGGCCGCCACAAAATTACGGCTGTTATCACTGACTGCCCAGCCATGACTCAGTTTCTAGCTGCAAGTAGTCAGCCAGTACCTCCGGTGTGTCTGTCGCCCAAAGACATCATCTTTAAAACAGCCTGCTGAAGCTTACCACTAGCTGTTTGATAGTGGGACACCTCGTGTGCAACACTGGCAGCTGCGGATGGAGTGCTTGTGCGACTGCTCTCTGTCGACGAGCTTTTGCTTCTGGAGGAGGAGGGTCGAACGCCTACGGCCAACTGTTGCCTATACCGTGGGCTAGGCAGCACTGTTCCACCATCGCTGTCCCCTGTGGACCCTGCATCCACATTAACCCAGTGCGCAGTGATGGACACGTAACAGCCATGGCCATGCATCTGTTGTGTGAGGTGCACCTTTCCACTCACTGATTGTGTGCATGGACAATGCAGTCTTTCACATGCAGGTGGACAGGTGGAGGGCAGGGATGGCTTTTCTAGAAAAGAAGTGCCGACTGGGTAGGTAATAGCGGGGGACAGCGTAGGCCATGAGCTCTTGGAACGCTTTGCTTTCAACCAAACAGAAGGGCATCATCTCTAATGAGATCAGTTTGGCAATGTTAGGCGTTCAAAGCCAGTGTACGTGGATGAGAGGATGAGTACTTTCTTGTTCTACTCAGAGTCTCTGCTAGGGTGAGCTGGACTTGAGAGCTGCATATGGGGGAACTAGCGGTGGACATGACGGACTGACAGGGGGTTGGTGATGGCCTAGATTCAGTCTTTTGTTGCAAAAACATTGTGATTCCCTGACTGCAAAGGCCTTGCGACGAAACCTCAACATTTCTTGCTGCTGGTGTGCTTACCAGTGGGCTTACAGTGGGGGAAGTGATGGAGCGTTGCTGGCTACCTTCAGTCGGAGTAGGTGCACATGTGGTACCTGAGGTTTTGTAGTCCATCCACGCTTGCAAGTGCATGGTGATTAAAGGTCTAAGCATGCAACTGGTATTCAAATTTCAGAGATTTTTCCCTCGGCTAAAGGTCCTTCGGCCCTTCTTACAGATAACCTTTGCCTCATCAATAGGATTTTGGTCAAAAAAGTGCCACACTGCACTCTTCCTACTATAGTATAAATTTTCAGGGCTTGCACGCTGTGCTAATTTGACCGTCTGTCCTGCAGCGCTTTGTTTTTTCACCATGTTTTTGGACAGCTACGTGCCTGCCAGATAACCGCTGCTGAGATGACTATGCCTGCTGCAGAACCTTCTCGTCTTCTGACCTATTGCCAGCGGCACCCTCTTCCCCCAATGGATGCCAAACCGGGTCAACAACTGGGTCATCCAACACCACCTCTTCAATTTCATCTGCACCTTACTCTGTGTCACTGTGTATAGAATCGTAGAGTTGGAAGGGACCTCCTGGGCCATCTGGTCCAACCCCCTGCTCAAAGCAGGATTCGCTAAATCATCCCAGTCAGATGTCTGTCCAGCCTCTGTTTGAAGACTTCCATTGAAGGAGAACTCACTACTTCTCGTGGCAACCTGTTCCACTCATTGATCACTCTGTCAAAAAGTTTTTTCTAATATCTAATCTGTGTCTCCTCCCATTCAGTTTCATCCCATTGCTTCTAGTCTTTCCTTGTGCAAATGAGAATAAAGTTGATCCTTCTACAATGTGAGAGCCCTTTAGATATTTGTAGACAGCTATTAAGTCTCCTCTCAGTCTTCTCTTTTGCAAACTAAACAATCCCAGATCCTGCAACCTTTCCTTATAAGACAGGGTTTGCAGACCGGTCACCATTCTGGTCGCTCTTTTCTGAACTTGCTCCAGTTTGTTGATGTCTTTTTTAAAATGTGGTGCCCAAAACTGGACACAATATTCCAGATGAGGTCTGACCAAAGAGGAGTAATGACTTCACGTGATCTAGACTGTATGCTACTGTTAATACATCCTAGAATTGCATTTGCCTTTTTTGCTGCTGCATCACACTGTTGACTCATATTCAGTCTGTGATCTATTAGTATACCCAAGTCTTTTTCACATGTGCTGCTGCTTAGCCCTATTCCTCCCATTCTGTATATGCTTTTTTCATTTTTATTGCCCAGATGTAGTACTTTGCATTTTTCCCTGTTAAAAACCATTCTTTTAGTTGCTGCCCACTTCCCCAGTTTATTTATATCTTTTTGAATCCTCTCTCTCTCTCTTCTCTAGTATTAGCTATCCCTCCTAGCTTTGTGTCATCAGCAAATTTAATCAGTTTACCCTGAATTCCTTTATCTAAATCATTGATAAAGATGTTGAACAATACAGGGCCCAGGACAGAGCCCTGTGGTACCCCACTTGAGACATTCTTCCAACTGGATGTGCAGCCATTTACGACCACTCTTTGGGTCCGATCACTAAGCCAGTTATGAACCCACCTAACAGTTGCCTTGTCCATTCCATACTTAGTCATTTTTTCAATAAGGATTGTATGAGATACTTTGTCAAATGATTTGCTGAAGTCAAGATATACTATATCTACAGCATTTCCTTGATCCACCCAATCAGTGATTCCGTCATAGAAGGAAATTAAGTTAGTCTGACATGACTTATTAGTTACAAACCCATGCTGACTCTGTTTAATCACTTCACTCTTATCCAGATACTGACATACATGTTTAATAATTTGTTCAAAGATCTTTCCTGGTATAGAAGTCAGACTCACCAGCCTATAGTTACCTGGGTCCACCTTCTTCCCCTTTTTGAAGATAGGAACAACATTTGCTCTTCTCCAGTCTTCTGGCACTTCTCCTGTTCTCCAAGAATTTTCAAAGATTATGGAGAGGGGTTCAAAAATTTTTTCTGCTATCTCCTTCAGTACTCTAGGGTGTAATTCATCTGGACCTGGAGACTTGAATTCATTTAGGTTAGCTAAGTGTTTCCTCACTATCTTTCTGTTTATAGATATCCTGGATTCTTCTATTCCCTTTATAGGACAGTGAAGAACAGTTGATGTTACATTTCCTTTCTGAGAGAAAACAGATGCAAAATAGGTGTTATAGTATGCGGGTAGGGGCACCTGAGTTTCATCAGGGTCAGATTTTGGCTCAGACTGCAAGGGCAATGTAGTGCTCTGTGTCGATGTACCATTAGAATCATCTAGCAGTGGCTGTGCATCAGTGCACTCCATGTCAGATTCATCTTGGACTGCGGAATTCAGGATTTGACTGGATAACCCAGGCATGGTATGTGAAAAGAGCTCCATGGATTGATCTGAAGTGTGGCCTGCTGCATCCTTCACTTTTGGTGGGGGTGAAGGACACAAGGAAAGGTGTTGTTCATGACCAGAAGCCTGCACTGACGACTCAGTGCTTGCAGTTTCTGAAATTTCAGAAGAGGAGACGATAGAACTGGAGGCTGTTTCGGCAATGTAAGCCAAAACCTGTTCCTGATGCTCCGGCTTTAAAAGCGGTTTACCTACTCCCAGAAAAGGGAACCTTAAAGGCCTTCTTGAGCCAGACGACGCTGGCTCAACATCTCCTTAGCTGCTATTGTGCTTTTGGCATAACCAGCAAATGTACCACCACCATCAGTACCAGCTGCCCCCTGCCCATGTCCGTGGCCTCTTCCATCTGTACATAGGGGCAGTATTATAGTAGTTATAATCTTGTACATAGAGAGCAGCATTATAGTAGTTATATTCTTGTACATAGGAGCAGTATTATAGTAATTATATTCTTTAACCCCAATACGGTTAAACCAAAAAAAGAAAAACGATCATCAAGTCCAGAATCAAATATATAAATATTTTATTGGATTAATTACAAATATGGTAGCCAGAATAGGGTGGTACACACCAAAGTGCTATGTGCAGTTAACAAACAAACAAACGGGACGTAGGTGTGCTGTCTTAGATAGAAAAGAAATGTCCTTTTTCTATATAGAAAGTGGATAAACACCACTTAGATTAGTAAAATACATGATAGACATTCCCTCAGATATATTATTTTAATTGCTCTATGTGATTGAGACATGAAGAGAATTTGTGGATCCATTTTGAGGCCGCGAACCATTCTTGCGACGGAAGCTGAGAGGCTAGATCTTTTTCCCATTTGAGCATATACGGCAATTGTTTGTCCGGTTCCGGGGAGTTTAGCAGGTTATGGATGTATGAAAGGCCTTTGATTTTGCTATTTTGAAAGAATTTTTTAATTGCGGCGTGGTCGGCTGTTGTGGGAACCGGTAGGTGAGGAGCGGACTGAAGGAAGTGACGTATTTGAAAAAACTGGAATAAACTGTGTCGGGGGAGGTTAAATTTAACACACACTTCTGAGTACGGGAGTAGGACGCCTTCTCTATAGAGATCTGCTAGGGTAATTGGACCTCCACGTGTCCAGGCGGCAAGATTCAAATTCGGAATGAAGGCTTCCAGCGATCTAAGGGGAAGGCTGGGACCTAGAGCCTGTGACACTGGCTTGCTCCATAAGGACCAAGCTTTCTTTAGAGCTGCTGTGGTGGGTAGAAGATCGCCGGGGGGCGAAGGGGTTAGGAGCAGGGAGTCTATGAATTGTTTAGGGGAGTGGGCCTGTGCCCAGGTGTACTCAATCTGTAACCATCTCAAGTCTGAATCATTCTTCCACCAATCTCGAGCCGGTTCCAGGATAGCAGCTCTGTGATATGTTAGAATATTAGGAATACCCATTCCTCCACCACTGAACGGGGCATGCATACATCTCAGGGCTATTCTAGGTTTTTTCCCAGCCCATATAAATTTACTCATTAGCGAATGAATTTTGGTGAGATACCGTTGCGGAATTGTTAGGGGCAGGCACCGAAGTAAGTAGATAATTTTTGGGAGACAGATCATTTTAAAAGTCTGCATTCTCGCCACCCAAGAGAGCGGGAGAAGAGAAAGGCGAGTAAGTTCTTTATCCAATGATGAATTACACCCCAGAGTACTGAAGGAGATAGCAGAAGAAATTTTTGAACCCCTCTCCATAATCTTTGAAAATTCTTGGAGAACAGGAGAAGTGCCAGAAGACTGGAGAAGAGCAAATGTTGTTCCTATCTTCAAAAAGGGGAAGAAGGTGGACCCAGGCAACTATAGGCCGGTGAGTCTGACTTCTATACCAGGAAAGATCTTTGAACAAATTATTAAACAACATGTATGTCAATACCTGGATAAGAATGAAGTGATTAAACAGAGTCAGCATGGGTTTGTAACTAATAAGTCATGTCAGACTAATTTAATTTCCTTCTATGATGGTATTACTGATTGGGTGGATCAAGGAAATGCTGTAGATATAGTATATCTTGACTTCAGCAAAGCATTTGACAAAGTCTCTCATACAATCCTTATTGAAAAAATGACTAAGTATGGAATGGACAAGGCAACTGTTAGGTGGATTCATAACTGGCTTAGTGATCGGACCCAAAGAGTGGTCGTAAATGGCTGCACATCCAGTTGGAAGAATGTCTCAAGTGGGGTACCACAGGGCTCTGTCCTGGGCCCTGTATTGTTCAACATCTTTATCAACGATTTAGATGAAGGAATTGAGGGTAAACTGATTAAATTTGCTGATGACACAAAGCTAGGAGGGATAGCTAATACTAGAGAAGAGAGAGAGCGGATTCAAAAATATTTAAATAAACTGGAGAAGTGGGCAGCAACTAACAGAATGGTTTTTAACAGGGAGAAATGCAAAGTACTACATCTGGGCAATAAAAATGAAAAAAGCATATATAGAATGGGAGGAATAGGGCTAAGTGACAGCACATGTGAAAAAGACTTGGGTATACTAATAGATCACAGACTGAATATGAGTCAACAGTGTGATGCAGCAGCAAAAAAGGCAAATGCAATTCTAGGATGTATTAACAGAAGCATACAGTCTAGATCACGTGAAGTAATTATTTCCCTCTACTCCTCTTTGGTCAGACCTCATCTGGAATATTGTGTCCAATTTTGGGCACCACATTTTAAAAAAGACAGCAACAAACTAGAGCAAGTTCAGAAAAGAGCGACCAGAATGGTGACCGGTCTGCAAACCCTGTCTTATGAGGAAAGGTTGCAGGATTTGGGAATGTTTAGTTTGCAAAAGAGAAGACTGAGAGGAGACTTAATAGCTGTCTACAAATATCTAAAGGGCTGTCACATTGTAGAAGGATCAACTTTATTCTCATTTGCACAAGGAAAGACTAGAAGCAATGGGATGAAGCTGAATGGGAGGAGACACAGATTAGATATTAGAAAAAACTTTTTGACAGTTAGAGTGATCAATGAGTGGAACAGGCTGCCACGAGAAGTGGTGAGTTCTCCTTCAATGGAAGTCTTCAAACAGAGGCTGGACAGACATCTAACTGGGATGATTTAGCGAATCCTGCTTTGAGCAGGGGGTTGGACCAGATGGCCCAGGAGGTCCCTTCCAACTCTACGATTCTATGATTCTATGAAAAAGATTAATTATACCGCCCAAGCGGCAGTCATTAAAGCATATTATCAATATGGTATCAACAGAGATAAAGCCCTGTAATTCACAGTACATACAGAGTTCAAATCGCCAGGCCACGAGGGAGGTAGCGGCAAAGAGGGAATGAAGACAGTGACCACCGGCGTCACCCTAACGCGCGTTTCGGCGCGCCTTCGTCAGGTATGTACTGTGAGTTACAGGGCTTTATCTCTGATACCATATTGATAATATGCTTTAATGACTGCCGCTTGGGCGGTATAATTAATCATCTTCATGCAAATATATCTGAGGGAATGTCTATCATATTTTACTAATCTAAGTTGTATTTAGCCACTTTCTATATAGAAAAAGGACATTTTCTTATCTCAGACAGCACACCTGCGTCCCGTTTGTGTTTGTTAACTGCACATAGCACTTTGGTGTGTACCACCCTATACTGGCTACCATATTTGTAATTAATCCAATAAAATATTTATATATTTGATGATTCTGGACTTGATGATCGTTTCTTTTTTTGGTTTATATGCATTATTGCGATCAGTCCTTATTTTTGTCCATTATTTGGGGTATCAATATGATTTCATGTGCTGTAATACTTTATTTCTTTTATGAAGAATGATACCCATATGCTTGCTGAGTTTGTCTCTCAACCCCAATACGGTGTGGGAAAAAAAATGAACGCTCGGTAACGGTTCAGAAAAAAATAATAAAAGTAGGCGTGCTGTGTAAAAAGCAGTCTGCACAGCAGTGTGCACACAGCAATGCAGCTATCAAGTAGCCTTATAAGGCAGCCTAATAACCAGCGCTGCTGCACACAAAAAAATCCTCCCCTGTCACTGCATACTAACTGTACAGCACAATTGCTATCAGCAGAAGCACAGATTCTTTTTTCTTCCCTGCCTCTGTTTTCTTTCCTGCCTAACACTCTCCCTATTGAGAAGCAGCGGCAGCCAGCAACCTCTCCCTATGCTAAGATCGGCAGAAGTAAGATGGCAGTCGGCGGTCAGGGCTTTTTATAGCCACTGTGACGCCACACAAAGCAAGCCAATCACTGAAATGCCCTACTCTAAGATGGTGGTGGCTGCTGCCCATGTCATCGCGTTGCCCACAGTGTGCATCCTTGCTCATTGGCAGAGAAAAGGCGCCTGAAGGCATTATGGGAAACGAGACTTTGGCACTCAGGTCGCCGACCTCATGCTATTGTCGGGTTTCGCTCGGCGAAACCTGACTTTAGCGAAAGACGGCGACTTTTGAATTTGACTGACCCGTTTAGCTCAACTCTAGTCTTAACCCCATCTTAAAGAAAAAAAAGTGAAACAATTATCCATCTTCCATCCTTAACACATGTTACATTTGAAATCATTTCATGAAGATTCACAGGACATCTGTACTAGTGTGCCAATAGTTTATAATTCGCCTCCTACATCTTAAGGCTGATAAAGCCAACATGGGTCATTTTAATTACTTCAAGATTACAGTATCGAAAAAAAGGCATTTTCAGATCCATTTATACAATTACACTAAGTCTATAATAGTGCTGTATTACTCAGGAAATTCAGTGCCATATGCAGAATTATACTCAAGGAGTTTGTTATAAACTGCTTTGAAGCCATATCTTGAGAAAGGATCAGTCAAGAAACAGTCTATATCCTTCAACAACCTTTCTTTTATGTAAATAAGAAAAAGATGGCATGCACACTCCTAATGCAACAAAATAGAAAGCAAATTCTCCTAAATCTCTGAAAAATACTGGTTTAAAATGTACAAACGTAACTCAAATCAGACTGGAACATTAGGAGCAGGAACAGTGTGCACATGTGGCCACACATACACAATAGGATTTGAAAGACACTTGCCGACTCCGAAAGAAAAAGGGAGGCTCTGGAAAATGCAAGTCACACGGCGTCTTTTAAATTATACTGCTGCAATTCTCTTCACTCCTGAGCACTGTCAGGACTTTTCTTGACAGCACCTGAAAGTTTAGACTAGTGCTGATGTGGGACGAAGTGAGCATTTGCACATCTGAGGTCTGTATTGAGATTTGTTGAAAAGTATTCCAAATTTTGAGTTGTGAATGCTAAAAGGGGAGTTGTATGTAAGAACTCTTCTCCATTAGAATTGAGCATTGTTAATAACATCATGACCCCACATATGTGCGGAGACGTGTGATCGGCCTGCATTGTGTGCATATCTTCATTAGAATAGGATAGGCAGGTGGCCGCTGACTCGTCATCACTCACCTCCAATGAAGAAGTGAGCAGATCTGCAAAACCCCTCTAATTCTAGTGAATCTTCTAATAGATGCCAAAGCTAGAGAAAGGTCTGTCACCACCGTGACAAATCCACACTGATTCCATCACATTCTAGGGAAAGCATCATGCCAGGAGTGGAGATGAAATAGTTTCAAATTCTATTAGTTCAGACACACTAGTATCTCAATGGATAGTAGTGGACACTGCTATTGTCACCCCAACCTACAAATGGTTGGCACCTACCAAACAGATTTTTTTTTTTCTGTTTTCCAAGACCAATAACTTATTTTTCCATAGACATAACTTTTACTTTGCATGCAGATTTGAAAGCCATAATTTATGTACTGATAAATGGGAAATAAAGTAACACTAGTTTATTTTTTGTCCTACGTTCCACTGTACAAATTTATTTTAAGTTTAGTTTTTACAACATTTGTTGTGTGGAAAGTGACATCTAAGGCTGGTTTCACACTTGCGTTGTGCAGAGCTGCGTATTTCCTCCGTTAAGCCCTGCCCACTGCCGCACCTCTTCCATTCAGCTCCACCTACGTCTGCATGCGTCCTGCATACCCATCTTTAACATTGGGTATGCAGGCCATACGGATGTATGCAGATGTATCGTTTTGATGCTGCGCCGAATGCAACATATTGCATTTTGTTGTGGCCGGGGGGGGGGGGCGCGCGTGTTGTGAGTTCATTCTCTGGTTCACCAGTTATGAGTTCTCCTTCCAGACTCCCTCTCGTGGTAACAGGAGGTAGTGAGGCTGATTTGATCGGTGGAAATCTGCCACCTCAGAGTGAGGACGACGATTGGACCTCAGGAGTCTCAGATTGGATTTAAGACAGCCGACGCCCTATTCAGTTGCTGGTGATTCTGTCTGGCTTGTCAGCTCTTGGTTTTCAGCTCTGTTCCAGTCATCTAAAGCTAAGTTTTTCTGCTAATGTTCACACTTGATTTTGTTGGTCTATTCAGTTTTTGGTGTGGTCAGCCAGGCCCGGCTGGGGGCTGTGCTGAATTTCCACTCTTATTTATCAGTATTTTGCCAATTTGCTTTTTGTCCCTTACTAGTTTGGTCTCTTTTTGCTCTGTCTGAATATTGGGAGAAGTCTAGTGACTTCAGGGTTAATTTTGCTATCAGAAGTGTTGGACATTATTTTTGTAGGGTTTTTTGCAGGTTGCAGACAGTGTCTTTCTCCCTCACCCATGACAGCACCACGGAGAGAGGGGATCCGCCCTTCAGGGACAGGAACCTACAGATAAAAAGGGCGGTACCTCTCCTCCGCCTTCAGTTGGGTTCCTGTCCCTGACGGAGGGACCCACAGGACGGTACCTTTCGTGTGTCCAGGATCCGGGGCCGGCCTGACCGGTGGTGGCAGCGGGAAGGCCCCTGCCTCGGGAAGGTGCGGTGCCCGAAGCCGCCACTGCTGGGGCCCATGCGGGCTGCCGGGTGAGCGGGCGGGAGTGACGCCGGAGCCGCCGCTCCGGAGAGGAAGTCGGGGCTCGTGGGGACCCGGTAAACATGCGGGCGGCGCCGGGTTACAGAGGTGTACCAAGATGGCGGCCGCCCCGGAAGTAGAAGCCGGCTTCCGGGTCCCTAGAACCGGCGCATGCGCAGGAGCGCTCTCCCGGGGACCGCGGTGCAGGATGGGAGCGGTGACGCCAGCCGGGAAATTTTAAAATGGTGGCTGCACAAGCGCTCCAGGCTGGAGGTGATCCTGAAGGGGATAGTGACCAGCAACAGGAGCAGCAAGCCAGGCAGCAGCTTTAGCAGCAGCAGCACCACCACCACAATCATCGTCAAAAGAACGCAGTACAGATGGTCGTTCCAGTAGTCACTCCACGCAGCATAGCACGTCAGCTGCAAGGAGCAAATCGCCACCAGGAGTGCAGCCTATTCAGGACCTGACTCCATCTCCCGAATCGATACCTGCAGCCGCATACCTTTGGGTGAGTGATCTTCGTGAATGTTCACCATTGTATTAAAAGTTCCATTTCCCTTACTAGGGAAAGAAGGGGAAAAGAAAAGGGGTGCCCCACTTGTGCTAGTCCCCTACCTATTTCTTGAGAGAGTGGTTCTACACCTCAGAGCCAGCTGCCACCTTCACCATCTCACTCTGCTGCGGACACCAGGCAGCCAGAGTTCAACACCAGTTTCAGCAGTGGCTTCAAGCCAGCTGGTAACTCCACCAGGTTTCTGCAGTGGCTTCACAAGACGCTATCACCAACACCTGCCTAGACCATGTGACCCCATGGGAAAAGGGAATGGTCAAATGATCAGGGGCCAAAAACTGCTATAACCCCAGTGACCACCGGGGGCAAAAGCCAAAGCAAAGAAAACATCGAGTGCGAAAAAAAAAAAAAAAAAAAAAACGGAACCATGTACAAAAGAAATCCTCTGTTAGGAAACTCCGGATTTGGCCTCTGACCTAAAAGCTGCGATTAAATTGGAGGTCAGAGTGCCCTTATATCCCTTAAGCATAGGGACAAATCAAAAAAAAAAAAAAGAAAGACACAATAGTGATTTCCCAGTCAGATTCCTCGACATCGGGAGAAATCACGTCAAAACCCTCAGATTCCAGTTCCTCATCCTCAGACGAGGAAACAGAGGGGCGTCACTGCTTCCCCCTAGACGAGGTGGACAAACTAGTGAAAGCGGTAACGTCTACCATGGGGGTGCTGGACCCTAGGCCGGATAAAACAGTCCAGGACATAATGTTCGGGGGACTGGGCCAGAAAAGGCGCGGAGAGTGTTCCCGCTAAATGAAAATGTGCGGGGTCTAATCAAAAAGAATGGGATAAACCGGACAGGAAAAACACCACGGTCCCTTCCCTTAAAAGGAAATATCCCTGTGAGGAAAGGGGCCCGAAGCTCGATGTAGCTGTCGCAAAGGCCTCAAAAAAAAAAAAAAAAAAATTTTGCCCTCCCCTTTGAGGACATGGGCACCCTCAGGGGTCCCCTAGATAAAAAGGCAGATACCTTTCTTAAAGGTGCATGGCAGTTAGCTGGAGGTAACCTCAGGCCAGCCATAGCGGGACGCCAAGCGATAAAATCCTAGACTCTATCCCAGTAATAAGGGGAGCGGCTGCCTTCCTAGCGGACTCATCCGCAGACTCAGTCTGGTTATCGTCCAAAGCAGCAGCACTCTCAAATGCAGCTAAGAGGCCCTTTCGGAATAGAAAGTTTCTTTTGCGGAGACCACCGAGAGAGCAAAGTGGGCTGACAAGAGAAGAGATAGAGGGTTCTTCCTCGGCAACTTGTCCTGAGACAAAAAGCCCTCTAGGTGACAGTTTGCTCAGGGTGGGGGGAAGGTTAACCCTTTTTTCTCCCAGCCTGGAAAAGAATATCAAACAACCCATGGACAGTAAACCCCCTAATCCAGGAGGGCCTAAGGATAAACTTCTCTCCCTCCCGCCTCAAAAGTATGTAATGACTCCGCTAAGATCCAGTATGCAAGAGCAGAAAGCCCTAGGAAACGAAGTCCTAAGCCTGGTAGAAAAAGGAGCCCTCCAGGAGGTTCCCCTGCAGGGAAGGGGCAAGGGGTTTTACTCCCCTCTTTTTCCTGGTGACCAAGCCAGGCGGCAGGTTTCAGACAATTATAAATTTAAAAAAAAAATTTTTTTGGAGTCAATCAGGTCCACCACCAATCTCGGTGTTGGATCTCAGCGACGCCTATTATCACATCCCCATTCACAAAAACTCCAGGAAATATCTCAGGTTAGCTGTCTCGATAAAGGGCGAGATAAGAGAACTCCAGTATAGAGCCTTGCCATTCGGAATATCTGTAGCTCCACGGGCAGAGATGATGGCCCATATAAGGGAGCAAGACATAATATTAATCCCGTATCTGGACTATTTTTTAATAGCAACCAGCTTGGTTCAAAAACGCTGGGAACAGGGGGACAGAGTGATGGGCACTCTGCAAGGCCTGGGCTGGCTCCTGAATCTAAAAAATCAAGATCAGAGCCCAGCAGAGTACGGGAATTCTTGGGTCTAATATTGGACTCAAACATTCAAGAGTGCCGCCTCCCAGACCGCAAGAAGGAGAAAATCGCTCAAATTGTAACAAGAGCCATCCAAAATCCCTCCATGACATTAAGAAAAGCGATGTCACGACTAGGTTCTCGCTCCGCCTGCCTGCCAGCAGTCCAATGGGCTCAGTTACACACGAGAGTTCTACAGTGGGATGTACTAGCCAACTAGTCTGCAGTAGGGGGACACCTAGAGGGTCGTATTACCCTAAATTCAAAAACTACTCATTCCCTAACCTGGTGGAAAAGCCAAGACAACCCTTCCAAAGGGATCCCCTGGGTAACAAAAAATAACACACATAGCTACCACATATGCCAGTCCCACAGGGTGGGGAGCACACATGAACAACGAAGTGGCCCAGGGTACGTGGGGAGTTCAAGAATTAGAAGCCTCCTCGAACCAGTGAGAGCTCTTAGCAGTGGGCTACGCATTAGTACACTTCTTACCCCTGCTCCGGGGTCATCATGTCCGCATATTTCGGACAATCGAGTCACAATAGCATATATAAATCATCAGGGGGGAACCAGGTCCCGAGCCCTAATGGAAACATTCTCCAGAGTCCTCAAATTAGCAGAGGCAAACCTGCTATCTCTGTCACCACTACACATCCGGGGCACGGAGAATCAAAGGGCAGACTTTCTAAGTCGCTCCCAATTATGACAAGGGGAATGGGTCCTAAAGCGATCCGTTTTTCGGCAGATTGTAAAAATGTGGGGGGACCCGGGCATAGATCTGTTTGCCGACTTCAGAAACAAAAAGTGGAAACTTTCTGCTCCATAGACCCCAGGGGGAATCCTCTAGCTCTGGACGCCTTCATACTCCCATGGACATGGGGCCTAACATATGCCTTTCCCCCGATCATGCTGATCCCAGCAGTGTTAAGAAAAGTCAGGGAGGATGGGGCAGGAAAGATTTTAATAGCCCCCTTCTGGCCCAAAAGAACCTGGTTCTCCTGGCTAAGAATATTCTCTCTAACCGACCCATGGATCCTCCCAGATCTCCTGGACCTGCTATCGCAGGGGCCAGTGTTACACCCTCAGGCAGGGAGATTCCATTTAACAGCATGGAATTTGAGAGGGCACTGATGAGAGACAGAGGAATTTCAGAGAACCTGATAACTACACTACAAAAAAAAAAAAAGAGAAAAAATTCTTACCCACTTCGGAGGTAAAGGTTCAGGATGAGGTTCACATTGACAAAATCCTAGAATTTCTACAAAAGGGCCTAGAACAGGGTCTAGCGGTCAACACATTAAAGGTACAAGTAGAGGCCTTGGGCACCTTTATAACCATAATGTGGTAGGTAATCCCTGGGTGACAGATTACTAAGGCCGTATCCAGATCCGGGCCGATAGCTAATCAAAGATTACAATCATGGGATCTAAATCTTGTACTATCCACGCTAACAGGCCCTCCATTCGAACCTATTCACTCAGCATCCCTAAGAATCCTGTCGTTAAAAACAGTGCTTCTTTTGGCGCTAACATCAGCTCGCAGAGTGAGCGATATGCAAGCTTTATCAGTAGGGCCACCTTTCACAAAGATTCTAGATGATAGGGTCATTTTAAAGCCTGACCTGGCATATCTACCCAAAGTGTCATCACACTTCTATAAGTCCCAAGAGGTAGTCCTTCCTTCATTCTGCCCAAATCCTAAAAAGAAGGGAGAAGACAAATTCCACACCTTAGACGTGATGAGGTGCCTAGTGCAGTATCTAGAGGCCACCAAGAAATGTAGGAAGGAAGGCTCTCTCCTTGTGTGTTTTCAGGGACCTTGGAAGGGACTCAAAGCATCTAAGAGTACCCTGGAAAGGTGCATAAGGGATGCGATTGCCCTGGCATATTCATCCAGTGAAAATACCATTCCGGAAGGGTTGAGAGCCCATTCCACAGGAGTGATGGTGACCTCATGGGCTGAAAGATCTGAGGTATCAATAGAAAAAATCTGTAAGGCGGCCACCTGGTCATCACCTTTGACCTTTTTTAGGCACTATAGATTAGATCTAGCCTCTACGTCTGACCTGACCTTCGGGAGTAGGGTCCTTCAGGCGGTGGTCCCTCCCTAAGCTACCAATCTCTGTAATTCTCTCCGTGGTGCTGTCATGGGTGAGGGAGAATAGCTTAGTTACTCACCGATAACGGTGTTTCTCAGAACCCATGACAGCACCCGCTTATTCCCCTCCCCTTCACGAGTGTGGTGGGCACGTTTTACTGTTAGTAGAGTGTTTCCGTTTAGACACGGTGCTTCTGATAATAAGCAATATTATAATGTTATGCATATATTTCTGTTGTCTAACTAACCTGGAGACCCTCTGATGCTCTGTAACCAACTGAAGGCGGAGGAGAGGTACCGCCCTTTTTATCTGTAGGTTCCTGTCCCTGAAGGGCGGATCCCCTCTCTCCGTGGTGCTGTCATGGGTTCTGAGAAACACCGTTATCGGTGAGTAACTAAGCTATTCCTTTCTAGTTAGTTTGGGCCCCATCATTTTCTCAGCCTATTTTCCTGCCTGTGTTTGTGCCTTCATCTTGTTTCACCGTCAATACATGTGTGGGGGCTATCTATTCCTTTGGGGCAGTTAGTTTTCCCATTTTCATGCTTCATGCTTATTTAGTCCTATGACTGTGACGAAGCGTCTAGGAACATCGTAGGTACGCTCCACGGCTGCTGCTAGTTGTGTGGTAGGATCAGGGATCTGCAATCTGCATAGTTTACCAACCTCTCTGGTTTTCTGTGACTTAGCTTGTTTTGCTTTTTTTTCTCCTCTGTGACCCATTCATAACAGGCACGTCAAAACTACACATACGGATGCTTCAGCATAGATGCGCATGGACTGCATACCCAATGTTAAAGATGGGTACGCAGGATGCATGCAGACACAGGCGGAGCTGAATGAAAGAGGTGCGGCAGTGGGCGGGGCTTAACGGAGGAAGTACTAAGCCCTCCACAGCTCTGCCCAATGCAAGTGTTTAACCAGCCCTAAATATATTCTGCAAGTCAATACCACTATGGAGATGCCAATATTTTTATTTTTAGATTTTACTGCTTGTTGCAAAGTATTGTCAGGGCTCATATAGACATCCGTGCTAATCTTTAATCACTGTTTGGATACCACGTTACAGTATGATCATTTTTGGTACCGTTCTTAAGATGTACTGTGCTAGAGCCATTTATGGCTTATAAGGGTGTGACAGCCGCATGCCATGGCATTCATGCTTCTCTTGGATTTTCATAGAATCATAGAATCGTAGAGTTGGAAGGGACCTCCTGGGCCATCTGGTCCAACCCCCTGCTCAAAGCAGGATTCGCTAAATCATCCCAGTTAGATGTCTGTCCAGCCTCTGTTTGAAGACTTCCATTGAAGGAGAACTCACCACTTCTCGTGGCAGCCTGTTCCACTCATTGATCACTCTGTCAAAAAGTTTTTTCTAATATCTAATCTGTGTCTCCTCCCATTCAGCTTCATCCCATTGCTTCTAGTCTTTCCTTGTGCAAATGAGAATAAAGTTGATCCTTCTACAATGTGACAGCCCTTTAGATATTTGTAGACAGCTATTAAGTCTCCTCTGTCTTCTCTTTTGCAAACTAAACATTCCCAAATCCTGCAACCTTTCCTCATAAGACAGGGTTTGCAGACCGGTCACCATTCTGGTCGCTCTTTTCTGAACTTGCTCCAGTTTGTTGATGTCTTTTTTAAAATGTGGTGCCCAAAATTGGACACAATATTCCAGATGAGGTCTGACCAAAGAGGAGTAGAGGGAAATAATGACTTCACGTGATCTAGACTGTATGCTTCTGTTAATACATCCTAGAATTGCATTTGCCTTTTTTGCTGCTGCATCACACTGTTGACTCATATTCAGTCTGCGATCTATTAGTATACCCAAGTCTTTTTCACATGTGCTGTCACTTAGCCCTATTCCTCCCATTCTATATATGCTTTTTTCATTTTTATTGCCCAGATGTATTACTTTGCATTTCTCCCTGTTAAAAACCATTCTGTTAGTTGCTGCCCACTTCTCCAGTTTATTTAAATCTTTTTAAATCCTCTCTCTCTCTTCTCTAGTATTAGCTATCCCTCCTAGCTTTGTGTCATCAGCAAATTTAATCAGTTTACCCTCAATTCCTTCATCTAAATCGTTGATAAAGATGTTGAACAATACAGGGCCCAGGACAGAGCCCTGTGGTACCCCACTTGAGACATTCTTCCAACTGGATGTGCAGCCATTTACGACCACTCTTTGGGTCCGATCACTAAGCCAGTTATGAATCCACCTAACAGTTGCCTTGTCCATTCCATACTTAGTCATTTTTTCAATAAGGATTGTATGAGAGACTTTGTCAAATGCTTTGCTGAAGTCAAGATATACTATATCTACAGCATTTCCTTGATCCACCCAATCAGTAATACCATCATAGAAGGAAATTAAATTAGTCTGACATGACTTATTAGTTACAAACCCATGCTGACTCTGTTTAATCACTTCATTCTTATCCAGGTATTGACATACATGTTGTTTAATAATTTGTTCAAAGATCTTTCCTGGTATAGAAGTCAGACTCACCGGCCTATAGTTGCCTGGGTCCACCTTCTTCCCCTTTTTGAAGATAGGAACAACATTTGCTCTTCTCCAGTCTTCTGGCACTTCTCCTGTTCTCCAAGAATTTTCAAAGATTATGCAGAGGGGTTCAAAAATTTCTTCTGCTATCTCCTTCAGTACTCTGGGGTGTAATTCATCTGGACCTGGAGACTTGAATACATTTAGGTAAGCTAAGTGTTTCCTCACTATCTTTCTGTTTATAGATATCCTGGATTCTTCTATTCCCTTAATAGGACAGTGAAGAACAGTTGATGTTACATTTCCTTTCTGAGAGAAAACAGATGCAAAATAGGAATTTAAAAGTTCAGCCTTCTCAACATCCTGTCTTACCATTTCATCATTTTCATCCTGTAAAAATCCTATAGCATCTTTGACTTTTCTTTTACTTTTGACATATCCCCAAAATCCTTTATTATTGCTTTTGACATCTCTTGCAAGCCTCAATTCATTTTCAGCTTTAGCTAATCTGATTTGTGCCTTGCAGGTTCTGCAGACAGCATTATATTCTTCTTTAGAAATGCCTCCTTCTTTCCATTTTATAAACATTTTTTGCTTCCTTTTTAGCATGTGCTTAAGTTCTGTGTTCATCCATCCTGGTTTCCTTAAATGCTTCCTATTCTTCCCTCTTTTCGGAATTGTTAACAACTGTGCTTTGAGAATTTCATTTTTCAAGATTTCCCATCCTTCCTGGACATTTTTGTCTTTAAGGATATCCAGCCATTGGATCCCTCCAATTCTCTTTCTGAATCCCTTAAAATCTGCCTTTCTGAAATCTAACCTTGACGTCTGAGTCTTCACAGGTCTTCCGCCTCTAGTTATCCAAAATTCTAAAATAGCATGGTCGCTACCTCCTAGGGTCCCAGCCACTTTTACCTCCTCAACCATTTCCTCCCTGTTTATAAGGATTAGATCCAAGGTAGCAGTTCCCCTTGTTTTCTCCTTTACCTTTTGGAAGATAAAGTTGTCAGCAAGAGAGGATAAGAATTTCCTTGACCTGTTAGTTTTGCCTGAGAGAGATTCCCAACAAATGTCTGGATAGTTGAAATCTCCCATGACAACTATGTCATATTTTTTGGAGAACTTGGCCATTTGATGCATAAAGAGTTCATCCATATCTTCAGCTTGCACAGGCGGCCTGTAGTAAATGCCTACAATGGTGTCCTTTCTATTGTTCTGTCCTTGTATTCTTACCCAAACAGTTTCCACAGAACTCCCAGTCTCTGAAGCTTCAATCTCTGTGGAGATATATGCATTTCTAACATACAATGCGACACCCCCTCCTCGTTTATCAAGTCTGTTTCTTGCAAATAAGTTGTATCCTTCTAGTCTTGTATTCCAATCATGTGTATTGTCCCACCAAGTTTCAGTGATTCCAATGACATCATATTTCTTTTCCTGTGTTAGTAGTTCCAATTCTCCTTGTTTGTTGCCCATGCTTTGTGCATTAGTATAGAAACATTTTAGTTTGTGATTGGTTTCTCTTTCTCCAATATTTTTTTTAATTAGATTCTTTCGTCTTTGTTCTTCCTTTCCACTTCTAATAGCAGAGTTCTCAGTAGCATTTGTCAGGTGTATGGCTTTTTCTGGTCTTTTGCTTCCCTTCCCATGTTGTTCTAGTTTAAAGCTCTCCTTACAAGTGTAGCAAGGCGACTTCCAAATACCTGCTTTCCAGTCTTCGTAAGGTGCACCCCATCTCTAGCAAGTAGTCCATCGTATAAGTAGTTCACTCCGTGATCCAGAAATCCAAATCGTTGCTGACGGCACCATCGACGTAGCCAGTTGTTCACCTGCAGAATCTTATTCCACCTCCTTGTTCCATGGCCATCCACTGGGAGGATGGAAGAGAAGACCACCTGCACTCCCAGTTCTTTCACTTTCTTGCCTAAGTCTTCAAAGTCTCTGCAGATGGTTTCCAGGTCGTTTCTTGCGGTGTCATTTGTCCCCACATGTAGTAGCAGGAATGGGTAGTCATCTGTAGGTCTGAAGAGTCCTGATATCCTGTCAGACACATCTTTAATTTTTGCACCTGGAAGACAGCACATTTCTCTTGAAGTTATATCCGGTCTGCAGATAGCGGCCTCTGTTCCTCTCAACAGGGAATCCCCCATGACCACCACTCTCCGTTTCTTCTTCACAACATTTTTCTTTCTCCATCCAGGAGGACTCTGAAGGCATACAAGGTTGCTGTTTGTTGGCAAAGTCTTATCCTGATGTATTTCTTCATCGTTTTCCTGCGTGAGAGCCTGGTACTGGTTTCTGAGCAGTATGGGTGCTGATTTGCTCTGAGCAGCCTTTTTTCACATGTTAGCAGCTTAGCCATGTGGAGCTTGAGGACATACATTCACTATAAATTTTGATTGCTGAATACCAACCAGCCATACTAATGAACTTAAGTTCATTAAATGTGCAAAATCATGCATAACCTATGAACATATGTTTATAATTACCGTATTTTTCGGACTATAAGACGCACCCCAATTTTCAGAAGGAAAATAGGAAAAAAAATAATGTGTCAAATGGGGGTCCATCTTACAGTCCGAATTCAGCTTACCTGGGAAGGGATCAGTCACAGGTGGAGGAGTGGTCACAGGGGTCATTCAGTGCTCCAGGCTCGTGCGGTGGCGGCAGGTTGGTTGTGCTGGAGCAGCTGGGCTGTGCTGGGGCAGCTGGGCAGCTCCGCCGGCATTTCCTCCAAGCCCAGAGGCCTCCGCACATCCCTTGCTGGCTGCCGCCATGTTGCGGTGGCCTCCGGGAAGATGGCCACCGGTCCATGGACGGCGCATGCGCAGGTTCAGATCTCGTCCCGAGATCTCGTTGCCGAGATTTGAATCTCATCCCCCGAGATCTCGTCACCCGAGATCTCGGGATGAGATCTGAACCTGCACATGTGACTTTCCTGGACCAGCGGCTGTGTTCCCGGAGGCCACCGCAACATGGCGGCGGCCAGCAAGGGATGTAGGGGGGCCTCTGGGCTGGGAGGAAATGCCGGCGGAGCCGCCGCCCCTGCACCGGAGCACAGAGAGCCACTACCCCTGCACCGTAGCACAGCCCGCTGCCACCACCGCACTACAGAGCCCCAGCGGCACCCGCACCAGCCTCGGAGGTTAGTACATTGCGACCATAAGATGCATCCCCTACTTCCCCCCAAAATTTTGGGGGAAAAAAGTGCGTCTTATGGTCCGACAAATGTATTCTTTTACAAATAAGTGAATGTGCCCTTGTCATGAGGAATAGGGACCGCTACATTATCGCTAGACCGCGACATCATCAAAGGTCTCGCAAGGCATTATTGGGAACGGAAGCATTGCTAAGGCCCGGGAAGGCTGCGCGGGATGCCGGAAGGTGAATATAACCCGATTTTTTTTATTCTTTTTTTTACAAGGATATGGTACCCAGGGCCTGGAGGACAGTCTCCTCTCCTCCACACCATCCGCACATGAGCCGCTCACTTTGTGCATGGTGGGCATAGCCACATGCGGGAAGTAAGCGAATCTCATGCATTCCTATGGGTGCGAAATCACAGCAATTCTTTTCAGAATTGCGGCGATTCTGCAAAAAGAATGAGCATGCTGCGTTTTTTCCACGATGCGATTCCACCACGGAAAAAAATCGCAGCACTAGCACAGCATGTGCAGAATTCCATAGGAATGCACGTAGTGCGTTCTGTATGTGTTTAAGAGTTTTTGCGACAAAAATGCTTAAAAATCGCAACGTGTGTACACAGCCTAAAGATTGCCTTTTCCAGACGGCATGTTTCAGCTCTTTCCAATGATGTTCTATAGGATTTAGGTCAGTGCTCATAGAAGGCCACTTCAGAATAGTCCAATGTTTTCCTCTTAGCCATTCTTGGGTCATTATCCTGTTGCAAGACCCATGACATGCGACTGAGACCAATCTTTCTGACACTGGGCAGCACATTTCTCTCTAGAATCCCTTGATAGTCTTAACATTCCATTATACCCTGCACAGATTCTAGACATCCTCTGCCAGAAGCAGCCCCAGAACATAACAGAGCCTCCTCGATGTTTCGCAGTCAGGACAGTGTTCTTTTCTTGATATGCTTCATTTTTCCATCTGTGAACATAGAGCTGGGAAAGCACATCTCTCCATATGACATTCTCCCAGAAGCTTTGTGGCTTGTCAACATGTAGTTTGGCAAATTCCAGTCTGGCTTTTCTATGATTTTTTTTTTTTTCAACAATGTTGTCCTCCTTGGTCGTCTCCCGTGAAATCCACTTTGACTCATACAACGATGGATGGTGCAATCTGACACGGATGTTCCTTGAGCATGAAGTTCACTTTTAATCTGTTTAGAAGTTTTTCTGGGCCCTTTTGTTACTGTTCGTATTATCCGTCTTTGATTTGTCAATTTTCCTCCTACGGCCATGTCCAGTGAGGTTGGCTACAGTCCCATGGAGCTTAAATTTCTGAATAATATGTACAACTGTAGTCACAGGAACATCAAGCTGCTTGGAGATGGTCTTATAACTTTTACCTTTAACAGGTTTGTCTATAATTTTCTTTCTAATGTCCTGAGACAACTCTTTCCTTCGCTTTCTCTGAACCATGTTGAGTGTGATACTCACTGTGCTGTTTGGTGACATGGTGTGTATCTGTAGCCCACTCACTGATTCCAAGATTGTAGACACCTGTGATGCTAATTAGTCGACACCTTGATTTAACATGTCCCTTTTGTCACATTATTTTCAGGGGTACTATCATTTATGTCCAGGCCTCTTTCAGGATTTTTTTTTTTTTTTTAATTCTGAGGAAGCATGGTTGAAAAGCAAATGTCTTACTTTCATTTGTTAGTTTTCATAGATTGATTTATTACTTTTGTCAGATTAAAGTTATTTCTGTGACCCTTGTGTGTTTTTCTGTCATTAAACGAGGGCTACCAACAATTTTGACCACTTGTGTATATACACATACACACACACTCTCAGGATGAGTGCACACGGTGCGGATTGTGCCGTGGATTATTCCGCACAGATTTGCAGGTAAATCCGCAGGTAAAATGACCTGCGCTTTACCTGTGGATTTCCCCTGCGTTTTGACACCTGTACAATGGAACAGGTGTCAAACCTCTGCGGAATCCGCAGAAAGAATTGACATGCTGCGGATTTAAAACCGCAGCAAATCCGCACGGAAAAATCTGTAGCATGTGCACTGCGGTTTTTAAAATCCATTGATTATCATTGTACTGTACATTGCTTGCGGAACTGCAGCATATCCGCAGAGGCAAATCCGCACCGTGTGCACATACCCTCAGATTATTTATTTTGCCTGTTTTTACCTTTGGAATTTTAAAGCTTAAATGCAAAATTAGAAGAAAATGGGAATTCAGAGTTGCTAGGCTTCCTTTAAAGAAAAACCTTTGATTGACCTTCAGAAAAGCCTACGTAATCAGTCTGGTGTTTACTTAAATTCCTAAATTTCTTACATTGTAGAGACATTAAGTCATGTTCTAATGCAATATGAGGAAGTGGGTAGTGTAACAATATATTGGTCTAGACTCCAGCATAATCCTGGTACACAACCTTTCAATAATTAGAATAATTTAACAATGAACACTGACAAGAACATGACATCATTTCTAGATCTTGCTTTCAAAGTTATATTTTAATACTTCTATTAAGGGAACTTATGTCCAGAAACACTATATACCTCAGATTACCCCCATGCCGATAATTTCTGTAAACCGCAGTGGAATTAATGGCGTGATAAGGGAGAAAAATAAATACCTGCACGTACATGGAATTCCTGGATTTTACAGGTTCTCTTCAAATATATCTATACAGATAACTACAGGCTTTGCGAAAGCATCAAACATTATACCAAAAAAGGTTTCAGAACTATATGATTGAAAGAAGACCATCCTGGTTTTGGAGAAAAGGGTTGTTCACCTCTTTGAAAAACCATTTTTTTGAACACCATTTCCCAGCGTAAGATGAATAATAAAATATTTAGCCCCTGCACCAATGCTACTTCAACAGTGTCAGCATCGGGTCTCCTGAGGCTCAAGCGAGGTGGTTATACATGAGCACTGCAGCCAATCAGTAGTCGCTAAAATTCTTCAGTTCTCACTCTTCCTTTGGATGAACCTTGGATGTCCAAGTGTGAACGGCAGCACATAAGCGTGTGCTGTTGCGCACTGCAGCTTATGTCTTACAATGTTATATGAGCCTTGGGAGACTGGCACAAACATTGCTAGCACAGAAATGGAAGCAAGTATCTTATTTATAATTTACACTAGGGAACAGTATTGAAAGGGAACCTGTCAGCTGTTTCAGCCGCAATAAGATGCGTCCGCTGCCTTTCAGGGCTTATCTACAGCATTCTATAATGCTGTAGATAAGCCCCTGATCCGACCTGCAAGTGAAGAAAAATAAGCTTTATTATACTCAATTGCTGCGGGCGGACCGGTGCAGTATGGTCCAATGGGTGTCGCAGGTCTGGCACCTCCCATCTTCTTGCGATGCCGCTCTCCTGTTGCTTCATCGCTCCCTGGCATCGCGCTCCTGCACAGGTGTACTTCTCTGCCCTATTGAGGGCAGAGCAATGTACTGCAGTGCTCAGGTGTCAGGAAAGGTCAAAGAGGCCCAGTGCCTGCGCACTGCATTATTTTGCTCTGCCCTCAAAAAGGCAGATAAGTACACCTGCGCAGGAGCATGATGCTGGGGAGCGATGAAGAAGCAGCAGGGTGGCATCTCAAGAAGATGGGAGGCGCCGGACCCAGATTTGCGACACCCATCAGACCGGACTGGACCACGCACCCCCCCAGGTGAGTATAATAAAACTCATTTTTCTTATCTTGCAGGTTGGATCTCGGGGGCTTATGTATAGCATTATATAATGCTGTAGATAAGCCCTGAAAGGCAGTGGCCGCATCTTATAGCGGCCAAAATGGTTGACAGGTTCGCTTTAAGGTTTTGGGTTTTTTTTGCACAGATTGATGTGGATGAGAAGGCTTCATTGATCTAAGCTGGAGAAGTGGCTGTTTGTGTGGCACCCTAGAGTCCAGTTGCCACAGTGACATTGGCTTCCTCTAAGGGGAGATGTCATGCCTGGAGGCAGAAGGAGGGTCCCCATGCCAGGTAACAGTGTATATGACAATTCCTGCTGCAGGCCAGAAAGGGGAGCTTTCTTATAAATTCTGGCCAGCAGGTAGGGTTAGTGAGTCAGTAAGAAGACAGCTGCGAGAGATGTCATGGAAACGAGAGCAGTTGGAGCTCATGACAAGACAGTTAGAATTGGTCTGTGGAGAGGGAAGAGACAGGAGCAGAGACAAGGGTCTCTGGGGAACTAAAATTGTGTATAGCTGATCCCAGAGCAAAGCGCTGATAATAGACACCAGAGTCCTTGGCTGGGCAGGAGCTTATGCCTTGACAGCCGAATCTGGAGTGCAGGGGACTGCAAGTTCCTTGGCCACACTGAACACCTGAAGGCACGGGAGCAGACTGTGAACAAGACAGTGCCCATGATATAGGCTCACGCTGTCAGCCATACAAGTTAGCAATCATCATGCAGGAGAGGGCCGCAGCTTAGCTACAAGCAGCAGGGACCTGAAAACAGAGCGCAGAAGGAAGGTCCCCACTCCCACCTGGCAGGATGGGTCCCCTGAATGCCTCCAGGCAAGCCGGACTCAATCCATCATCTGTATGTAGTACCCCAGATTGCATTTACGTTCAAGTAAAAGGTAAAGAAAACCACACCTCTGTGTCCTTCACTTTTCCTCTGCACCCCAACTTTCACCACCATCTGAACAATCAAATATATTTGCCCTGGGGCCCCGCTCTACCCGTGGGGAGCTGAACCATCTTTACTGCATCACCAACAGCTCCAGTGGACCAAAACCGCAGCGTCACGATTAAAGACCACATAACTTTACTCTTTTTTTACTGGATGCCCAGGGACATGGTTCGGGTCACTGCCACCATGACATCCCCTTTAAAGAACCTGACCGGCCCAGTACCGAGTAACTTAAGGCCCGTGGGGTGCGCTCCATTTGCATGAAAAGCCCCAGTAGAGAAGGGCAGAAACATGAAGAATGTTGTGCATTAAAGAGGTCACTGTCATATGCTAAAAGAAATGGCTTTAGATACTTTGTAAAAATAGAAGCGCTCCACTGATTTTGCCACTCTTCCTTTTTGTACTGCATCGTTCCATTGCAGACATTCTCATTTATTGCTTCCAAAGCGAAGTATGTGAAATCTCTGCTTGTAGCTCAACTGGCTGTTTCTTCAGAGTTTTCTTTCGGGGTTTGTGCTTTCACCCCATGGCAGCATCTGAGACTGACAGATCAGCTTCTGAGCAGTTATAGGCAGTGTCTGGGAGGGAGGGGTAAAAGTACACGAATCAGAGAAGACTGAAAATCATCTATTTCCTAAAATGGAGCAATGTAACACAAAACTGAAGAACTGAAGAATTGGAGTGGCTCTGGGAATTTTAAAAGGTATTACAATTTTTTTGAGCAAGTGAAAGGTCTTCCTAAAAGTAGCACATTAAGTAGTATAGGCAATGATGTTTAATCATATTTCTTTGAATACCAATACAGTCACTAACTATTCTATTATGTCTTTCACATTGTAGGTCATTCAACTATGGCAGACCGGCACAAGTTTAGGCAGGACATTGGGCAGCAGAGTTCCAGTAGGCGCTCTTGTTTGTTTTATTTTTTTTTTAACCACCTCCCTGCCTTACAAGAAATAGAACTTTAATTTGGTTGACATTAGTTTTTTTTTTTTATACTAGTTTGGTATCTATACAAAGTTCAGATCTTAAATTACTCACTTTTATTTTCCCCAAAAACTAACTAAATAACAGCAATTCTGCCAATATGTTTTTTCTTTTATAGCAGATTCACTCTGTTAAACGTGTGGTCCAGGATTAGAAAAAAAACAAAAAAAACATGGCTGTTTTCTTTCAGAAACATCACCCCTACCTATGGGTTGTGTGCAATGTTGGACTGGGTTGGCAAAGGCCCATCAGTAAAATTGATTTTTGGGGCCCATTGTTCAGCTACATAAAAAAATAACCCAACCCTAGTACACAAATTTACTTTTATGTAATATTAGCTTGACTAGCTTGTTTAATGAATGATTAGATTACGATATACCTTTTTCAGCAAATTGTGAATCAAGTGCAATCGCACAACTCATTAGTACTATTTCATAGGGGCCTACCGGAGGATTTTCCTGTGGGTCAGTCCAAGCTCGATTGCGATGATTAGAGCTCAGCCGCTACCATGCACAATGTTGCAACACCTGACCTAACCCATGGTCAGAGGTGGTGCTTTTTCAGGAAGTAGCCAGTTTTTTCCTGGATCACACCTTTAAGTTGATTACTGAGCATGCACCCGACAATGGCCATAAATGCAATGTAAATAGCCTTAGTTGTATTTTTACTTGCATCAAACACTGAATAATCCTGTAATTATGAAATCCAGAAACCACTTTTTTCTGCTTATACTATTTTTCTAGATTTAAATTCACCAAACAATATAGGCTTGTCAGATTGCCAAAGTTGTAAAGCTTTGCTCCCAACTTACATAATTAGTAATGTTTAAAAAAGAAAAAAAGCCAACTTCAACCAAGGGATAGAAGAGAATATGGATGACTATCTGCATGTCGCTCACACAGGGTCAACATGCAAAACAAGAATTTAAAAAAAAAAATCATTGTAGGATCTTTGATTCATCTTAGTCATGCCCGAAAGTGGTGATACCCTTGAAATTGTTCCTGAAAATGAAGTATTTCTCCCAGAAGATGGAGTTTAAACGAGCATCACATGCTTGAAACAAAAATTTCAACCTCCACCCTGTTTTAACCTTCCTGACCTGGCCAGTTTTCAATTCTGACTAGTGTCACTAAGTTTATAACTTAGAATCACTCGGATATGTTGAAATGTTCCAGAGACTATTTTTTGTGACACATTGTACTTCATGGTAGCATTAAATTTTCGTTTATATGATTTGAGTTTACTTCTGAAAATATAAAAACATTTTAATAGAAACTTTTGCAAGTTTTAAGCTCTGAATTTTCATGCCCTTAAACCAAATAGTTATACTACACAAAATGGTTATAAAATAGACATGTGGGAAGTGTGATTTATTATCTGCATCATTTTTTAAACAATTTTTTGTTAGGAAGTTAGAAGGGTAAAGTGATCAGTAACTTCAGTTTTCCAACAACATTTATAAGACCCAGTTTTTGCAGGGACCACTTCATATTTGAAGTGACAGAGGGTCGCAAACCATGCCTATCGCTGCCTGTGTCAAATGCCTGCAGGTTGGCATGACAACCTGGGGTCTGCAGGAGACCCATATGGTTGTCATTGCCGGATAGCTATGATCGCCGATCTATGGTCGGCACTCATACTAAGTGAGAAGCCCTGCTGAGTAGCACAGGCATCGGAACATCGTAGCTTCCAGTCTCCCATAGAGACTATTAAAGCAAGTAAAAACTAAAAATATAAAAGGGTAAAAATATTAAAAAAACAAAAGTTTAAATCACCCCCATTTGCCCCATTCAAAATAAATTAAAAAAAAAAACACAGAATTTAGCACTGCAGCGCTCATAATCACCCAATCAATATGTAAAAAGAATATGATCGATAAACTGTGTAACGCAAAATAAAAAAAAGTCGATTACTTTTTTTGGTCGCCGCAACATTGCACTAAAATACAATAAATCAAAAAGATTTATCACCTTTTGGAGGTAGAAACAAAACAGCTCGGCATGCAAAAAATAAGGCCTCACACAGCCCCAGATCCCAAAAAATGGAGACGCTACGAGTCTCGAAAATTGCTCTTTTTTTTTTTTTCTCTTCTTAAAGTGGTAAAAAAATCCAAAGCTTAATAAAAAAAACAGACTATATATGTTTGGTGTCTAGGAACTCGTAATGACCTGAGGAATCTTAATGGCAGGTCAGTTTTAGCATTTAGTGAACATGGCAAAAAAAAAAAAAAAAATTGTACAGTTACATTTTTGGAATTTCACTGCACTTTGAATATTTTTCCCATTTTCCAGTACATTTAGCAAAACCAATTATGTCGTTCAATAGTACAACTTGTCCCGCAACAAACAAGCCCTCACATGGCCAGATTGACAGAAAAATAAAAAATATAGCTCTAGGAAGAAGGGGAGCAAGGAACATATGCAAAAACAGAAATACCCCTGGGCCTTAAGGATGCCATGTCACACTGCCAGAACCCCAAGGTGCCAGAACAGCAGAACCCTCTATAAGCGACCCCATTTTACAAACTACACCCCTCAATGAATCCATCTAGGGGTGCAGTAATCATATTTACTCCACAGATGTGTCACAGAATTTAACATTGGGAGTTGAAGAATGAATAATTACATTTTTACAACTAAAATGTTTTTAGCCCCAAGTTTTTCATTTGTATTAGAGCTAATATGACCTCAGTTTGTTGTACAATTTCTCCTGAGTGCACAAATACCCTAAATGTAATTGGAAATTACTTTTCAAGCACAGTGCAAAGCTCAGAAGGGTAGGAGTGCCTTAGTGCAGATTTTGTTGTTGTGGTTTACGTGTGCCATAACCCACTGGGACAGCCCCTGAGGTGTCAGAACAGCAGAATCCCCATAAGTGACCCCATTTTACAAACTACACATCTCAATAAATTAAAGGTGCAGTGATCATATTGACAATTTTATACCATTGCGCAGTGAAAATAAAATTAACCTTTTTTTACCACAAAAAATTTGTTTTAGCCCCAAATTTTACATTTTCACAAGGGACAATGGGTAAAAATGGCAGCAAGGTTTGTCTCACAATTTCTGCAGAATCTGGCAATACCCGATATGTGGCTATACAGTACTGCTTAGCCACATGGTGAGACTCAGGAGGGAAGGAGCACTTTTTCATTCTTGGAGAACAAATTTTCATAATATACACTGCTCAAAAAAAATATAAAGGGAACACTAAAATACCAAATCCTAGATATCTCAATTAAATATTCCAGTTGCAAATTTTTATTCATTGCATAGGGGAATGTGTTCAGAACGATAAATCATAACAATTATCAATGTAAATCAAAATAAATATCCCATGGAGGTCTGGGTTTGGAATGATACAATCAAAGTGGAAAATCAAACTACAGGCTGATCCAGCTTCAGTGGAAATGCCTCATGACAAGGAAAAGATGCTCCGTATTGTGTGTGGCCTCCACGTGCCTGTATGACCTCCCTACTGTAGAGCGCCTGGGCATGCTCCTGATGAGGCAGCAGATGGTCTCCTGGGGGGGGGCGATCTCCTCCCAGACCTGGACTAAAGCATCAGCCAACTCCTGGACAGTCTGTGGTGCAACGTGATGTTGGTGGATGGAGAAAGACATGATGTCCCAGATGTGCTCATCGAATTCAGGTCTGGGGAACGGGTGGGCCAGTCCGTAGCTTCAATGCCTTCATCTTGCAGGAACTGCTGACACACTCCAGCCACATGAGGTCTGGCATTGTCCTGCATTAGGAGTAATCCAGGGCCAACAGCACCAGCATATGGTCTCACAAGGGGTCTGAGGATCTCATCTCGATACCTAATGGCAGTCGGGCTACCTCTGGCGAGCACATGGAGGGCTGTGCGGTCATCCAAAGAAATGCCACCCCACACCATTACTGACCCACTGCCAAACGGTCATGCTGAAGGATGTTGCAGGCAGCAGATCACTCTCCACAGCATCTCCATACTCTGTCTTATGTGCTCAGTGTGAACCTGCTCTCATCTGTGAAGATTACATGGCACCAGTGGCGAATTTGCCAATCCTGGTGTTATGTGACAAATGCCAAGCGTCCTGCATGGTGTTGGGCTGTGAGAACAACCCCCATCTGTGGACGTCGGGCCCTCAGCCCATTCTCATGGAGTCGGTTTCTAACCGTTTGCTCAGACACATGCACATTTGTGGCCTGCTGGAGGTCATTTTGCAGAGCTCTGGCAGTGCTCCTCCTGTTCCTCCTTGCACAAAGGCAGAGGTAGCGGTCCTGCTGCTGGGTTGTTGCCCTCCTAGGGCCCCCTCCACGTCTCCTGGTAGCGCCTCCAGCCTCTGGACACTACACTGACAGACACAGCAAACTTTGCCACAGCTCACATTGATATGCCATCCTGGATGAGCTGCACTACCTAAGCCACTTGTATGAGTTGTAGAGTCTGTCTCATGCTACCACGAGTGTGAAAGCACAACCAACATTCAAAAGTGACCAAAACATCAGCAAGAAAGCATTGGTACTGAGTTGTGGTCTGTGGTCCCTACCTGCAGAACCACTCCTTTATTGAGGGTGTCTTGATAATTGCCAATAATTTCCATCTGTTGTCTATTCCATTTGCACAACAGCATGTGAAATTGATTGTCAATCAGTGTTGCTTCCTAAGTGGACAGTTTGATTTCACAGACGTTTGATTTACTTGGAGTTATATTCTGTTGTTTAAGTGCGCCCTTTATTTTTTGAGCAGTGTAGTTTGTGGAAGAGCAAAACCCATCAAGTGACCTCATTTTTGAGATTACACCTCCTGCTGGGAATTTACCTACAGGTGTAGTGATGATTTTGACTGCATGGGTAATTTCCAAAAACAATTGGATGTTGTTTAGTTAAAGCGAACCTGTCACCTGTTTTGGCCGCTATATGATGCTGCCACCGCCTTTCAAGGCTTATCTACAGCATTCTATAAGGCCGTTTTCACACGTCCAGATATTTCCGGAAATGGAAAACAAAGTACCGTAGATACAGTGCATTGCGAAAGTATTTGGTTCCCTGGAACTATTCAACCTTCTCCCACATATCATGCTTCAAAACAATGATAACAAATGTAAATTTTTGGTGAAGAATCAACAAGTGGGACCCAATTGTGAAGTTGAATGAAATTTATTGGTTATTTTAAATTTTTGTGGAAAATCAAAAACTGAAAAGTGGGGCGTGCAATATTATTTGGCCCCTTTACTTTCAGTGCAGCAAACTCACTCCAGAAGTTCATTGTGGATCTCTTAATGATCCAATGTTGTCCTAAATGACTAATGATGATAAATATAATCCACCTGCGTGTAATCAAGTTTCCGTATAAATGCACCTACTCTGATAGTCTCAGGGTTCTGTTTGAAGCATAGAGAGCATCATGAAGACCAAGGAACACAACAGGCAGGTCTGTGATACTGTGGTGGAGAAGCTTAAAGTCGGATTTGGATATGAAATGATTTCTAAAACTTTAAACATCCCAAGGAGCACTGTGCAAGTGATCATATTGAAATGGAAGGAGTATCATACCACTGCAAATGTACCAAGACCCAGCTGTCCCTCTAAACCAGTGATTACAGCGCTCCTAGCAAGTGAGCCTTTCTGCTACATAGAGCACGACTGCAGCCCTGCTCTATGTAGCACAAGCGATCGTACGATCGCAGTTTCTAGTCTCCCATGGAGACTATTGAAGCAGTTCAAATCACCCCCGATTCACCCCATTCAAAATAAAAACAAATAAAAAAACATTTAGTACCGCTGCGTTCAAAAATCGCCCGATCTATATATTAAAAGAATTAGTCCGCTCGTTAAGTGGCATAATGAGAAAAAAAAAGTTACTTTTTTGGTCTCTGCAACATTGCAATAAAATGCAACAGGCAATCAAAAGATATCTATACCACGTCAGATTGGCGCGCAAAAAAAAAAAAACCCTCGCCCAGCCCCTCAAAAATGGCAATTTTTTTTTTTTTTTAAGTGGTGAAAAAAAATCCAAAGAGAACTTGGACATCTTTGGTATCTACAAACTTGTAATGACCTGGGGAATCATAATGGCAGGTCAGTTTTAGCATTTAATGAACATGGTCAAAAAAAAATTTTTTTTCAAAAAACCATTGTGGAATTTCACTTTTTTGCAGTTTCACAGCACTTTGAATTTTTCCCTGTTTTCCAGTACATGATATGGTAAAATCAATGGTGCCGTTCAAAAGAAAAACTCATCCCACATAAAACAAGCCCTCACATGGCCATATTGATGAACAACTAAAAAAAGTTGGGGCTTTTGGAAGAAGGGGAGCAAAAAAAGGAAAATGGCCTGGATGTGAAGGGGTTAAAGAGATCACTGAAATACAATCAAATTCATAAAGAGGAGCACACTACTTAATGAATTCATCTTCTCAAAATCAGCCCTATAGAATTTAAATGACTTACTTTGTGCTCCCATGCCCAGTGTCACTCTTGTCAGACAAGCACAAGGACATTATCTATCTTAGGCCTCTTTCACACATCCGGTTTGTGCCGTCAGGCACAATCCGGCATGTGTGTAAAAAAACGGATCCGTTTTTTTTTTACCGCCGGATGCGTTTTTTTGTCATTGAGAAGCACATGCGCCGGATCGCGCCGCATGTGCTTCCGTTTGTTCCGGTTTTTACCGGATCCGGCTGAATTCCTCTGTCCGGCGGCCGGACAGGACGGGTGCTGCAGCGTTTTTTTGTCCGGCGAAAAAAGCCGGACATGGCCGGATGCGGCCCTCCCGACTCTGTGGGACAATGTTACGCTATGGCACATTCCGGCCGCCGGATCAGGCTTCTACCTGATCCGGCCACCGCATGCACGGTTTTACCCTGTGCGCATGCCCGGATATCTCTCTCTCTCTTTCATACCCCGTTCTCTCTCTCTTTCATGTTCACAGATTTACCAGTGGAAAAGCCAAACTTCACATGCCACAAATGCAAGCTTGTGACCCTGTTGGAGGAAAAGTTGCAAAATCTCGGAGAGGTTAGCTACGTTGAAGATCATTAAGGAAGGTGAAGAGTTCTTGGACAGAGCAGAATTATCTCTTCATGTTACAGAAAGAGAAGAAATTCGAAGTGCACCTGAAGAAACAGAGGAATGGAGACATGTGACCCAGAGAAGCAGGAGGATCAGGAGGCAGTCAGCACCCATACTGCTCAGAAACCAGTACCAGGCTCTCACGCAGGAAAACGATGAAGAAATACATCAGGATAAGACTTTGCCAACAAACAGCAACCTTGTACGCCTTCAGAGTCCTCCTGGATGGAGAAAGAAAAATGTTGTGAAGAAACGGAGAGTGGTGGTCATGGGGGATTCCCTGTTGAGAGGAACAGAGGCCGCTATCTGCTGACCGGATATAACTTCAAGAGAAATGTGCTGTCTTCCAGGTGCAAAAATTAAAGATGTGTCTGACAGGATATCAGGACTCTTCAGACCTACAGATGACTACCCATTCCTGCTACTACATGTGGGGACAAATGACACCGTAAGAAACGACCTGGAAACCATCTGCAGAGACTTTGAAGACTTAGGCAAGAAAGTGAAAGAACTGGGAGCGCAGGTGGTCTTCTCTTCCATCCTCCCAGTGGATGGCCATGGAACAAGGAGGTGGAATAAGATTCTGCAGGTGAACAACTGGCTACGTCGATGGTGCCGTCAGCAACGATTTGGATTTCTGGATCACGGAGTGAACTACTTATACGATGGACTACTTGCTAGAGATGGGGTGCACCTTACGAAGACTGGAAAGCAGGTATTTGGAAGTCACCTTGCTACACTTGTAAGGAGAGCTTTAAACTAGAACAACATGGGAAGGGAAGCAAAAGACCAGAAAAAGCCATACACCTGACAAATGCTATTGAGAACTCTGCTATTAGAAGTGGAAAGGAAGAACAAAGACGAAAGAATCTAATTAATAAAAATATTGGAGAAAGAGAAACCAATCACAAACTAAAATGTTTCTATACTAATGCACAAAGCATGGGCAACAAACAAGGAGAATTGGAACTACTAACACAGGAAAAGAAATATGATGTCATTGGAATCACTGAAACTTGGTGGGACAATACACATGATTGGAATACAAGACTAGAAGGATACAACTTATTTGCAAGAAACAGACTTGATAAACGAGGAGGGGGTGTCGCATTGTATGTTAGAAATGCGTATATCTGCACAGAGATTGAAGCTTCAGAGACTGGGAGTTCTGTGGAAACTGTTTGGGTAAGAATACAAGGACAGAACAATGGAAAGGACACCATTGTAGGCATTTACTACAGGCCGCCTGTGCAAGCTGAAGATATGGATGAACTCTTTATGCATCAAATGGCCAAGTTCTCCAAAAAATATAACATAGTTGTCATGGGAGATTTCAACTATCCAGACATTTGTTGGGAATCTCTCTCAGGCAAAACTAACAGGTCAAGGAAATTCTTATCCTCTCTTGCTGACAACTTTATCTTCCAAAAGGTAAAGGAGAAAACAAGGGGAACTGCTACCTTGGATCTAATCCTTATAAACAGGGAGGAAATGGTTGAGGAGGTAAAAGTGGCTGGGACCCTAGGAGGTAGCGACCATGCTATTTTAGAATTTTGGATAACTAGAGGCGGAAGACCTGTGAAGACTCAGACGTCAAGGTTAGATTTCAGAAAGGCAGATTTTAAGGGATTCAGAAAGAGAATTGGAGGGATCCAATGGCTGGATATCCTTAAAGACAAATGTCCAGGAAGGATGGGAAATCTTGAAAAATGAAATTCTCAAAGCACAGTTGTTAACAATTCCGAAAAGAGGGAAGAATAGGAAGCATTTAAGGAAACCAGGATGGATGAACACAGAACTTAAGCACATGCTAAAAAGGAAGAAAAAAATGTTTATAAAATGGAAAGAAGGAGGCATTTCTAAAGAAGAATATAATGCTGTCTGCAGAACCTGCAGGGCACAAATCAGATTAGCTAAAGCTGAAAATGAATTGAGGCTTGCAAGAGATGTCAAAAGCAATAATAAAGGATTTTGGGGATATGTCAAAAGTAAAAGAAAAGTCAAAGATGCTATAGGATTTTTACAGGATGAAAATGATGAAATGGTAAGACAGGATGTTGAGAAGGCTGAACTTTTAAATTCCTATTTTGCATCTGTTTTCTCTCAGAAAGGAAATGTAACATCAACTGTTATTCACTGTCCTATTAAGGGAATAGAAGAATCCAGGATATCTATAAACAGAAAGATAGTGAGGAAACACTTAGCTAACCTAAATGAATTCAAGTCTCCAGGTCCAGATGAATTACACCCCAGAGTACTGAAGGAGATAGCAGAAGAAATTTTTGAACCCCTCTCCATAATCTTTGAAAATTCTTGGAGAATAGGAGATGTGCCAGAAGACTGGAGAAGAGCAAATGTTGTTCCTATCTTCAAAAAGGGGAAGAAGGTGGACCCAGGCAACTATAGGCCGGTGAGTCTGACTTCTATACCAGGAAAGATCTTTGAACAAATTATTAAACAACATGTATGTCAATACCTGGATAAGAATGAAGTGATTAAACAGAGTCAGCATGGGTTTGTAACTAATAAGTCATGTCAGACTAATTTAATTTCCTTCTATGATGGTATTACTGATTGGGTGGATCAAGGAAATGCTGTAGATATAGTATATCTTGACTTCAGCAAAGCATTTGACAAAGTCTCTCATACAATCCTTATTGAAAAAATGACTAAGTATGGAATGGACAAGGCAACTGTTAGGTGGATTCATAACTGGCTTAGTGATCGGACCCAAAGAGTGGTCGTAAATGGCTGCACATCCAGTTGGAAGAATGTCTCAAGTGGGGTACCACAGGGCTCTGTCCTGGGCCCTGCATTGTTCAACATCTTTATCAACGATTTAGATGAAGGAATTGAGGGTAAACTGATTAAATTTGCTGATGACACAAAGCTAGGAGGGATAGCTAATACTAGAGAAGAGAGAGAGAGGATTCAAAAAGATTTAAATAAACTGGAGAAGTGGGCAGCAACTAACAGAATGGTTTTTAACAGGGAGAAATGCAAAGTACTACATCTGGGCAATAAAAATGAAAAAAGCATATATAGAATGGGAGGAATAGGGCTAAGTGACAGCACATGTGAAAAAGACTTGGGTATACTAATAGATCACAGACTGAATATGAGTCAACAGTGTGATGCAGCAGCAAAAAAGGCAAATGCAATTCTAGGATGTATTAACAGAAGCATACAGTCTAGATCACGTGAAGTAATTATTTCCCTCTACTCCTCTTTGGTCAGACCTCATCTGGAATATTGTGTCCAATTTTGGGCACCACATTTTAAAAAAGACAGCAACAAACTAGAGCAAGTTCAGAAAAGAGCGACCAGAATGGTGACCGGTCTGCAAACCCTGTCTTATGAGGAAAGGTTGCAGGATTTGGGAATGTTTAGTTTGCAAAAGAGAAGACTGAGAGGAGACTGAATAGCTGTCTACAAATATCTAAAGGGCTGTCACATTGTAGAAGGATCAACTTTATTCTCATTTGCACAAGGAAAGACTAGAAGCAATGGGATGAAGCTGAATGGGAGGAGACACAGATTAGATATTAGAAAAAACTTTTTGACAGTTAGAGTGATCAATGAGTGGAACAGGCTGCCACGAGAAGTGGTGAGTTCTCCTTCAATGGAAGTCTTCAAACAGAGGCTGGACAGACATCTAACTGGGATGATTTAGCGAATCCTGCTTTGAGCAGGGGGTTGGACCAGATGGCCCAGGAGGTCCCTTCCAACTCTACGATTCTATGATTCTATGATTCATACCCCGTTCTCTCTCTCTTTCATACCCCGTTCTCTCTCTCTTTCATACCCCGTTCTCTCTCTCTTTCATACCCCGTTCTCTCTCTCTCTTTCATACCCCGTTCTCTCTCTCTCTCTTTCATACCCCGTTCTCTCTCTCTCTCTTTCATACCCCGTTCTCTCTCTCTCTCGCTCTCTCTTTCATACCCCGTTCTCTCTCTCTCTCTCTCGCTCTCTCTTTCATACCCCGTTCTCTCTCGCTCTCTCTTTCATACCCCGTTCTCTCTCGCTCTTTCATACCCCGTTCTCTCTCTCTCTTTCATACCCCGTTCTCTCTCTCTCTTTCATACCCCGTTCTCTCTCTCTCTTTCATACCCCGTTCTCTCTCTCTCTTTCATACCCCGTTCTCTCTCTCTCTTTCATACCCCGTTCTCTCTCTCTCTCTCTCTTTCATACCCCGTTCTCTCTCTCTCTCTCTTTCATACCCCGTTCTCTCTCTCTCTCTCTTTCATACCCCGTTCTCTCTCTCTCTCTCTTTCATACCCCGTTCTCTCTCTCTCTCTCTCTCTTTCATACCCCTCTCTCTCTCTTTCATACCCCTCTCTCTCTCTCTTTCATACCCCTCTCTCTCTCTTTCATACCCCTCTCTCTCTCTCTTTCATACCCCTCTCTCTCTCTTTCATACCCCTCTCTCTCTCTCTCTTTCATACCTCTCTCTCTCTCTCTCTCTTTCATACCTCTCTCTCTCTCTCTCTCTTTCATACCTCTCTCTCTCTCTCTCTTTCATACCCCGTTCTCTCTCTCTCTCTTTCATACCCCGTTCTCTCTCTCTCTCTCTCTTTCATACCCCGTTCTCTCTCTCTCTTTCATACCCCGTTCTCTCTCTCTCTCTTTCATACCCCGTTCTCTCTCTCTCTCTCTCTCTTTCATACCCCGTTCTCTCTCTCTCTCTTTCATACCCCGTTCTCTCTCTCTCTCTCTCTTTCATACCCCGTTCTCTCTCTCTCTCTCTCTTTCATACCCCGTTCTCTCTCTCTTTCATACCCTGTTCTCTCTCTCTTTCATACCCTGTTCTCTCTCTCTTTCATACCCTGTTCTCTCTCTCTCTCTTTCATACCCCGTTCTCTCTCTCTCTCATACCCCGTTCTCTCTCTCTCTTTCATACCCCGTTCTCTCTCTCTCTCTCTCTCTTTCATACCCCGTTCTCTCTCTCTCTCTCTCTCTTTCATACCCCGTTCTCTCTCTCTCTCTTTCATACCCCGTTCTCTCTCTCTCTCTCTCTTTCATACCCCGTTCTCTCTCTCTCTCTCTCTTTCATACCCCGTTCTCTCTCTCTCTCTCTCTTTCATACCCCGTTCTCTCTCTCTCTCTTTCATACCCCGTTCTCTCTCTCTCTCTTTCATACCCCGTTCTCTCTCTCTTTCATACCCCGTTCTCTCTCTCTCTCTCTCTCTCTCTCTTTCATACCCCGTTCTCTCTCTCTCTCTCTCTCTCTTTCATACCCCGTTCTCTCTCTCTCTCTTTCATACCCCGTTCTCTCTTTTTCATACCCTGTTCACTGGCTCGTGGATCCTTTTCTTCCCCGGCGACTCCGCAACATAGCTGTGTCAGGCGCCGTAAGATGCTCCGCATATACTTCCGGTCCCTCCATTCACGGCTGGATCCGGCACTCCATCTTTTTGCCGCACGGAGCCGGAATGCCACCGACGGACGTGTGAAAGTAGCCTTAGGTGAGCATAAACTATGCCAGGAAGGCCCACAAAATGAATTCAGACGGAAGCCATTGAAAACACGGCTTAACAGTGTATCCCTAGCCTAACTCCTCCAAAAATCACTCTAAAGCGTTGTCCATTTGGCATCTCCCCTTCCAATTTATTGTACACTACCCGTGGTCAAGTGTACTGTATCCCCTCTAGTAGTAGAGACAGATTGCAGGAAATCAGGGCAAATCTTTGATAGACAAAAAAAAAAAAAAACTCTGATAAGCATAAAAGAGGCAAACAAGTCATTGAGCAATTGCATGACAAACGTATGTTGGGAAGTGAGCGGAAAGATGGTTCCAACACATATGATGCTGACAGAATGCTGAGTAACACGTTTCAAAGCATGAAGGTTAGGACAATTCCTGGCCATATTAAACTGGCATATGCACAAAGTACAGTTTTAAGTGGTTGCAGGGGATGAGGCCAGTGAGACCATGGTTTTCTGCATTTTTTTTTGGTTAGGAGATAAGCAGGAGTGCAGCTAAAAGCAAGGTAATAAGCGTACAGTGCCATGCTGAAATTCACTTACCAGAAATTCTTTAGTGCGACTCATTTTCCACAAACTTTTTAGCTGTATAAATTATATTTATATTATCTATACACCACGTGGAAAGCAGTTTAAGTTTTATTACTGTCAATAACTGGATCGGAAAAAAAAATGAACACTATTTAAGATCTGTTTAAATATCTTGCTGATAAAAAGGAGTCATTTTGATCTACACCAGTTTTCAAATATATTACTCTGTAAAGCAAACAGGTTCCTAATGCTAAGTAATGGGCGTTCAGTCTTTCACATTTCACTGGTTTTACAGTCAGTATTTGCTGCCACCTTCTGTTAAATCTCACTCATTTTCATATCCCTGCAGAAAACACAATTAAGTTACATGGAAAGAAAGTGACCATCATCCACTCACTACAGAGATTTATTTACACTGCTTGCTAGCCTTTCACGTACAGGTTCTGTATCAAATATTACAAGTATTAAATCTTAGAGGAGTCAGGGGATGTTATGAGGTTTCATAGTATAAGGCTACGTGCACACGTATGCAGAAATTTTCTGAGAAAAACCAGACTCCTTCCCAGGAAATCCGCAATTTTTTTTTTGTGGATTTTTTGCTTTTTTTCCCGGAGCATCCTAATACAATGAAATCCGCAGATTTTCTGCAAAATTAATGAACATGCTGTGTTTTTTATGCGGAAAAAAAGCATCATGAGCATAAAAATTGCGGATTTCATTCTAATAGGATGCGTTTAAGCGGTTTTGCAGGGGGAAAACGCTAAAAAAAGCGAAAAATCCTGAACGTGTGAACAGAGCCTTAGGATTTACATTTTTTTTTCTATAGCCTTTAAAAACAAAGAAAAAAAAACACAGGCAGGTAGTTGCTACCTACCTGCCTGCTCTCTACAGAGTAGTCATCGACCTCTCCTGCTGGCAACGCAATTTCTCCACATCAAATAAGCTATTCTTCAGAACAGCTCTGTCAACGGGGCATGACTACCAACATCATGCCAACTGACAGCTGGCTCCCCACATTTAGGCAGCAGGGAGCCAGATGACAAATCACACCCCAACGGAGTAGAACGGAAAAGCTGCTGCTCTGTCGACGCCAATGTCAGTGGAAGCCACAGAATCGCCAGCAGGAGCGCTCTGAAACCCGCCGTTTACCTTGAATACCAGCTCCCAGCGCCATCACGCTGGTATCTAAGGTACACAGCGGGTAACTAAGTGACGTGTGCACTTGTTACCCGTGTCGTCGCTGGTCCTGATCGCTGGTGAGATCTGCCTGTTTGGCATCTCACCAGCGGTCATGTAGCGACACCAGCGATCCTGACAAGGTCATATTGTTGTTGGGATCACTGGTGCGTCGCTATGTGTGACGGGGGCCTAAGGCTTTGTTTGGTTGAGAACACAAGGCAGGTATCGCTTAAAAATTAGACAAGAATCATGCACTTTCCCCATATGAGCTAATTAGACATGTTCTGCTGTAGTTTTTCTGTAGAACCAAACGGAAATATTTCCCATTTATAAACTGACAGCTATCTGCTTACACTGTGTATAGGCAGAAAGCTGATGATCAGCATTGTAAGGTAGGTAAGCTGGATCTCCGGTTAACCCAGCTCTTCTGCCCCGCTCTGCTGATTGACAAGCTGTCAGTCAAATGGGGTAGTTTGGAGCTAACCAAAGCTCATGCATAGCAGACTACTGGGAAAAAAAAAACTCACTATAGAGAGGGCTAACTATATTGCAACAGAAATCAGTCTTTTCAGAGCTGCGACAAGATTTTCAGTAAAGGCGCATTCAGACAGCCATATAAAATCAGACCGAGATCGAACCAAAGTCTCCTGATCCGAGCGTGGCTGCTGCATAGAAATGCATGAAGAGGTCACACTCTGGTTGGGAGAGCTGACGGCCAGTCTACAGACTGCGGTCTGATCTCGTTCTGATTTATACAGCTGTCTCACTGCACCCCAAGTGACATGACCATTACAGTAAATAGCTGATCACTCTCCCCAGTCGCACAAGCTTGCTGCCTTGGGGTAATCCTTGACTCTGATCTCTCCTTCAAACCACATATCCAAGCCTTTTCCACTTCCTGCCAACTTCAACTCAAAAATATTTCCGGATCAATACATTCCTCAACCAAGAATCAGAAAAAAACTAGTGCATGCCCTCATCTCCCGCCTTGACTACTGCATTCTCCTGCTCTGTGGCCTCCCCTCTAACACTCTCGCACCCCTCCGATCTATTCTAAACTCTGCTGCCTGACTAATCCACCTGTCCCCCCGCTATTCCCCAGCCTTTCCCATCTGTCAATCCCTGCACTGGCTCCCCAATACCCAAAGTTCAAAACCCTAACCATGACATACAAAAGCCATCTACAACCTGAGTCCTTCATAAATCTGTGACCTCGTCTCCCAGTACTTACCTGCATGCAACCTCTGATCCCCACAAGATCTCCTTCTCTACTCCCCTCTCATCTCCTCTTCCCACAGTCGCATGTAAGATGTCTCCCAAGCATCCCCCGTACTCGAATGCTCTACCCCAACATTTCAGACTCTTGCCTACCATGGAAACCTTGGAAAGGAACCTGACGACTCACCTTTTCCGACAAACCTGCAACCTCCAGTAACCACTAAACCGCTACATGACCAGCTCTCCCCTCACCAATCCCTTGTAGATTGAGCCCTCGCCTGCAGGGTCCTTCAGTCTCCTGTACAAGTCATGACTTGTATTGTTTAAGATTATTATACTTGTTTATTATGTATACCCCACATGTAAAGCGCCATGGAATAAATTGCGCTATAATAATAACCCTGGAATCAGGGTCCCTGTCCTTTCATTATGCTGATCAAGCATAAAATCAGAGACCTAATAAGGCCCAGTTCACACACAAGCAAAAATATAGATTTAAAATATAGATTTTCCAACTGCGCGCGGATTTTTCCGCACGGAGTCTGCAGAATCCGCAGGTGAAATGACCTGCGTTTTACTGTGGATTTCGCCTGCAGATTCCTATAATGGAATGTGTGTAAAAACGCTGTGGAATCCGCACAAATCTGACATGCTGTCGAAAATAAACCACTGCGTTTCCACACGGAATTTTCCGCAGCATGGGCATAGTGGGTTTTTTTTCCCCATTGGATAACATTGTACTGTATTTTCTGGCGAATCCGCAGCAGATCTACAGGGCCAAACCCTTACAGAGCTAGCATATTGCATGAAATTTTAAGAAATATAATGCACATGCTGTGAAATGCACCTATATCTCTTATTGATGTGGAGGATGCAAGAGCCGTAGCATGTCAATTTATGCTGTGTACATAGATTTCACCCTTTCATACAAAAGGTTGAAACGTGCAGCTTCCATGATCCTCTTTTGCAATGATATTTTTCGCTCCAGATATCACTGCAGTAAAATACATTCCGTGGGCTCATTGCCTAAGCCCTCAGGCTATGTGCACACGGTGCGTATTCTGTGCAGAATTCACAAGATCCGCAGGTCAAATGACCTGCATTTTTCCTGCGGATTTCTTCCTGTGTTTCTGCGGTTTTCCACCTGCGGACTCCTATAGTGCAGTAGGTGGAAAACTGCAGGGGGGGGGCAAGACAGTAGGCAGAGCAGTCTCTGCAGAGTCATGTGACATGGAGGAAAAAGCAAGGGGACCATAATTTGCTGTCACAATGTGGCATGTATACAACAAAAATAGGAAATTTTGAATTTTCCCTTTCAGGACAAGACACGAGAACAACAATGCATCCCAGGTACAAATCAAAGAAATGAGCAGGGTCTTAAGTTGGTATAAATGTAATTTGTAGGAGCATGTTCACATTGTGGCCAGTTGACAAACAAAACCCAAGAAAAAAACAAAAATGAGCATATACTCTGTAGTAAGTAGATAGCAATAGTAAAGGAAAAAATAAAAAAAAAAATATATATATATAGTGCTTCATTAACACCTTTGATCAAAAAATGCGTAAAAGCCAATTGGGTACACCTTGTTGCGGTGGGATGGCCAAGTACAAATCAGTAGAAAATACAAAACAAAATATTTAGTGAGATCTATGACACCCCTTCAAAGGATCAAATGGAGAACAGACATGATCTCAGCAATACTTGATATGACGCGCTGTGTACACACTCTGTGCTGCCCCTACAGGGATCATATGTCTATACATTAGCCTCATTCAAAATATACACTGACAGGAGCTAATTGCGGTGTTTACATAGGCCTGGATGATCATGAAAATGTATTTTCAAATTAATTATACTTTGTACTGCCCTAAGGCACGAAGAAAGACGGCAAGCCAAATTAGTATACAAGTTCAATATACACAACTCCTATATCTGAGGATCTTAGCATTCTAGGAAAAATCCCTCTACAGAGCTGCAGCATGGCTGATGGACTGCTCTGCAGAGGTTCTCTCTCAGAGACTGTATATATTTATACAAGTTAATTAAATCACCTTACAGGCGCCACTTTCTAGAATAAACAAAGCCGATATCATTGCTTGTCTGGATTGTATTTCTCTTAGGTTTCTTTTTTAAGCCCAATACTAAGCGTCCCCAATTTCCCTAATGGAGTCTGTGTAAGGGTAAGTGCACACGTAGTTATTTTGGTTGTGCGGATTTTGTTGGAAAATCTATTTATCTGCGGTTTAGCCTGCGGTTTTGCCCTGCGGTTTCACACCTCATAATAAGGTGTGAAACCGCACAAAGAATTGACATGCTGCGGATTGTAACCCGCAGCAAAACCGCGCGGAAAAATCCGCAGCATGTGCACTGCGTTTTTTTTCCCATAGGAAATAAAGGTACTGTACAATGCAGCAGAATCTGCTGCGGACCTGCAGAGCCAAAACCGCTATGGATCCGCAGCAGAATCCGCAGCGTGTACACATACCTGAAAAGGTCAAAAAGTCCTAACCGTCTTACAGGGAGCCTGTCACCCCATTTTTGGACCATGAGCTGCCGGCACCGCCATCAGGGGCTTATCTACAGCATTCTAACAGGGCAGATAAAGTACGGACGAGTGAGAGGCGTTAAAAGCACGCATTACACACGGACAAATTATTCTCTATGGGTTTGCTCCCAACAGCCGTATATTTCTCGTGCGTATTCTGCGGTCAGTGCCAATCGCAGCATGCTGCGATTGTCAGCGTACTACGCCAATGCAAGTCTATGGGTGCGTAAAAAATACGGATTACGCATGGACCACACATGTGACTTGCGAGAAATACGCACCCGGTGTCTTTTAGAAAAGCCGGCAATTCAGTGCGCTATACAGTAAAATCACTGACAAGTTTAATAAAGAAAGAAAAGATATATACACATAGAATACATATTATATATACACATGCATGTCAGTGTGACTATATATATATATATATATATATATATATATATATGTGTGTGTGTCAGTGTCCAGCTGCAGCAATGATACTCCTGGGTCTTTCCATCTGGTAATCAAGTACCTGCACGGACTGGATTAGGAGTAAATCCTTCAATAAGAGAACAAAAAGGAAATCCAGCAAGAACTCAGCAAACCAGGATTGGAGTAAAATTATGCTTTTCTTTATTTCTTCAACAAGGTATAAAAACAACCCACAAGAGTCAGAAACCAGAGTACATGGCAGAAATTAGCACAAATGGGACTACGCGTTTCGGCAGCCTAATCCGCCTTCTTCACGGGTCAATGGTTTGGACCGTGAAGAAGGCGGATTAGGCCGCCGAAACGCATAGTCCCAGTTGCGTTTATTCCTGCCATGCACTCTGGTTTCTGATTCTTGTGGGTCGTTTTTATACCTTGTTGAAGAAATAAAAAAAAGTATCATTTTACTCCAATCCTGGTTTGCTGAGTTCTTTCTGGATTTCCATATATTTATATATTTTCACAGAGTTCTTCATAGCAGAATAGCCGCTAATTAAATTGCCGGCTTCTATCAAATAATTCCCCAACCTGACATGAAATGACACATGGTTTACATTCAGTAAAGCATTTCATTTCATGTTTTTTTTATATATCCTTGCCAAATAATTAGATGAGGGATTGTGTGCAAACTTTGGGAGTTGTAGTTGTTATTTTAAGGGGTTAATTCTTTGTTAAAAAATGCGTGGGCTTCCCATTGCCTTATATTGGTGGCGAGTGGGTTAATATAACAAAGGGTTAATGTCACCATTCGATTGTAAGGTGACATTAACCCTTTGTTAGATTAACCCATTCGCCACCGCTACAGGGCAATGGGAAGCCCATGCATTTTTTAACAACGAATTAACCCCTGAAAATAACTACAACTCCCAAATTTTGCACACAAACCCGCATCGAATTATTAGTCAAGGACATATAAAAAACATGAAATGAAATGCTTTACTGAATGTAAAGCATGTGTCATTTCATGTCGGGTTGGGGAATTATTTTATAGAAGCCGGCAATTTAATTAGCTGCAATTCTGCTATGAAGAACTCTGTGATATATATATTTATCTCAATGACTTGTGTATATACACAGTGTGTATATATACACATACACACACACACATTCTATGTGTCTATATCTATTACTTCGTTTCTGTTAGAAACCCTGTCATAGGGCTCCATTATATGTCCATTTTGCAAGGCGGCGAGAAAATCTCGCCATACGGATGCTGACATGCGCAAAATACGCAACCACACCTTGCTTACGGATGACATACGGAGCACTATTTAGGGGTCATTCATCCGTATTACGCCTGTAAACTACGGACCGTATTTTACGTCGGTTAGTGTGACCCCGGCCTAAAAAGGAGACATGCATAGAGATGTATAGCAAAGTCATGCAGTTTAAAGCACCTGACACAGGCCAATAAAAGGAGCAAGATAAGTTTTCTGCTAGGGTGTCTTGTCTGGCAGCATAAAATGACTGTTCAAACCAAGCACACTGCTTGGCGCACCCTTCGTGTGACCACCTATCCACCCACTGGTTTTGCATCCAGCTCTACCCCAATCTTCATTGACATCTCTGGCTTAACAGTAGCCAGGAAAAAAAAGGTAGAGATGGATGAAAAATAAGTAGGTGGGATGGTGCACAGACAAACTCAAACAATACTTTGAATGTGGCGCCCCTGAGGGTTCAGTTGCCACAGAGGTACTGCACCTCAACCAGAGGTGTGGTATCCAACTTCCCAGTAAGGGAGAGACACCAAACCACACACAGAACACCTGACAAGTACTATGACACTCACCTCATACTTACACTATGGCCAGGCAGGGATTGACTCACTCTGTTTGGATAAGAATGGGTGCTGGGAGGTGGGCGGAACTTGTAAGCTGTGTGTTGTCCAGCAGCTCCTATGCTGGAGGAGGACGAGGATGGAAGGAAGGTTCCCTGGAAGAGGGAAGGGATTCTAGAGGCACGGGATAGGCAGAGGCCACCCGTGGGGCTCGTTCCACACTGATAGCCATCAGGTCACAGAGGGGACTCGGCCCCTTAAGGCCCCGTCACAATAAGCGATATCGCTAGCAATATTGCTAAAGCGTCACCGATTTTGTGACGCAGCAGCGATATTGCTAGCGATATCGCTATGTGTGATACTTACCTCTGACCGGCTCCCCCGCTGGTTATCGCTGATCGCGCGATAACGTCCTGGGCCGTTTCTCGTCGGCCGCTTCTTGCTGGCGCCGACGAGCGATGTGTGGAAGCGGGCGGGCGTCTTCATCGCCGCGTCTGACAGGTAACGATCGCTGCTGCGTCGCTACATCGCTAGTGAGATCTGCCTGTTTGGCAGCTCACTAGCGACCACTTAGTGATGCACCAGCGATCCTGACTGGGTCATATCGTTGTCGGGATCACTGGTGCATCGCTTAGTGTGTGACGGGGCCTTTAGCCTAGTGGATTGAACTAAGGACTTATCTAGCAAAGCAGACAGCGGTAGCCACTTTAGGGGTCACAGCCATTATCCACAGTAATCTCGCCGGAAAGGCAGCAAGGAGCAGGATCAAGGAAACGAATTGTGCACGTTATCCGACAGGATCTGCAGCTGCTAGCCTGGGACACCGACTGTGAGGTGTTGCGTAGGAGAAGGCGGGGAAAGCAACACAGTGAGACGGCTAGGAAAGGTACAAATTGAGGGGAGTTCTGGAAAGGTGTGCTCTATCCGTCTGGGAAGATTGCTGGACTCCTGGCCTGAAGGACGCAGCACCAAGTGGGCAACCTGCATGCAAATGAACTGTGAGTAAAAGCCTTGGAACTGCACTCAGCTGTGTCATTGCCTTCTTCCTGCGCCAACTCACTCGGCACTGCTACAACCTTTACCTCATACTACATCATCCACTCCTTTAACATCTACTACTACTGCTCTGGGACTACAGCTCTACCTATGGAGAGCCATTACATCTTTGCAGTGCCCCACCACCTGTCCCAGAGGACCGCACCGCAGTGTCGGCTTAACACCTTCATTGCCGAATACCACAGGTGGAGTTACGAATCATCTATCTATAAACTTTATTCAGCTACATTTCACCCATTTTACATTGGCCACCCAGAGCCACGGACCGGGTCACCGCCTCCTATCCCTTTAAGACACCAACCCGGTACCGAGTATCCCACAGTCCTGGGGGTGATCCAATCTTGGCGTCACTAACAGGATTACGAAGCCTGCTGCCACTGGTTCCTGTGTGCCAAAGATTTGACTGATTTGTGAAATGCTGAACCTAAAATGTGCAAAGGAATTGATTTATTGAACTGTGATTTTGAATGTAAAGATGGCCGCCATGGCTGTGAAGTAAGGTGTGCCTTCGTGGTCAGCACCCAAGAAAGAGCACGAAACAATATGAACGCCCCCTGCCTTTAATTCTATGCGATAGCATCATGGTCGACAGCCGGAGGGGTCCGCCTCCTAGCCTGGTCTGGCAGCAAAGAAAAGAGACACCACCCCCAGGGGGCAGAGAGAGGCCCCGCACCGGTTAAACAAAGTGGAAGAGAAGGGAGAGCACCAGGAAGACGCTATGGCGAGTGAAAGCTGGAGACTCCCCAGGCCAGGAAGACAGAGGCTCCAACCGGTCGTCGGTAGCTGACCTGGCACTCCTGGAAGGAGAAGTTGAGGAGCTGCACACACAACTGAAACCAGTGTCGCAATGGAAGGAGTCCGGCACCAGAGAAATGCAGGTAACCGGCGACGACATCACTACTGCAGCTGATGACACCCTGGTGGAACTCCTGACACCCACAAACAGTGCACACCAGCCACACAGTCACCGGGTGTGGAATCCATGATCCTGGTGCTATGCAATGTGCCTGTGGACAGAAATGGTCCTGTGCTTGCACAGCCATCAAGTGGCAGCAGCCATCAAGTGGCAGCAGCCAAGTTCTACTATGCAAGCAGCCAAAACCTGATGCTAATCAGAACTGACTTGCACTAATGTACATAAGTTACCCAGGAGGGTTTTTGCACGTTTCCCATTAAAGTGTTTCTTTTATAATAAGAACATGAACCCTGAGTGATCCAGACACTCCACTTGTAAATAGTTAGCGCCTATCAAGGTGCTCTCTTTCTTGGTTTTACATGAGTCTTTAGGAAAATAAGAATCCATCATTTCACAAAATCACAGACCTGAACAAAAACTTGTTGGATGTGGCCGAAGACAAGGTCTAAGCGGGAAGACCAGAATGTCCTGCATCCCACCCAGGACCACCGTTGGAGGTTTGGAGCGGGTCCTCCACACAGTACAAGGATATTAGAAGATACCCTGGCTGGGGCAGTATTTGCCATTCATCATTGATAATTGCTGCTTTTCATTGTAATTAATAAAAAACGTGTTAGATCTGTAAATCTTATGCAATATGTAGGAAATGTATATTGATAGGTATAGAATTTTGATATGAAAAGTAAATGTGTATAGATAGTTAAGTACAGCAGTGGCGAACCTTAGCTGGCGGTTGTCACTCAGAACCTTTTGGTTAGAAGCACTTTATAGGAATGTTTTAGTATATTCATGACGTAGACAGTATGGTAAAAGATAGAAATGTTTATATTAGTATAGGTATGATAGACTGGTTTATAATGCATGAGGTAACAAATGAGTATACTGTTACAGGGACAAGAGAGTATCCAGATCTGGAGGCAAACCTGAAGAGGAAGCAGTTGCCCCAGTAGCACTTTAAAACAATGCGACCAGAGTTAGATAACACTTAGGGAGTAAGAAATATAGGATGGGTATTAGCATAGCATAAATAATGCAAGATAGTATATAGGATATAGATTGTCGTTAAAATGTAATGTTCAAGAGAAAGTGCCTCCCGTAAAGGGAAGTTGAGTTGAAAATGTTTTATCTGATAACACGTGTTTAAAAATATTTTTGCATGTTCCAGTAACATCATGTTTTTCTCACTTTGTTTGAGCCCGTGGACATGCGTTTAACAGGGGCGGGTATGTGGCGCCCCTGAGGATTCAGACGTCAGAGGTACTGCACCTCAACCAGAGGTGTGATATCCCACTTCCCAAGGTAAGGGAGAGACGCCCAACAAGTACTCTGACACTCACCTCTTACTATGGCCAGGCAGGTATTGACTCACCTGGTTTGGATAGGAATGGGTGCTGGGAGGTGGGCGGAGCTTGTAGGCTGAGCAGGATAGCAGAAGGGGAAGTTAGAGAGATTCCCCTTAGGGGGAGGAAGTGAACAGACTTGTTGTCCAGCAGCTCCTATGCTGGAGGTGCTGCTGGGGGAGGACAAGGATGGAAGGAAGGTTCCCTGGAAGAGGAAAGGGATTTTAAAGGCACGGGATAGGCAGAGGCCTGCCGTGGGGCTCGTTCCATGCTGATAAGCCATCAGGTCACAGAGGGGACTCAGCCCCTTAGCCTAGTGGATTGAACTAAGGACTTATCTAGCAAAGCCGACAGCTGTGGCCACTTTAGGGGGTCACTGTCCACAGTTATCTCGCCGGAAAGGCAGCAAGGAGTAGGATCAAGGAAACGAATTGTGCACGTTATCAGACAGGATCCACAGCTGCTAACCTGGGACACTGACTGTGAGGTGTTGCATAGGAGAAGGCAGAAAAGGAACACAGTGAGACAGCCAGGAAAGGTACAAATTGAGGGGAGTTCTGGAAAGGTGTGCTCTATCCATCTGGGAAGATTGCTGGACTCCTGGCCTGAAGGACGCAGCACCAAGTGGGCAATCTGCATGCAACTGAACTGTGAGTAAAAGCCTTGGAACTGCACTCAGCTGTGTCATTGCCTTCTTCCTGAGCCAACTCACTCGGCACTGCTATAACCTTTACCTCATAGCAGTGGCGTAGCAACTGTTTGTGGCACCCGGGGCGGTCGAAAAATTTGCTGCCCCTTTGGTCATTGATAATCCGGATCCCGGAAGCATCCGAAGAGCCCACACTACACTCAAAGATCTAATTTTTAGTCTGCTACTAGCTCTGCTGTTATTTCTAAATTTCTAGACTTTCATCTTCTTGCAGTTCTCTAGATATACACGGGTATAGGATGTGTATGAAATCCAGCAGACCTGTGTATGCGGTCATACATGATGAGAGCGGAACCCCGGCCCCTGCACTCGGCTGGGGGCCACCGTACGGCTGTGTACTTAAGGAGCATCCCCAGAATGACAACCGATGGTGCGGTGTGACATCACATCACTACGACCATTAGGACGGCTAGATGAGGTCTCCACCATCATCATCATCATCATCTATGATGCAGGACAGAACGTGAACACTGCAGATGATTGGTGGCATTGGACTGGCTGCAGCGGTCTCGAGACACCCCTTCCAGACATTGATGACCATAGATTGCCCGAGACTCCGCTGTGAGCGTGACGAGCGGCGCTGATCCAGGGGGCAAGAATAGGATTTGGGGGTCTCGGCTTAATTATTCCACCTTGGACCCAACAATAAGTGATGGAAATCCCCTTAAACTGTGGTGTAGAGATGAGACCACCCAGCACCGGCCTCACTATCAGGGGGCGCAGAGAATTGCCCCATTTATATCATATCAAAGGGCACACGAAGGGAGGTGAAGGACTACAACCCCCAGCAGACACCCCCACAGTAATGTGCCTGCCCCACACCCCAGGACACAAGTAATGAGGGGCAGAGAACTGGTGACAGTACAGACCCCAAGGAGCCCTTGTGGGGTCCCAGACGAGGACTGCGGGCTGCCAGTGTGTGCGCCCACCTCCACCTGCCCTGCTGTACTGGGCACAGGAATGGCGCTGGTGTCGGGCACTCACACCGCCAGAGACCTCTCACCTTGTCAGACGGCGGCTCTGCAATGAATGAATGGTGCCTCGACCCGTCCTCCCGGGAAGGCTGCCAGCGTCCCCGCTTCCACCACAGCCCTCAGTGCCGAAGCCGCCTCAGTACCGAGGAGCAAAGGCTGGAGGGGACGGCCCGCCCCTTCTATCGGTGGCGGAACAGGCCGCTCTGCTCAGCCTCACGAGCCCGTGCACAGGCCGGCCCGATGCTGCACTGTGCCTCCGCGCTTCTCCCATGGAGGAGAGAAATTGCTGCTGCCGCGCCGCCCCAACACACGTGCCGCCTGGGACGGACCGCCCCCCCCCCCCCACGCTACGCCACTGCCTCATAGTACATCATCCACTCCTTTATCATCTACTACTACTACTGCCCTGGGACTACAGCTCTACTTGTGGAGAGCTATTACATCTTTGCTGCGCCCCACCACCTGTCCCAGAGGATCTGCACCGCAGCGTCGGCTTAACACCTTCATTGCCGAATACCACAGGTGGCGTCACAAATAATCTACCTATAAGCTTTATTCAGCTACATTTCACATTGGCCACCCAGGGCCGCGGACCAGGCCACTGCGACCTATCCTTTTAAGACACCGGCCTGGTACAGAGCCCTGGGGGTGATCCATGAACACTAAAGCTGCCAGTTGCCTGCTGTAGCTACAGCTGCATTTACACTGAAAAATTGTGGAAGTGTTTAAGAACGCTTGTTTCACATTAATCTCAGTGTAAACAGGCTGATCACACGACGAGCGAGAGACGCTTGTTTCTCGGGTGAAATGATCTCTTGTGCAGCGTAAAAGATTATCATTCTTGGCGGTGCATCGTCCTGTGTAATGAGGACACGTGCTGCTAAGAATGATGACAGCCTACATGCGCAGAGCCATCTAATATACTTGGTTCAGTGTTCATAGCATACTGTGTTCTTACTGTGTAAACAGACTATTAATCAACCGCCCATCAGGAAAAGTTTACCAATCGCCAGACGTTTAGTGCCACCAGTTGGTCCGTGTAAATGGAGACTAAGGTAGACTTTTTCCCCTCCTATGAAAAACCCCCCCCACAAATGGACCTTAAGGGTGCTAGATTATATTTTCATTTATTGACCCTTGTGCCCATCAGTGTGTCAGTTTTTTCCTCGTAGGGGAGGAAAAAAAAAAAAAAAAAAAAAGCTTAGGAAACGTCAGTCAGACAGACAATCAATACCTGATCAGTGGTGGTCCAACACCTGGACCCTCTACTGATAGCTCATGCTATCAACATTGTAGCTAATTAACTCAGTGACTTTGTAGAGTGGTGTCAAAACCCCATAACGGGAGCAGCAGTGGGGAGCCAATGTTGGACCCAGGGATGGTGAGCACTTGCTGAGTTTGTTACTTTAGGTATTTTATATAGTTTGAGGCTCACTTTCTGACTTCTACAGCCATACTAACATTGCTTTTCAAAGCAAGTACACTAGCCTCATTAAGTCCAAATATCTATTTAATAATCTATGTAGTTTGCATTCATAAATCTAGTGAGATTTGCATTGAATAACAGAATACTTCTATAACTTAACAGAACAGTAAATATTACAATGTAACACAAATGAACACCAAGAGATGCAGGATTAGTCAGTGGACCAATATAACGGTGCGTGTGGCCGTATTATGAATTTCTAAGTGTTGATTTTTACTCATCTAAACCCCATCACTGTGCCCTGTACAAAGATGGAGTACTGACACAGGTTGACTTTGTTCTGGTACGAACCACTCAATAGTGTTGAGCATTCAGATACCGCGAATATCGGCCGATACCCGATATTTGCAGTATCGGAATTCCGATACTTTTTGCATATCGAATACCGGAATCGGAAGTTCCCATAATACTATGAGCTAGTTTGATTTGATTCAGCCAATGAGGAATCCTAAGAAGTGTGGGCACATCCTATTAGGCATGTAGGCATGTCAACTAATGGCATGGCTGTGATTGGCTGCGAGCAGACCACCCAGCTGCTCCTCTCCCAGACACATGCTGAACAGTGATCTATGGAAAGTGAAACTAGTGAGGGAGGAGGAAATGACCAGTTCTCATTTCAATGCCAGAACACCCCCCCCGGACGTTTATCTTGGAAGCAAGAGATGATATCTTGGAAACCGTGCAGACTAGCCGCAGAAGGTAAATTACTTATTGTCAGCATTCTGCAGCCTAGATATGCACTGAGATTATGTGAAAAGCCCAGACAACCTTTTATGTATTTCCGCCAAGTTGGATCGCCTGCCAGGGCTGGTGGGGTACTCAGTACCGGGCCCGTTGGTTTCAATGGGAGATGTCACGGTAGCTGTGACCCAGTCCGTGGCCCTGGGCGTCCATTGTAAAAGGGAAATGTTGAACGTGTGGATAATTAAAGTTTATGAATGAATGATTCGTGACACCACCTGTGGTGTTTGGCAATGAAGATGTTAAGCCGACGCTGCAGACAGATCCTCTGGGACAGATGGTGTGGCCCTCCACAGGTAGGGCTGTAGTCCCAGGGCAGTGTAGATGGAGAGGTAGTGAAGAGACGTAGATGGTGCAGTGCCAGGCACAGATGTAGCAGTGCTGAATGTGTTGGCGCAGGAATAACTGGAGGACACCAGGGCATGTAGTTCCAAAGCTTTACTCACAGTCTGTTGTGCATACAGGTGCCCGCATCCGTGCCGTGTCCTCCGGGTCAGGGACTCAGTCAACCTCCAAGCTAGATGAAGCACTCCGTTCCAACACTCCGCCAACACGTGCCTTTTCTGAACGTCTCCCTCTATTGCTACCCAACCCTTTTAACATAGTCAATATCTTTGTAACTCCGAACGTCTTAAAAAAAATTATTTCCTGCTATTCCATTTGATTGGGCTAAACCTCTATGCCTTTAATGTCTCCTCCACCTCCCCTAATACATTCTTCATTATTCTTAGTTTTCCTTCATGTAGAATTAACCTACAAGGAAAGAAAGTTTATTTTAATTCCGATATTTGTGTCCCATTGACTTGCATTGGTTTCCGGTATCGGAATCGGCGATATCTGATACTTTTTGGGTATTGGTCCGATTCAATCCGATCCGATATTTCCCTATATCGGAAGGTATCGCTCCACACTACTCAACAAGGTTAAGGGCTATAAACACTAGCACTGAGCTTAGCTGCTAGAATGTATGGTACAGAGTCTTGGCCGTAATAACTGAAGAAGAAAATGCTGGACACACAGGGTCGGCTCAGACGGCCAGGACTCTTGGTATACACAGGAGTTCTCCAATTGCAGTGATGAACACTGGCAAGTCCAAAAATGTTTTTTAGGTTACAGCTTCTATAGATAGACCGATGCTTTCTGAACACACAGCACCCTCCTTGGCCATGCACAAGCTGTGAGGTTCTCTAATCCATCTGTATTATGGAATAAAAGATAGTTACAGCCCCTCAGTCTTCATGCACAACTCCCAGTTATGCAGGACTCAAGTGCACATAGCTCAAGGATGATTTGCACTGTCTGCTTGACTACAATGTTGCACCACAGGTGCCTGTGACAACTCTAGCAGCAACATAGTCTCAGCCATCTTTCCAACAAGAAGCCTAAGGTATGTGCACACGGTGCGGATTCTGCTGCGGTTTACAATCCACAGCATGTCAATTGTTTGGTGCAGAAACGCTGCAGTTTTACACCTTATCCATTATGAGGTGCAAAAATCGCAGGCAAAACCGCAGATAAACCGCCTGCGGATTTACCTGTGGTTTTCTCTCCAAAATCCGCACACCAAAAAAAACTGTGCGCACATAGCCTTACTCGGCACAAAATATTATAATATATATTTATTATACACACACCATATATCCATTTTTTTCTTTTTTAAAGCAGCAGCTCCTGCCATTATCAGCACACTTTTACAGACTTGCGGAGCTGCAGATCTACCCATGTGATCACAGGTCCTGCACACAAAACCCAACACCTATTAATTGTGTAATTGGAAAAAAATTAATTAAAAAAATCCACATTTGTATGTTTCAGAGAAAACAAATATAACTGAGGAGTGTCTATTTAACTTTCACAGGGGAACTAGGAAATTTAACTAACATGTCACTGCATTTTATTATTCATCTACTCAGTGTTTTTCACAGATAACACTTAATTTCCCCCCCCAAACAGTGTGTCCGCGGAAAAAAAGAAACTTAGTAATCCAGTACAAGTCCATGGGACAATGAAAAACATGGACAGCTCATTTACAACATCTTAGTGAAAAATGAGCAACACTGACTTTAGTAGCAGAAGGAGTAACTTCCCCCCCATATGAGAATTTGAGTAAATGGATCACCCCAGGGGCTGTGGGGTTTACTCGGTACCGGGCCGGTGTCTTAAAGGGATGTGTCGCGGTGGCAGTGACCCAGTCCGTGGCCCTGGGTGTCCATGTAAATAGGTGGAATAAACTTTGTGTAGATAAGTTTGTGATGCCACCTGTGGTATCTGGTCAGAAGGAGACCAGCGCTGCAGTGCAGATCCTCTGGGAAAGACATGGTGTGATGCAGCAGAGGTGTAATAGTGCTCCACAGGCAGAGCTGTAGTCCCAGGGCAGTGGTAGTAGATGTTGAGGTAAATGGTGTAGTATTCAGGCATAGATGTAGCAGTGCTGAGAAGGTGACGCAGGAAGAAGGCAGAGACACAGCTGAATGCAGTTCCAAAGCTTTACTCACATTTCTGGCATACACAGGTGCCCGCTTCAGTGCCGTGTCCTCCATGTGAGGGGCTCAGCCAACTCCCAGGCAGATGAAGTACACCCTTCCAGCACTCCTGTCCGTATGTGCCTTTACTGGACATCTCCTTACTAGTGCTAATCTGAAGTACTTGCAGTTATGAATTACTCAAGTTCCTCTTTCTGTTACTTAGAACACCACTCGCATGACAGGCAGCTGTAGCCCACTTCAGGGACTCCTTACAATCATGTCCCGGCTCACACATGTTGCTACTGTGTCGTCGATTCTTAGTTGGGAATAAAGCGTTTACAGCTTCTAGTCCTCAAATTTCTGCTGTAGGATCATTAGCATCACACAGCGCCTCGGATACCGGTGCTGGGCCTTTGGCGCATAAGCTTAGGGAAGAGCTCTGCTCTAGCCCCAGCTCTCCTCCACACGTCCCGTCCTTTCCTCTCCTTCTGGAGAACTGAGCTTTGTTCCTTTCCTCCCCAGCAGCTCCAGCTCACAGGAGGCTGCTGCATACACGTCTGTTATGAATGAGTCACCGAGGAGGAAAATACAAAAAGCAAGCCAAGCCCAGAAAACCGGAGAGGTAGGAAACTAGCGGATTGCAGACCCCTGATCCTATCCACAACAACTAGCAGTAGCCGTGGAGTGTGCCTACGGTGGTCCTAGACGCCTCGTCATGGCCGGAGAACTAAATAAGCCTAAAGAAAGGGAAAATCTAAACTGCCCCAGAGCAGACCCCAAAGCAATAGGACAGCCCCCAACATGTAATGCCGGTGAAACAAGATGAAAAACACAGACACAGGTAGAAAGATAGGGCCCATCGTTTGCTCAGCCTCGCTAACTAGAAAGGACAGGAAAGAAAAGCTGCTGTCTGCAATCACGCAAAAAACCCTGCCAAAAAGAATGTCCAACACGTCTGATAGAAAAAGGCCCTGAAGTCACTAGACTTCAAATCACTATATCAGCACTCAGGTATATTCTGAAGACAGAGCAAAAGAGATCAACTGATCAGAGACAAAAGAGGGGATTCAGCCCAGTCCCAGCCAGGGCTGGCTGAACACAAAAACTAAGTAAACCAGACAAAAACTCATATGAACAATAGCAGAGAAAACTTAGCTTTAGGAAGGCAGGAACCAAACTGGAAACCAGGAGCCACAGTCAGGAAAAATCACCAGCAAGAAACTAGGGAGTCGGCTGCCTTAAATCCAATCAGAAACTCCTGATGTCCAATCGCAGTCCTCTTCCTCAGGTGTCCGGTCTCCTCCATTTAGATCAGCTTCATTACCTCCCTTCACCAACAGAGGGAGTCCAGATAGAGAACTCACTACTCCTCTGTCAGTACAGCCAGCTCCATAACACTCACCAGAAGCCAGAGGCAAACCCGAAAATGAGCTCACAACACGTCCTCTCTCTGCTTCTCCCTCTGGGGAACTAATTCTGACTTCCTATCAGTTCTCCTGCTCTCTAGTGCAACCTAAGCTCCACCCACCTCCCTTCATGAACCAAGTAGGGGTCATAGAGGTTGCCCTGCTGTTCTAAGGTTTCCGTACTGGGTGCAGGTGCTGGAGTCTGGTCAGGTGTCTCCATCTTACCTGGAGAGTGGGATACTACACCTCAGGAGGTGCAGTACCTCTCTGTGGCGATTGAACCTTCAGGGGCGCTACATAAACACTGATAAAAAAAATGACAAGGACCAAAACCCTGATGAGGAAGTTGCTGGATGAAATAAACAAAAATATAGATGAAGCTATCAAACAAGATTGTAAAATCACATGGAGTACGGTAGGCAACATGGAGGCAGTTTAGCCTTCAAAGGAGACCATAAATAAACAGCAGAAATAACAACCCTGTAGACTGGGACATGTTGAAGCTTCAAATGAGAAAGTGAAAACACTTTATATGGCCTCTTTCACACATCCGTGTCTCCGGTACCGGTGGTGACAGTTTTCGCACGTACCGGAGACACTGACACACGTATACCCATACAAATGAATGGGTCTGTGTCAAGTGTGTTTCCACGGACCATGTGTCCATGAGCAAAACGCGCTGACTTGTCCATTTTTTTTTTTTTTTTTTACTATCAGCGCAGGCCACAAAACATCCCGCACACGTGCATATGGAGAACAAACATTGATGTCATCCGTGTGACACATCGGCACCGGGGAAGAAGCGCTACAGTAAGCACTGTTCCCCGGCGATCGGCGCGAGCAGAGGAGAATGATGAGTGTTAAATTAAAGTCAGAATGATGACAGCAGGTGGGGGCTTTTGGGACTATTACACCCATCAACCTACACCTGCTGCTGCTAAGAACAGTAATAGCAGGAGCAGATGACGGTATACCTCACCCACTGCTTGCGCTATAATTAAATGAATGAAAAACCTGGCGTGGGTTCCCCCAATTTTCTATAACCAGCCTGGCAATACTCACAGCTGGGGGCTGCAACTGTCAGCAAGGTTGGTCATCAAGAATAGTGGGGTCCCCACGCTGTTTAATTAGTTACATAATTAAAAAAAAAAAAAAAAAATGGTGTGGGTCCCCTCCATTTTTGACAACCAGCCTTGCTAAAGCTCATAGCTGGGGGTAAGGGGCCATTGATTTAGGCCCCCCAGCCTAAAAACAACAGCCCACAGCTGCACATCTAATAGATGCACCAACTCTGGTGCTTTGCCCGGCTCTTTCCACTTGCCCTGTAGTGATGGCTAGTGGGGTGAGAGGTGGGGGGGGGATTTGATATCACAGTGAGAATTTCACAGTGATCTGCTGTGAAGACATTGAGCTTGTGCTGCAGTGACCCCATCACTGGCATTTTCCCATGGTCCCGAGGTCACCGCAGTTCAGCCCGGCTGGGAACGCAGCCTCAGTGATGTCGCAGCATCTCATTCATCAGTGGTTCTCAGCCTGGATGGTCACATCTTGGCACTGTCCAAGTTGAAAACTAATTCTCCCCCAGACATGGATTACGGCGTGGGACAGAATGACAGACAGGTATGGTATATTGTTTTTTTATTTTACTTTTATTACAGGAGATCGAGGGCTTTGGTGAGTTAGGCGAAGTCATAAGTATGTTTTAATTGAGATTATTAAAAGGAGTGTCATTTTTTCAGTTAAAAGGACCTTATTCTGGGTGTCTGTTTTCTTACAATGTGACTATGGGGGAGTCTTATTGACGTCTCCACATTACTAACCCCGGGGCTCGATGTCACCCGACAATACAAAGGTGACATCAACCCCCCCCCCAACTATCACCCCACTTGCCACCGCTATGCAAGTAGGATGACCGGACCCCAGGTACCTGCATGCTGGGTCCGGAACTAGAAAGGCTGCATCCTCTGTTCCCGGTGGGATAGCTTTGAGGAGGAGGACCTTCCCCTGCAGCCTGAGGGAAGCCTGAGTGGGAGGGACCTTCCTGCATACCTGGAGAGCCAGGGAGAGTCAGAAAAAGGCACGCAGCATCTGGCACACAGAAGAAGAAAGCGTGCGAGGCAGGGCAGTCTGGTGCCAGCAGAGAGGAGTGTGGGGAGCATTGCAGAGAGCGGCACGCAGAGCAGTGAGCTCTGCTTCCCCATCAGAGTGTACCGGTGTGGTGACGGGCCATATAGAAGGAGCCCCCATCACCTGGAGAGCAGAGCCGTGTCAGCAGAGCTGTACAGAGCAGAGCCGTGCCGTACACACAGAGCTGAGTCGTGCACACCGAGCGGAGATGAGCCAGCTGTGCAGCAGCCAGAGAGAGAAGTGCCCTGCGAGCACCAGCATCATGCAAGCCAGTGCCTGTCGCTACCCGCTGCCAACAATGGGGACCAGAGAGAGGGATGTGCAGTGCGAGTCCGGTGAGTGCCAGAGAGCAAGGCACAGGACGCTCAGTGTCCATGAGTACTACACACTTACCCCATAAGTGACCGGGGCCAGGACAGTCATTTGCACCCTGACTGGGCCATTAAATACCTACCGAGCCACATTGGGCTCGTACAAGACCGTGACCCGTAGTACCATCAGCCACTTTGGGCCTGCTTGACTGAGACTGTCAGGAGAGTTATGCAAGAGTCACGTCGGGCCTAGACCGTACAGTGGCCCGTACCCTTGTAGGCATCTACAGTATATGGACTAGGGGCAGTGGAAGGTACCGACACAGACCACTGTTATCAGAAGGGGTATTGTTTGCTTGCCAGATCCCACGTCGGCCATTGCCGGTGCCATCGAGTTTGCAGTAGGAGCTGCAGTTTAAGGACTGCCTCACATCTGTGCTAACGAACTGCCATTATCTGAACCGTTGTTATATCCTAACATCACCTGACGAAGCCACCGAGAGTGGCGACACGCGTTGGGCATCTTCTCAGCCCATTCCATGTGACTTGTGTACTTTATAGGCAGTACTAAACGCTAATGTGGTGCCCCCAGGAGTATGGTCGCCACAGTGGCATTGCCTTCCTCCTAGGGAGTGCGATGTCATGCTTGGAAGCAATAAAGGATCTCTCTAGCAGTTAATCACAGCACGGTTTCCATTCCAGGTCAGCAGAGGGAGCTCTGAACCAAAACTGGGGGAGGAGCTACTCTCTGGGGACCAGGAGGGAAAAATTGGAGTTCGTGTGAGGAGGGCAACGTGTGTGGATGTGTAGGAGAAGAGCTGGGAGATTGAGCAGAGTTCAGGCTCATTCCCAGCTATAGCGCATGATCTGGAGCCCGGTCTCCAAGGCTGTACGGACACTGATGGTCCTGCAACAGATATCGGAGGAATAGGAAGCTTTAGTAAATGCCCTATTCCCACATAAGACTCAGAAAAACAACAGCGACGTGTGAGCCAGAAGAGGAAGGCTACAGCTGTCTGCCATACGAGGGAGTTCTAAAGAGAATAAGCAAGTGGAACTTCAGTGTAACACAGTACTGCAAGTAGCTAAAAATAAGCGCTAGGAAGGAGACTACACAACCCATCTGCATAGAGAGATTCCCAAGTTGCTTCAAAGCTAGCCAGCTTCTGTGCCATCTGTAATCTGGACCCTGGACTGCATTTGCCAAGCAAAGGTAAAGGTAAAGAAACTGCACCCTGTTGTGTCCTTGTCTTCTTCCTGCAACCCCGTCAGCACTGCTTCATCCCTGTGCCAGACACTGCACCCTCTTCCTCAACACCTATCCTCACTGCCCTGGGATTACAGCTCTACCTGTGGGGTGCTAATACACCTTGCTGCCTTATACCATCTGTCCCAGAGGATCTGCCGGCTTAACCCCCTATTTGCCGAACACCACGGGTGGCGTCACGAATCATTCACTCAAACTTTATTCCATCACTTAACCCCTTTTACATGGGCGCCCAGGGCCACGGACTGGGTCACCGCTGCTGTGACATTCCCCTTTGAGAGACCGGCCCGGTACCGAGTACCCCACAGCCCTGGGAGGGCGACCCACTTCCCTATTGATGTGAGGTATCAGTCATTTGGTTGTTTTGACCCTTTATCCCGATGGGTCATTTGGATCCTTGAAATGGATACCAAGCCATTCCTGTCTACTGATATTCCAGTTCTATCCAGAATTTTCTGAGTTTAGCCCTTTTTATATATTACAGTCCTATTCAAGTATTGGCAATCTTGTCATACTCTTATTGGTACACCTTCATTCTTATGAGTTTGTGCTGTTCTCATAGATTTACAGTCTTTCTATATGGTATTGCATGTGTATTTGTTCATATTCTGATAATAGTTCTACTCACCTGGAGCAGCCCATATAATAATTGACATTTTTGAGACATAGGTATATCCCCCTTTAAATCCTGTGGTGTCCTGTTCATATCCATATATTTTTCTGCATGTCACCGGGTTTTGGGCTGCAGCTCCATTATGAGTATAAGGTTATGTCACGTGTGTGACTTAAATGTTTAATGTGTTGTTCTGCTTTTTGTACCAAATAAAGTTATGTAACATTTTTCAAAGGTGATCCCCGTTTGCATGGCCTATAGTCTTTTTCTTTAGTATATACAAGTTGTATTCCTACAGACTTCAGGTGTATCCCTTTCGATTTGTCCTGTGGTGCCCTCCTGTTTTACATATTGACTGTGGTAGTAGAATGACAATGATGGTGGGGGCAATGATGGGGGTGGTGGGGGAGAAGGCAATGATGGGTTGGTGAGAGACAAAGCAATGACAGAGGTGGTGAAGAGGGCAATGATTGGGGTGGGGGAGAGGAGGACAGTGAGGGGAGTGGGTGTTTGGGATGGGAGGAAGGGGGATTTATAATGGATTTAGGAATGGGGGAGGTAGGGGAAGATGTCATCGCTTATTATACATAGCACAGCCCCTTAGTATATAGTGTACTCACTTATGTATAGCACAGTCCCTCAGTATATACTGTAATGTAGCCCCCTCAAAATATAATGGAGCCCTCCTCTCATAGAAAATAATGCAGCACCCCACAAGATATAATGCAACCCCCTCAAAAGGTATAATGCAGTCCCCACCATAGAATATAATGTAGCACCCTCATAGGGTACAATGCAGCACCACCACCGAATATAATGCAGCCCCCCCCCATAGAGTATACTGTAGCCCCGTCATAGTATGATGTAGCCCTCCAGAATAAAATGTAGTCCTGAGAGAATAATGCAGCTCCACCACAGAATATAATGCAGCCCCCTGAGAATAATGCAGTGCCCCCACAGAATATAATGTAGCCCCTCTCCACCTCCATCATTGCCTTCTCCCCCACCACTGCCCATTTCATCACCATCATTGCCTCCCCCACCAATGCCCATCACCTCCTTCATTGCCTCCCCCCCCCAATATAATTGTCCATCCCCACCACCACACAAACACACCACTTACACACAGCACAGCTCACCTCCCCGCAGCACATCCCAGCAGCCTCTTCCTCGCTGGCAGCTTTCTGTCTGAGACAGTGCGCTGGATGAGGACGTCATCCAGCTTTGCTGTCTCAGGCAGGAAGCCGGGATGTGCTGCACTGCGTTTGAGTGATGCTTTGTGTGTAGTGCAGTGGTGGAGCTTTACATGCAGGCAGTGTTAGCTGCAGCCCGCTATTAAAGTGAAGTGGTCTTCATGCCTCTCCATGCCCATAGGGGCGTGGGGGAAGCGTCAATATTCATTTTGCTTTAGCATCAGCGACAGGATCCTGTCTCCAGTTGCTGCTACGCTGGCAGAAGGCAGGCCCCCTTGACTCAGTGGCCCCACAGCCACTGGCTGGGGGCCCCTGGAGCAGTAGGGGCCCTAGGCAGCAGTATGCCAGCAGGTGTTAGTGCCTGGGCCCACCGGAGAATCCTCTGGTTCCCCGGTGGGCCAGTCCGAGCCGATTCTATATAATCCATATAAGGGACGGTGCTGTACATAACGAGAGGGCACTGTATAATAAGGGACGGCAATATACATAATAAGGAAACTATGCAGTATACAGTATATGCACATGTATATGTGGCTATATTTATACATCTATATCGCTATATCTACTAGCTGAAGAGCCTGGCAATGCCTGGACATGGTAACTCTTTCTGGTTAGTTATAACAAATAATGAATATATTATATAGTGGTGCAGTGACCACTGTGTGTTAGGGACCAGTTACCTACAAACCCACCCAGGGGGTGTGTTTAATAACGCTATTGTAAAGTGTATGTGTGTGAAGGACCTGTGATGAGGTCATAGTCATGTGACCTGGTGGGCGTGACTATGGACCATATAATGGTGGCAGGGTAGGTCACATGGGGGGTGAATGCTGGGACCCGATTGGTCCAGTGTGGAAGGTCCCACTGAGATGGAGCTTCCTGGCTAGCAGCCTGTGGAGTGGCTGTGGTGAATGACTGCACATGTCTGAGAGTTCCCAGGGGAGGGAATGAATGTCTGCAGTAAGTTGAAGCAGCCATGAGGAGACCCGGACCTGGGTGAGATAAATGAGGCTAAGAGAGCCTGTATGCTGGACATTCTACAACCTGTGTGAACACAGGGTTTACAGAGTGAAGCTATGATGGACGCTCTGCTGTTTATATGCTGTTGCATATTGCTTTGGTTTAGGATGATGAATAAACCTCATGGACTATACTACTTTATGAAAACCCGTGCTGGATCTGGTTTTGTGGCGGCTAAGCGAGAATCCCCTGAATGACAGCGCTACATCACAATATATATATATATTATATATATATATATATATATACACATACACACACACACACATCTCTCTCTCTCTCTCTCTCTCTCTATCTACAGGGATTGGACAAAATAATGGAAACACCTAACGTTTTGGCATCATAATTTTCGAACATGTTATAAACATGCAAACCGTGACATATGGTAATTTTTGTAGTTGATTATTTGTGATGTGTATGCAAATTATCTCTTTGTTTTGCAGAATTGTAAGAACATTGATGAGAACCTGATACCAATGGCAGACCTCTCGGATTTTCAAAGAGGCCAAATTGTTGGTGCTCGTATGGAAGGCACTAGTGTAACAGAAAGTGCCCGAATGCTTGACGTGTCAAGAGGTACTGTCTCCAAAGTAATGACTGTTTGAAAGAGAAGGAAAAACATCCACAGCAAAGCACAGGTCCGGCCGAAAGTCGAAGTTGACTGAGACCGTCGGACTCTAAAGCGAATTGTGAGAGGATTGCAAGACCACAGCTCCGAAAATCACTGCTGTGCTCAATGAACACCTACAGAATAGTTTCCACGAAAACTGTTCGTCGGGAGCTGCACAAATCTGGATTCCACGGAAGAGCTGCAATTAGAAAACCGCTACTCTCAATGACAAATGTTTCCAAGCGTTTAGAGTGGTGCAGAAACCTCCAGAATTGGTGCCTCGAGCAGTGGAAACGTGATCTCAGACGAATCATCGTTTACTCTATTTCCAAACTCCGGCCGAGTGTACGTTTGGAGACAGCTGAAAGAAGCATTCCATCCAGACTGCCTTCTCCCAACCGTAAAATATGGCGGAGGTTCTGTGATGATCTGGGGTACTATTTCGTGGAGATCCACTGGGCCAATGATATCCCTTATGGAAAAATTAACAGCCGAGATTATTTAGGCATTTTGGGCGACCAAGTGCATCCTATGGTTCAAGCATGGTTCCCGGAGGGGAATGCCATCTTTCAGGATGATAATGCACCAATTCATACAGCTAGAATCGTTAAAGCATGGCACGAGGAACATTCTAATGAAGTTGAGCATCTCATCTGGCCCCCACAATCCCCAAACCTCATTATTTAGCATTTACGGTCGATTTTAGAGATTCAAGTTAGTCGATTTCTGCCGCCATCGTCGCTCAAAGAACTGGAGGGTGTTTTAACTGAAGAATGGGCTAAAATTCCTTTGGAAACAATTCACACCTTGTATGAATCCATACCTCGGAGAATTGAGGCTGTAATCGCCGCAAAAGGTGGACCTACACCATATTAAACTAACTTTTGCTGATGTTTCCAGGTGTTTACATTATTTTGTCCAACCCCTGTAATTAGAGATATATCTATATCTCTGTGCAGAGCCCCGCCCATTCCACATAGCTACATTCACTATAATATCCCACATCGTCCCATCAGCCAGAGCCACCGAACTACTACCACTAGTATCCCACATCATCCCGTCAGCCAGAGCTACCGGACTACCCATAACATCCCACATCATTCCGTCAGTCAGAGCCACTGGACAACTACCACTAATGTCCCACATCATCCTGTCAGCCTGGAGTCAGAACCAGAGTGCTGAGTAGAACGGTCTTAACTTCCATACTGCGGATCCCTTTAAGAGAGGCCTGGTGTCAGAACCAGAGCGCTGAGTGGATTTGCCCTGACTTGCATACCAATGATCCCTTTAATAGAATCCTGGGGTCAGAATCAGAGCGCCGAGGGATTTGCCCTAACTTCCATACCGGAGATCCCTTTAAGAGAGCCTGGGGTCAGTACCAGAGCATTTGAAGTCAATTGCCCTGACTTCCATACCGGGGATCCTTTTAAAAGAGGCCTGGGGTCAGAATTAAAGTGCTGGATGGATTTGCCCTGACTTCCATACCGGAGTTCACTTTAAAGGCCTGGGGTCAGTACCAAAGCGCAGAGTGGATTTGCCCCAAATTCCATACCAATGATCCCTTTAAGAGACCCTGGGGTCAGAACCACAAAGCCGAGTGGAGCGGTCCTAACTTCCATACCGAGGATCCCTTTAAGAGAGGCCTGGGGTCAAAACCAAAGCACTGGATGGATTTGCTCTGACTTCCATACCAATGATCTGTTTAAGAGGGAAGATGTGCCTACAGGATGGAGGATGTGTGATGTGTATATAGGCACGGGGGGGGGGGGGGTTGGGGGAATTCATTTCTGTCATGTGCTCTCCTCCTTTCAGGGGGGCAGACAATGGCTGGGAGCTTATGTTCCCAGGGATGCTAGATTTCTCCCACCATGTCTGCTGAGGTGTTGTCAAGTGGGAAAACTGTTGGTCACAGCAACCAATCACAACTCAGCTTCTTTTAATCAGCTCTGGTGAAATGAGAGATGCTTAGCGATTGTTTGCAAGGAAAACTGTTGCTCATAGCATCCAATCACAGCTCAGCTTCTTATGAACAGCTCTGGTGAAATGAAAGATGCTTCGTGATTGGTTGGCGATACACATTCATTTCTATATATAGAGACAGATATATCTCTGTCGCCATAGAAGGAGAGTGGCCCAGACACATTTCTAGCACAGAGGTCCCAAGCTGTCAGTGTCTGCCCCTGCCACACTGCACTGAGAATCAGCCGCCACACCCCCTTTTTGACTGTTGAGGGTCCAGTAAGTATGCAGACGGTGAGTGGCCAGCATGATGAGGGGCCGTGGCTAGCAAAAGAGGAGGCATGGCAAGAACAGAGCTATGCCCCCTCTTTTGCCAGCCACGGCCCCTCATCATGCTGGTCACACACCTTCTGCATACTTACCGGACCCTCAGTCAGTACCAGACGCTCAGCCTGCGGTCACATGATAGCTCTGCCCCCACACCTGCTCAAGCAGAGTTGGAGACAGCACCACCCGGGGTCTTCACACTGCGGCTTGTGATTGGTTACCGGCAGATCCGCTTGAGGGTGAGATCACAAGAGAGTTTGAATGACAAGACGCAGATGTGTCGGATAACATTGCGCAGGTCTGTGGGCTGCTAGATCACTCGGAGTGTGTGATCTGATAATATGCAAAAGATCTATAATTGGGAGATCACATTGGTGATTGTTCATGGTTATGTCACCCTCCTATGTGAGAAGCTCCCATGGGTGAAGCTTGTGATCGGCTGATCTGTCAGGAATCCATGTGAGATCTCATTGGCAAAGTGTAATCTGCTAATGTGATAGAGAAATATATCAGGTCTAGTCTATGGTGTCCTGATCTGTGAGAGATCACTGGTGAGTTCTGTGATCTGCTGATATGCAATAGATCTGTTTGAGGAGATCATACTGGTGTAGTGTATTGTCCGTCAATGCGTCACAGATGCGAGGTCTGTGTCTGCTGATCTGTTATATCACATTGGTAGTGTGTGATCTGCCACTGTGCTATGAATCTATGCGAGATCACATTGGTGTATTATCGGCTGATATTTGTGAGATCAGTCTCTGAAGTCTAACATCTCTGCACTGTATACAGAAAACAGAAATGGAGGCCGGTACACTGCAGTATACAGGTACGAAGGTCAGTACACTGCACTGTACTTATTGGTACCATTACAGGGACAGTATGCAGTCATGCTTAAAGGGGTTTTTCCTCATGAAGAAAGTTAATTTTAATCAATACATCTTGGAATAATAATTTCCACAATTGGAAGCGTTTACAAAAAGAGTCCATGTCCTGAGATAATCTTATAAGGTTATCTTTAAACACAAATTGTGGAAAAGATATATTGATTTTAAATTAATTTTGTTCGTAGGAAAATTGCTTTAATGCTCCTAGTCCAGTCGTAGTAATGTAATTCCTTCTATAGATTGTCGGGACTCTCCCAACATTTAGTCACTGTTCGCACATGAAGCTCCATTATGTGTACGGCCGACTGCTTAGAGTATGCAGCTCTGAGCACCAATGTACCAATCAGTAACTGCTCATACATAACCTAGTACACTTTATTAACCATTGACCTCTGACTTTTGGCAGTGCCCATTAGTGGGGATGCCAGTGTGATGAGCTGACCCTTCTCTCTGCCCATTAGACGTGATGCTGGTGTGATGAGATGTCCCGCTCTGTGCCCATTAGTGGTGATGACAGTGTTTGTTAAGTGGTTGTTAGGTGAATATTCATGAGCTTAATGAGTGGCAGCGGAAGCGGGAGAGAGTGGGGACATGTGGTATATATGTAGACTAGCTGAAGAGCCCGGCGCTGCCCGGGCATAGTAACTAACAGTGGTTAGTTATAACAAATTATAATTATCCTCCATCCCATAGTCCCATGCCTATATACCCATCATACATCCTTCACCTCATAGTCCCATGCCCATATACCGTATACCCATCATACATATCCGCCATCCCATAGTCCCGTGCCCATATACCCATCATACATATCCGCCATCCCATAGTCCCGTGCCCATATACCCGTCATACATATCCTCCATCCCTTAGTCCAATGCCCATATACCCATTATGACATCATCACCATGGCAACCGTTATGACAAGCAACCCCATTGCAACCTATAATGAATCAGCGTCGCCATGGCAACCACTGTGACATCATAATACAGGGCGGGGCTTGATGCGTGCGCACACTCCCCCCCCCCCATTATGTAGATAGGGGCAAAATTGTTTGGTGAATTGTAACGTGTGGGGCTAAAATTTCGCCTCACAACATAGCTTGGGACACTCTCGGGGTACAGACGTGTGACTGTGCCAAATTTTGTGGCTGTAGCTGCGACGGTGCGGATGCCTATCCCGGACATGCACACACATAGTGATATGAGGTATATATGCAATACACATCAGTTGCTGCAGAACCTCAGACTGGAGAAGGAGGCAGGGGGTGGGGGTGGAGGATCTGGCAGAGACTGGGGGCAGTTACAACCAGTCAGCCAGACAGGCAAACTAGTTGGGGAATGAGCAGCTCCTCCAGAATCAGGAGAGAGCTGCTCAGACTTAGGGTATGTGCACACTTTGCGGTTTCTGCTGCGTTTCCGCAGCGTTTTTGGCTCTGCAGAAACGCTGCAGATTCTGCTGCGTTGTACAGTACCTTTATTTCCTATGGAAATAAAAAAAAGCTGTGAACATGCTGCGTTTTTTTCCGCGCGGTTTTGCTGCGGTTTTCAAAACGCAGCATGTCAATTGTTTGGTGCAGAAACGCTGCAGTTTTACACCTCATCCATTATGAGGTGAAAACCGCAGGGCAAAACCGCAGAAAAAACGCAGCACTTTGTCCTGCGGTTTTCTCTACAAAATCCGCAGAGACAAAAAACTATGTGTGCACATACCCCAATTGGGATTCCTAGGACACCATGCAGACAGGGAGTATATTACACACTGTCAGAATTCTGCATCCTAGGCAACACAATTATACAGAAATCCTGGACAACCCCTTTAACTACACCTTCTTGTTTTCCCCTTTATCTCCACTCCCAGTCTTTGACAACTCTGACTTGACAGATGGAAAACAAGTAGGTGGGAAGGTGCACTCAAAGGTTTGTCACACCATGGGTACAACGAGCGCCTGTGCTTGGTTTGAACAGTCATTCCACATTCCACAACACCACATTTGTACATGCTTCATTAGACTGGGCCCACATTCAGGACCCTCATCTATTAACCTTGTGAAGACTGGCTACAAATTTTTTTTTGCTCTGGAGTACCCATCTGTCTGTTCCTTACACGGGACAGGTAAACTGAATTTATGTGGAAAAGATATGTATTGCATAACTGATGCAGAGGGGCTACATTGATTATTAATGAATATCCCATTATGTGCCAATGCTGAACTATTATTTTATGCTATAACCTGACAAAAGACATGCCAAAATAGTTAATGGGTTCTTTCCATTTCTGCTTGCATCAGTTATACAGCATATACATTTGATACAAAATCAGGTTATCACATAGGAAGGGAAAAAGGGAGTGGAAGAGGTTCATGTTGAAAAACTCGGGACTACCCCTGTTAAACCAAGCTTTATTACTCTCTGCACTCAGGTCATTAGGAATCTTAAAAAGGTGAAAGTTTTTTTTTGCTTTGCTGTTACATGTATCTCCTAACTTGCATACACTAAGTTCTAAATAGAGACACTTAATTGATCTGTCAACAGTTGCTTGTTTATAGTTAACACAAACCGACAGGATGGTTTTAAATGTGAAAAAAAAAAAAAAAAACCCACACAAATTGAAAAACAAAAACAGGTATGCAAAAGCGATCTGACAGTAAAGTTTGCCAACCATAATGTGAAATCCAAATCACGCACACCATACCTACTACTATTCAGGCTAAATAAAACAACCACTGATAGCCTATGGATCCAGTTTATGTGCACTCGTTGCGGATCCGAAGCGTTTCACAGCAAATCCGAATTAGTGTGCACATGCTGTGGAAAAGGCCACACTGATTTGCAGAGTTTTATTTTCCGCAGCAGGTCAATTCTTTTCATGGATCTGGAGCATTTCTGCACTCATTGACTTACATTGAGTTAGTTAAATCTGCTGCGGAAAGGAAGGAGGAAGACCGGGTGGGCGGAGAGTCTGCGGGCGTCTGTCTGGACTACTACTCCCATCTAGCTATGTCTGCTGTCATATAGAACAGTGACAGCATGAGCCGATGATGGGACAGTAGTTCCATCATCTGGCAACTGTGTTCAGTTGTAAAATAAAAATCAACATATACTTACCTTTCCGCCATAGTCCATTTAATAACGAGTGTCCCATGACAATCTCACGTGCAGAACAGTCACATCAGGAGACGTGACTGCTCTACCTACCCTCCGGTGATATACTAACAGGAGGTAATCCTTCCGCAGTGTATCACTGTCTGGAGGACGGTCAGTGTATTCTCACACAGCGGTGCCATAAGTGAGCATGAACTCCGATGAACTCTCAGTGATACACTGACGGTTGGTAATCGCTCCTGCACTGTATCACTAGAGGCCGGGTAGAGCAGTCACACATCCCTATGTGACTGTTCTACATACAGTATGAGATAGTCATGGTACACTCTGTAAATGGACTGCATCAGAGAGTATTTACGTTGATTTGTTATTTTATTTTTGTTGCAGGAAATCGAGGGATTTGGGAATTAAGCATTCAGTAAGTATGATAAATTAAGATTCAATAAAAAAGGAGTCTGTGTGATTATTTCATCATTCTGGCTGTGTGTTTTTTTACAATATAAACTATAGTATTAGTAATGGCTAGGTGTCTTCTTGATGCTTCTCCATTACTAATCAGTGTGCTTGATGTCACCGGACAATACACAGGTGACATCAACCCCACAAATATTACCCCACTTGCCACAGCTACAGGGCAAGTGGGAAGAGCGAGGCTAAGTGCCAGAATTTGTGCATCTATAAGTTGCGCCATTTCTGGGGCGGCTGAGAGCTGATGTTTTTAGCCTGGGAGGGGGGGGGGGGGAGGTGCCAATATACATGGCCCCTTCCCAGGCTATTAATATCAGCTGGCAACTGTCTGCCTAGCTTTTGCTGGTTCGATTTTATAGTGGGACCCCATGTCAATTTTTTCTCTGGGGATCTCCTGTAAGCTTGCGAGTAAAGTCTAAACAGACATCTGTGAGCTTATATTAATAGCCTGGATACCTTTATGGCTATTAGCGCCTTCCCAGAATATTATCAGCCCACAGCTGTCAGTCTGCTAGTTATGAAAATTATGCAGGAGCCCACACATTTAGAAAAAAAAAAAAAAAAAAAAACTGCGTTTCACGCAAATTTTGTGTGTGTGTTAACTCTTTATGTACCATTTTATGAATGAGGGTATCTGGCCGAATATATATACATACACTACCGTTGAAGAATTTGGGGTCACCCAGACAATTCTGTGTTTTCCATGAAAGCTCACTTTAAATCAAATGAGTTGCCAGATGAATTGAAAATCTAGTCCAGACATTGACAAGGTTCGAAAAAAAGATTTTTATTTGAAATAAAATCTCCTTCAAACTTTGATTTCGTCAAAGAATGCTCCCTTTGCAGCAATTACAGCATTGCAGATCTTTGGCATTCTAGCAGTTAATCTGGAGAAATTTCACCCCATGCTTCCAGAAGCCCCTCCCACAAGTTGGTTTGGCTTGATAGGCACTTTTTACGTACCATACGGTCAAGCTGCTCCCACAACAGCTCAATGGGGTTGAGATCTGGTGACTGCGCTGGCCACTCCATTACAGATAGAAAACCAGCTGCCTGCTTGTTCCCTAAATAGTTCTTGCATAATTTGGAGGTGTGCTTTGGGTCATTGTTCTGTTGTAAGATGAAACTGACTCCAATCAAGCACTGTCCACAGGGTATGGCATGGTGTTGCAAAATGGAGCAATAGCCTTCCTTATTCAAAATCCCCTTTTAGGGCAGTTTCACACGTCCAGATAATTCCGGTATCGGAGCTGTCCGTGTCCGTGTGCATACGGAGGTCATCCGTGTGCTATCCGTATGTCCGTGTGTACCATCCGTGTGCTGTCCGTGTTTTTGAAAAATTATTTTTAATGTTAACCCTTTGACTTTTAAAAACGCACACGGACAGCATCCGTGTTCCGTACGTGTTTACACGGACCCATTGACTTGTATGGGTCCGTGTGATCCGTGCTGTTGCACAAAAACGGACATAGCGTGTCTTACACACGGTCCGTGAAAACACGCTGACATCTGCATAGACACATTCCTGAGTGTGTCTACGTGTGTCAGTGTCTCCGGTACGTGAGAAAACTGTCACTACACGTACCGAGACACTGACGTGTGAAACTGTCCTTACCTTGTACAAATCTCCCACTTTACCAGCACATTACCTCCACAATGCTTGATAGATGGCGTCAGGCACTCTTCCAGCATCTTCTCAGTTCTGTGTCTCACAAATATTCTTCTGTGTGATCCAAACACGAATTCGACTGTCCATAACACTTTTTAGGTTGACACTGGCGTTTTGCGTGTACTATTTAATGAAGCTGCCAGTTGAGGACCTGTGAGGCGTCAGTTTTTCAAGCTACAGACTCTAATGTACTCATCTTGTTGCTCAGTTGTGCAATGGGGCCGCCCACTTTTTCTACTCTAGTTAGAGTCTGTTTGTGCTCCACTCTGAATGGAGTACACACCGTTGTAGGAAATCTTCAGTTTCTTGGCAATTTCTCACATGGAATAGCCTTCATTTCTAAGAACAAGAATAGACTGTTGAGTTTCACATGAAAGTTTTTTTTCCTGGCATTTTGAGAGTTTAATGGAACCAACAGATGTAATGTTCCAGATTCTCAACTAGCATAAAGGAAGGTCAGGTTTATAGCTTCTCTAATCAGCCAAACTGGTTTCAGCTGTGCTAACATACTTGCACAAGAGTTTAAGAGTATTGTAACCATCCATTAGCCTTCTTACACAGTTAGCAAACAAAGTACCACAAGAACACTGGAGTGATTGTTATTGGAAATGGGCCCCTATACACCTATGAAGATATAACTCAGGAAGAGTTCAGAAATCAATATTTTCTGGAATAACCATGATTTTTAGTCACAGCTTTCATGCATCTTGGCATGCTTTCCACCAGTCTTTCACACTGCTTTAGGATGACCTTATGACACTCCTTGTACAAATATTTAAGCAGTTCATCTTTGATGGCTTGTGACTATCTTCCTCTTGGTTACATTCCAGAGGCTTTCAATGGGGTTCAGGTCTGGAGATTAGGCTGGCCATGACAGGGATTTGATGTGGTGGTCCTTTATCCATACATTGATTGACCTAGCTGTGTGGCATGGTGCATTGTCCTGCTGGAAAAAACAGTCCTCAGGGTTGGGGAACATTGCCTGAGCAGAAGGAATCCACTGGGGTTTTTTTTCAGACTAACCTTGTATGCAGCTTGATTCCTACATCCTTTGCAAAGATTAACCTGCTCAATTCCAGCCTTGCTGAAGCATCCCCAGTAGTGATAGGCGAGTAGCATCGTTGCTCAGGACTCCCCAAGCATGCTCGGGTGTATTTTGGTGTGCTCGGAGATTTAGTTTTCGTTGTCTCAGCTGCATGATTTGTGACTTGTACACAGGCTAAATACATGTGGGAATTCCCCAACAGGCATTCCACACATGTATTCAAGCTGTCTAGCAGTCGCAAATGATGCAGCTGAGGCGACGAAAGCTAAATCTCCAAGCACACCAAAATACTCAGAGACCACCCGAGCATACTCGCTCATCACTAATCCCCAGATCACCGATCCTCCACCAAATTTCACAGTGGGTACAAGACACTGTGGCTTGTACGCCTCTCCAGGTCTCCGTCTAACCATTAGACAACCAGTTGCTGAGCAAAGCTGAAAACTAGACTCAGAAGCTTACCTTACGCCAGTCCTCTATGGCCCAATCCTTATGGTCTTTGGCAAACTTCAGCCTGGCTCTCCTTTACTTCTCATTCATGAAAGGCTTTTTTTGTAGCTTTACATGACTTGAACCCTGCCTCTCAGAGCCTGTTACGAACCGTGCACTTCACCCTAGTTGCTATTTGCGATTCCTTTTGTAGGTCACTTGATGTCATCCTGCGGTTGCTGAGTGACATTCGAATAAGATGACAGTAATCCTGGTCAGTGGAGAGTTGTTTTCGCCTTCTGCCGGTCTGTAGGTTTGTTGTTCCCATTGTCTGCTGCTTGACCTTGTTGTAATGGACTCTGCCGTCTTAGAAGTTTTAAAGATGGAGGCAACATGACACTCACTGTATCCCTCTGCTAGTAAAGCCAGAATTGAGCCCTTTTTCTCACTCAAGACTTTTCTTTTTAATTCCTCTAGCATGGTTAAAAGTTGTTTTTTCATTCCTATTACTTTTGGGATATTACTAGCACTTGTTTTGCCATCCAGCTTGTCCTATTGCAAGAGGATTGTGAACACCACAGCAGGGCTTTTTTTTTTTTATACTTTCCTTTGTTACATAAGATTTGGTTCAGATGATCACCTAATCAGAAGCATATTAATTAGAATGAGGTGGACTCTGGTTGGAGTTCAACACTGGAATGGAAGTCAGACATGTAGAGAAGCTGATTTTTATAAACCTGTGCAGTGGTCTCAAAATTTTGCCAGAGCTGTATGTGTGTATGTATATAATATATTCACTTATAGTTGAACATGGTATGTAAGGATTTTATGGTCTTTAACCCCTTAACGACCAGGGGTATTTTTGGTTTTACATTTTCATTTTTCCCTCCCCTTCTTTCCAGAGCCATAACTTTTATATTTTTCCGTTTATATGGCTGTGTGAGGGCTTATTTTTTGCGGGACGAGTTGTACTTTTAAATGACATCATTGGTTTTACCATATCATGTACTCGAAAACGGGAAAAAAATTCCAAGTGCGGTAAAATTGCAAAAAAAGTGGAATCCCACACTTGTTTTTTGCTTGGCTTTTTTGTTAGGTTCACTAGATGCTAAATCTGACCTGCCATTATGATTCTCCAGGTCATTATGAGTTCATAGACACCAAACATGTCTATGTCCTCTTTTAGCTAAGTGGTGAAAAAAAATTCCAAAGTTTGCTAAAAAAAAAAAAAATTTTGCGCAATTTTCCGAGACCCATAGCGTCTCCATTTTTCATGATCTGGGGTCGGGTGAGAGCTTATTTTTTCCGTGCCGGACTGACGTTTTTAATGATTCCATGTTTGTGCAGATACGATCTTTTGATCGCCCGTTATTGCATTTTAATGCAATGTCTTGGTGACCAAAAAAATGTAATTCTGGCGTTTTGAATTTTTTTCTCGCTACGCCGTTTAGCGATCGGGTTAATGCTTTTTTTTGATAGATCGGGCGATTCTGAACGCGGCAATACCTAATATGTGTATGTGGGATGGTTTTTTTTTACTGTTTTATTTTGATTGGGGCGAAAGGGGGGTGATTTGAACTTTTAGGTTTTTTTATTTTTAAACATTTTTTTTTTTTTTTTTACTTTTGGCATGCTTCAATAGCCTCCATAGGAGGCTAGAAGCTTGCGCAACCCGATCGGCTCTGCTACATATGAGCGATGAGCAGATCGCCCATATGTAGCACATTTACTGCTGTGCTTTCAGCGCCGTCCACCGGGTGGCGCTGAAAGCCATTTGCCTGTAACAACCATAGAGGTCTCATAGAGACCTCTGGTTGTCCAGGCAACATGACGCCGACCCCCGATCACGTGACGGGGGTCGGCGATGATGTCATTTCCGGCCCGGCGGCTGGAAATGCTATTTAAATGCCCGCTGTCAGCTTTGACAGCGGCATTTAACTAGTTAATAGGCGCGGGCGGACGGCGATTCCACTCGCGCCTATTGCGGGCACATGTCAGCTGTTCATAACAGCTGACATGTCCCGGCTTTGATGCGGGCTCAGCGCCGGAGCCCTCATCAAAGCAGGGGAAATGTCTGATGACGGACTGTGTCCGTCATTGGACATTAAGGGGTTAATGGAGCATGAAAAAAGTTGGACAAGGAAATGACAATTTTTTTTTAGTTAAATATTATATCTTTATTTAGCTTACAAATCCGCAGAGAAAACCGCATGAAAATCTGCACAGATTTTCAACTGTGTTTTCTGCCAAAAGAGGAAGAATCCGCGCAAGAATTTTACAACAGCAAATCCGCAACGTGCGCGCATACCCATACAGTTATACACCATGAGGGTCACAAATGCTTTCCTGCTAGAGTACAATAGTGTGACAAATGGGGACAAAGAACTTACAGTCTAAATACAAATGTCGGAGAAAAAAAAAAAAAAAAAACCACACACCCCTCAAATCCTTATGAGATTGTTGCCGATTGTTATCAGGGCTACCACCAGGAATTTCAGGGCCCCTTGCTGGTACAGTTTTTAGACCTCCTCCACCCCTCAAACTTTCCACAGTCCCACTTCCATCCCTCGAACCTGCCACAGTCCCACCGCCCACTCTTGGAAAAACTCCACTTCTGCATCATATCTTATTCCTCACCAATCACACACATTAACGTCTAACACCAGATCACATACATACTCATCAGCATTTGTTTTGGCCAAAGGATTTTTTAAGCCGCCACCATGACTCTTGGCAGGGCCTTAGGCTGGAGTCACACTAACCTGCGCAAAATACGGTCAGTATTTTACATACGTAATACGGATCAATGACCACTAAATAGTGGTCCGTAGGTCATCCGTAAGCAAGGTGAGGTCGCGTATTTTGCGCATGTGTGTCTCCGTATGTAATCCGTATGCAATCCATATGGCGAGATTTTCTCGCAGCCTTGCAAAACGGACATTTAATGGTTTTGAGGCCTGCAAACAATTTAAATCATTAGCCTGCACCCTATTTAGACACTCAGAAACAGGTGGCTGCCTACATTCTGTACATTTCTCACCTTGCTTTCACGAGGCGTGTTGGTGTTCTTTGTGCAGCATGGCAGAGGGTCTGACATTCAATACAACCGAGCAGGTTCTCTTTACCTGGCTTTTGTCACGGAGCTTTGGCCAACCATATCCTGTGATAGTGGATCCGCGGAGGAGGAGACGCATGTGGGTACATCCACTTTTGAGGCAACGACTCACAAGAGGGCATTTTCACCGCCTCTATTCGTCTCTGCGGGAGCATCCGGACAAATTTTACCAGTACTGTCGAATGAGCATTTCCACATTTGATTGCCTCTTGGAGACAGTGCGCCCTGGGATCACCTTTCAGGACACTAGGATGCGCAAAGCCATATCTGCAGAGGAGCGACTTCTACTCACAATACGGTATGTACTCCACAACCACATTCTCTATGTTCATAATGTGTGTTAATTTATGTTTTTTGGCCTTCTTGGACAATGTTTAATACCCTCATCTTACTCAAAATATGTTTCACCTGACACAGCAGAATGTTACATCTAATATGTCCTGCATATCACTTAGTCATTGTGCCACCACATATGTGTGTGTTGTTATCTCTCATTTCCTACCAAGTTTGGTCGGCATGTAACTGATTTTTTTTTTACTTTAGCCATTCTAACCTGTACTATTTCTGTTGTTCTACAGCTTCCTGTCCACTGGCCTGTCTTATGCCGCCCTCCACCATGAGTTTCTCATTGGAAAGTCCACCATTTCAGGCATAGTGAGGTCTACATGTGCAGAAATCTGGACAAGACTCCATCAGGTGGTCCTACCCGAGCCCAGGATGGAAGACTGGTTAAGGATTTCAAGGGACTTTGAGGAGGACTGCCAGTTTCCAAATTGTATTGGGGCCCTGGATGGCAAACATATCAGGGTGCGTAAGCCGCCGAACTCAGGGTCCCAATTCTTCAATTATAAGCAATACTTTTCTGTTGTATTGTTGGCTCTGGTAGACCCTCAATACAAGTTTATAATTGTTGACATTGGGGCCTATGGAAGGACGGGAGACTCTAGAGTCTTCAATACTTCCATAATGGGTCGGCGGCTACGCACCAACCAGTTGGATCTCCCACCACCACGCCAGCTACCAGGCTCCCCCGAACAATCAGTCCCTTATGTCCTTGTGGCAGATGAGGCCTTTCAGTTATCACGTAATGTCATGAGGCCATATCCCCGGCGCAACCTTGACCACAGGCGCAGAATTTTTAACTTGCGCCTATCACGTGCTAGGCGACTGGTGGAGTGTTCCTTTGGGATTCTTTGTGCCACATGGCGGGTACTCCAGTCTGCCATTCAGTTGAGTGAGCAAAATATGAATGAAGTTGTCAAAGCCTGTGTTGTTCTGCATAACTTCACCAGGATCCATGATTGTTCCTCCTCTGATGGTGTTGTGCGTAGGCCGGACAATGTGCGCAGGGTGAGACCACCTATCATCCCTCAACGTAGACCGCTCTCTGGCCTCAAAGTGCGTGATATATTCACGAATTACTTTATCTCACCTGAGGGGGCAACGTCTTGGCAAGAGAATGCTGTGTCTATGTTATAATTTCTTTTTTTCAAAGTGTGTCTAAATATATATTACTCAAGCCTTTTTATGATTCTATGAGTGTTTCTTTGCATTGGTTGGTGTCTGTAAGTATGTTGTGATGGATAGTGAGAAATCACACAGAGACGTTAAGTAGAGTAGACAAATTTTTAGTTTTGCCTTTTTTTTGTTTGTTTTGCTTAAAGGCAAACATAATTTTGCCAGAACACAAATTTGGCAATGGCCAAAAAGACCTTTTGGGCCTTCTTTAACATTACGGAAAAAAAATGCACCAAACATTATTCAATTACAACATTGCTGCATGCCTACATTAACCTTGATTAGGCAACAAAGGGTGAGCTCCATCACCAAAATAAAGTGAATAAGAACACTCACATTTCCTCATAATGTTTTCCAATCATAGAAAGATTCCACCATGACAGGCAAGGCTACCTCACATCTTTCACACAGATATTACCTGTCTGTAGAACAGACAATATTTAAGCATGCTATACTGGAAAGGATGAAAATACAAAAATCACTTGTTAAGACATTGAGAGAGCGTGATATTGTGAATGCTGGTCGCCTCAAATTGGTTTACTAGAGAATGCTAATAAAGTTGACTACTTAACTAAAGGAAAGCACGCCTTTCCTATGCATTAGCAAGTGATTAGTGTATTTTCATCTTTTCAGGTAAAACAGCATAGCGCATTTAAATATTCTCTTTTATACACACATGTAATATCTGTGTGAAAGGCGTGAGGTAGCGTTGCCTGTTATGATGGATTGTTTCATATGTTTGGAAAACATTGTTTAAAAATGTGAGTTAAATTATGTTCTAAATGTTGGTGAAGGAGAACACCTGTTTTTTTGTCTAGATTAGAAGCACCAGTTACATGTCACTGGACATCTCCAAATTTTTGATTCATAAATCCTCATATGTAGGGGAAGGGGAACGGGGAGGAACAGCCTGTGGGTGCTGCTGGACATTGTGGCCAACATCGCCCTGTGTGGGGCCATACTGTTGCCCATGATGCTGTTGTTGTCCAGCCTCCTGGGCCTGTTGTTGATACTGCCCAGAGTAATAATGATGATGGTGAGGGGCTTCTTGTTGGCTCTGGTAGGCCCGTGGCTCATACCCACCAAGATAGCCAGATCGTCCCCAACCAGGTTGGGACCAGCCTCCAACACTGGGTGGGTACAAGTGGCCATATTGGTGGGGTTGGCTTGATGAAGACATTTGGGGCTGCGGAATAGAAGGATGGGTAGGGGGAGGAAGGGGTTGAGGTGTTGGCCCACGTATTAGGGGCTGTTCAGACCCTGCTTGAGCAAGCATCTGTGTGGATGGTCTCATGCGCATTAAATTTCTTGGCGAGAGCTGCCACCTCTCCAGAAATTCAAACACCTCATATGGGGTATTGGGGGGGGTGCTTGCATCAAGCAGGATCTGAATACACCCCCTAATACGGAGCCTGACCTCACGGGTAAGGGCACGGAGATAAAGGGTGAGGCTACGTGCATAGGCCTCCTCACCATCATCTGTAGTGACTCTGGACAAGTAATTCAGCACCCCAGTGTCCACATGGGTCCGGCTCTCTTGAATGGCGACCTGGCGCCTTCTTCTTATTCGCCGTGATGCAAGAGCAGCCTGTGGGGAGGGCCTGATCTGGGCAGTTGGGCTGCTGCTCAAGTTGCCCATCTCTTCCAGGATGGGCGAGGTTGCAGCTGCAGACCGTCCTGGTGGTGTGTTGTGTCGGGCACCCATTGGGTGGTCTTGTGATGCCTCCTCTTCAGACATCCTTCTTGTAGGGGGAGAAGATGGGCCAGCCACCTCATCCCCTACAGGATCAATAATGGGCTCTGCCTCTGAGGCCGTTCCTCGATCCGTAAGGTTGGATTGAGTTCTGTTATGAAATAGAACAGAGGCAAAAATACATCAATATTTTTGTCCCTGTAAAGTATTTGTGTAATGTTTTTGTGTCATGTGGTGTGAGGTATGTACTTACGGTCTCAGAGCCAGAATTGGGGCTAGGAAGTTCAGCCGGTCATAATATATATATTTCCGCTTGACATGGCCAGCATCCCCACTCCTGGACCGCTGCTGGCGTTCCCGGCGGTACTGGTCCCGGATGCTTCTCCACCGTTTCATCACATCTTCCACTGCAATGTGACAGGAAAGATTGTCAAAAATCACATATTTGAGAGGTCACATTTTCAAACAGTAGTCTAGGCATGGGGCCTTATGGGGTGTGCGTTCTACCCATGGTGGCATATGTATTTGGGCCGATACCCAGGGTCTCATTAGCTCCCCTGAAACTAATTTTAGTGGCTAGGAGGATGAGGAGCTTGTGGCCTAACCCCTAATTATGGCTGTGTGAAGCCACGTGTCACATCCTAATGTAACGGCCTCATGAGGCTAAAATTACATGCCCAGGAAGGGGGGGGGGGGGCTGATTGTAGAGTCATTTTATAGCGCGCGCTAACGTTAATTATATTTTTATGGTTGCACTTACGAATTTCCTGCTGCTCATCACGTGGTCTGTCACCGAAGTCATGGTACATCTGGCGACAGATGCGCCTCCATGACGCCTCCTTTCTTGTGCGGTTCGCATAGTTTGCGTCGCGTGGGTCCCATATTTCTTGACGCTCCTGCACCAGCACAATTAGCATCTCCACATTTATGTAAGTGGACGCCATGCTGCTGCTGTACTCCGTGGAGGCGTACTTCCTGGATGTCTGGAGCGCTTTTTGAGCTCATTTGCATGTCTACGCTTCCTGATGATGGATTGGCCCATTTCCTGTTCACCAGCCAAAAGACCTGCGTATTGCTCGCAGGTCACACGTGTGTTCAGTGTGTAATCCGTATTTTTTGCGCACCCATAGACTTGCATTGGCGTGCTACGGGCGTAGTACGCTGACAATCGCAGCATGCTGCGAGTGGCACGGAGCGGAGGATACGGAGGAGAAATATACGCCTGGTGCGAGTGACCCCATAGAGAATCATTGGTCCGTGTCTAATGCTTGCATTTTGCGCCTCTCACGCACCCGTATTCCTCGCCAGTGTGACTCCGGCCTTACTCTATTAAAAATTTCTAAAAATATCCAACACTCTAAGTACTTTTTTTTTTTTTTTTTAAATGACCAATAATACCACATAGAACAAACAAATACAATCAAACCGTGACCAGACCACATATTGCCACTAGTGATAAGCGAACGTGCTCGGATAACGTGTTTTCTGATCATGCTCGATTGTTATCCAAGTATCTTGGGTGTGCTCAGATAATATGTTCGAGTTCTGGCGGCTGCATGTTTTGCGTCCATCTAACAATGCACGGGGTACTAAGAGCAATTTGCAATTTTCACTTAACATCCACTGCTGCTCATTTCTGGAAACCACCCATGAAGTCAAAACAGTCACTACATCTGTAGATATAACCCTTTTGGAATTAAATTTCCAAGATAGGGTCACCTGATGGGAGATTCTGTTCTTCTAGCAATTAGAGGCTCTGTATATGGAATCCAGAAAAACCTAGGAAAATCTGTACTCTAGGATACAAATAGCACCGTATGGCTAGCAGTACTGCACAGCCACATATGGGGTATTACATTGTTCAGCAGAAATTCAGGGACAATTTTAGCGCCATTTATTGTAATTTTGGTGTTAAAGTAAATCATTTTTTATTCACTGCCCAATGGTACAAAATGTAGTTTAGTTTGTTAAATGGTGTCACTTACGGGGAGGGGAAGTGATGCTGTTCTGGTACCACTGGGAGAGCCCTTGAGGTCATAGCACCTGCAAGCCTTAACAGTAAAATCAGCACTATAGTATGGCGCTTCTTCCCTTCTGAGCTTTGCATGATGCCTTAAAAGTAGTTCCCGATTACTTGTAGGGTATTGGCGAACTAAGGCTGGGGTTACACTTGCATGTGCAGCACAAGTCTCTCGCATCAATGCCCGGCACTGCCGCTAGCACTCAGGACTGGAGTGTGCCGCTGCATGCATTTCTATGCAGCCGCGCACTCTGGTCTGAGTGCCAGGTATTGAAGAGAGTCTCTCACATTGCACACGCAAGTGTAACCCCAGCCCAAGGAGAAACTTTTGCAACAAACTAAGAAGTCCATTTTTTCCTGTTAGCTCTTGAGGCTAAAACAACATTTTAGTGGTAAAAGTGTAATTTATTCTTTCTTCACTGCCCAATGGTATAAAACTCTGAGGCATCTGTGGCGTCAACATGCTCACTCACCCCTAGATTAATTCATTGGGAGGTGTAGATTGCAAAATGATGTCACTTATGGAGAAGGGGGGGTGTTTGCTGTTCTGGCACCGCGGGGGGGGGGGTCTGTCAATGTGACGGCACCCTCAAACCATTCCAGCAAGATCTGAACTCCAATATGGTTCCCGTCCAAGCCCTGCTGTACGCCCATACAGTACTTTTCACTAACATGTGGCCTCAGAGTGCTCTGAATAAATTGCCCAAAAAAAGTGTCCACTTTCTTTTTTTTTTTCCTGTGAAGATAAGAACAATTGGGTGTAAAGTAAAAAAAAAATTTTTTACATAAAAAAAGTTCATATTTTCCTTTCACATTCCATTAATTCCAGTGAAGCACCTGAAGGGTTAGTAATCCCTTCTCAACATGCGCCGTACTAGTACGGCACATGTCGTGTCTACCCCTTTGATGTGGGCTACGGCGCTGAGCAAATATCTTTTCCGGCACGTCAGCTGTTTTGAACAGCTGACATGTGACAGGACAGCTGCGGGTGGAATCGTGATCCATTCGCGACTGTTAACCCGTAAAATATCGCTGTCAAACTGACAGTGGCATTTAACACGCGCTTCCGCAAATGGCGGTGGAAATCCTCCCCTCGGTGACCCCCGTCACGTGATCGCGGTTCACTGATGGGTCAGCATGACAACCAGAGGTCTCCAGGAAACCTCTATGGTTGTCAATGCCGGACTGATATGAGCGCCGCCCAATGGTTGGCATGCATAACAAGTCAGCAATTCTGCTACATACAGGTGATCTGATCATAGCCTGTATGTAGCAGAGCCGATCGGGTTAAGGCAGCTTCTAGTCTTCCATGGAGACTATTAAAGCATGGCAAAAGTAAAAAAAAATTATATATTTTTTTAATAAGATCAAATAAAAAAAAAGGTACAAATCACCTCCCTTTTGCCCTATTAAAAAAAACTTTAACCTGATTGCTAAACGATAAAATAAAAAAGCCAGAATTATGTTTTTACCTTCGGCGAAACATTGCATTAAAATGCAATAATGGGCGATCAAAAGATATCTGCACCAAAAGGGTATTAAAAACATCAGCTAGGCATGCAAAAAACAAGCTTTCAACCAGCCCCAGTTCCCGAAAAATGGAGTCGGAGGGTCTCGGAAATTTTTTTTGAAAAAAAAATAAAAAAATAAAAACACCTTTGGATTTCTTTTCACCACAAATTAACCTCTTCCCGACCGCCCACAGTAGATAAACGTTGGCGCTTGCTGGGCTTTGTGCAGCGCCGACGTTTATCTACTGTCGGCAGTTTTGTGCCCCCCGGGACCCCCACATACCTTACAACGCGGGGTTCCTGGTGCACAATGCATCCTGGGACCCCCGACGTCATAGAGACCTGATTGGTTCGGGTCCTGATGACGTCAGCGTCACAGCAGCCAATGGGAGCGATCGCTGGGAAAGCTGCTTGTTTCCCGGAGATCTCACTCATTGTAACGTGGCTTCTCCTCTGATCCAACACTGACAGATGATCAGAGGTGAAGCAGCGTTACTGTGTGACTAGATCGCTGCCTGGCACAGCTGATCGCTGCCTGGCACAGCTGTGCCAGGCAGCGATCTGGTCACATAGTAACGCTGCTTCACCTCTGATCATCTGTCATTGTGAGATCAGAGGAGAAGTCGCGTTATTATGTGCCAGGCAGCGATCTTGTCACATTAACGCTGCTTCACCTCTGATCATCTGTCAGTGTGAGATCAGAGGAGAAGTGGCGTTACTATGAGTCAGATCGCAGGGCAGCGATCTTGTCACAAAAATAAAAAAAAAAGCAGGTACACAGGTTAGGGCTAGGGATTAAGGTTATGGGTGTGTTGGTGTTAGGTTTGTGGTTAGGGCTGAGATTAGGGTTAGGGGTGTGTTGGGGTTAGGGTTTGAATTAGAATTGGGGGTTTCCACTGTTTAGGTACATCAGGAGCTCTGTAAATGCAATATGCCGCCCGCAGACCATTCCATCAAAGTCTGCATTTCAGAACGTCACTACTTCCCTTCAGAGCCCCACCGTGTGCCCAAACAGTAGTTTTCTCCCACATATGGGGTACTAGCGTACTCAGGACAAATTGGACAACAACTCTTAGGGTCCAATTTCTCCTGTTACCCTTGTGAAAATAAAAATTGGGGGCTAAAAGATCATTTTTTGTGGAAAAAAAATGATTTTTTTTATTTTCACGGCTCTACATTATAAACTTTAGTGAAACACTTGGGGGTTCAAAGTGCTCACCACACATCTAGATAAGTCCCTTGGGGGGGGGGGTCTAATTTCCAAAATGGGGTCACTTGTGGGGGTTTCCACTGTTTAGGTACATCAGGGTCTCTCCAAATGCGACATGGCATCCGATCTCAATTCCAGCCAATTCTGCATTGAAAAAGTCAAACGGCACTCCTTCCGTTCTGAGCTCTGCCGTGTGCTCAAACAGTGGTTTAGCCCCACATACGGGGCATTGGCGTATTCGGGAGAAATTGTACAAAAAAATTGTGGTTCATTTTCTCTTTTTATACTTGTGAAAATAACAAAAAATGGTTTTGAAGTAAAATGCTTGTGAAAAAAAGTTAAATGTTTATTTTTTCCTTCCATATTCCATTCATTCATGTGAAGCACCTGAAGGGATAATAAACTTCTTGAATGTGGTTTTGAGTACATTGAGAGGTGCAGTTTTTAGAATGGTGTCACTTTTGGGTATTTTCTGTCATATTGACCCCCCAAACTCACTTCAAATGTGAGGTGGTCCCTAAAAAAAAAAAATGGTGTTGCAAATTTTGTTGTAAAAATGAGAAATCGCTGGTCAACTTTTAACCCTTATAACCTCCTAAAAAAAAAAAAAAAAAAAAATTATGTTTCCAAAATTGTGCAGATGTAAAGTAGACATGTGGGAAATGTTATTTATTAACTATTTTGTGCGATATCACTCTCCGATTTAAGGGCATAAAAATTAAAAGTTTGAAAATTGCAAAATTTTCGCCAAATTTTGATTTTTTTAACAAATAAGCGCAGATCATAACTAAAAATTTTTACCACCATCATGAAGTACAATATGTCATGAGAAAACAGTGTCAGAATCAGTAGGATCCGTTGAAGCGTTCTAGAGTTATGACCTCAAAGTGACACTAGTCAGAATTGAAAAAAATTGGCCCGGTCACGAAGGCAAAAACAGGCTCGGGTGCGAAGGGGTTAAAAGAACCAAGACATGTTTGGTGTCTATGAACTTGTAATGACCTGTAGAATCATAAGGGCTGGTCAGTTTTAATATTTGGTGAACATTATTAAAAAAAAAAATATATATTTGAATTGCACTTTTTTGCAAATTTCACTGCACTTGTGAATTTTTTCCCCATTTTTGCGTACACAATATGGTAAAACCAAAGGAGTCATTCAAAATTACAACTCGTCCCACAAAAAACACCAAACCCTCACATGGTCATATTGATGTGGAAAAAAATAAAAATTAAAAAAAATATGGCTCTGGGAAGAAGGGGAGCAAAAATCAGAAAATCAAGAATGAAAAAGGGCAGCAGCGCAAAGGGGTTAAACTTCTTGAATGTGGTTGAGCACCTTGAGGGGTGCAGTTTTTAGAATGTCAGGTTTTGGTATTTTCTATCTTACAGGCTCCTCAAAGTCACTTCAAATGTGATGTGGTCAACTTTTTAACCCTTATAAACTTCCTAACAAAAAAAAAAAAGTTTAAAAAGAAATTGTGCTGATGTAAAGTAGACAAGTGAGAAATGTTTCTTAACTATTTTGTGTGAGAACGCTTTGGGTTAAGGGCACAAGAATTCAACTTTGAGGCTGTGTGCCCACGTTGCATTTAAGCATTTCCGCAGCGCTTTTAGACAAGCGTGTCTGCTGCGGAAATGCTTAAGAAAAGCATCTAATGTAATAGAATGTAAACCGCACGTGTGCTAATAGTGCGTTTTTTTCCGCTGCGGAAAAAATGCAGCATGTTCATTAATTGTGCGGAATCGCATGCGATTCTGCATACATACACTAATTGCAAAAACGCATAGGAAAACATGTCAAAACGCATGACAATCGCATCAAAAAGCGTATGCGTTTTCCCTGGCAAGGGTATGTGTTTCTGCTCAGGAAAAAAAGCTTGAAAAACGCTACGTGGGCAGAGCCTGAAAGTTGCAAAACTTGTGCCAAATTTACAATTTTTTACAAATAAGTCTTATCGAACGAATTTTACCACCATCATTAAGTACAACCTATCTATACAATTGCCTTAAATTGTCCGTCATTTACTTCCGTCTGGATGTCCCCGAATCCCACAATCCACTGCACCGGAAGTACGCCAACCGCCATATTGGAATACCCAAGCGACGGGTATTCCAATATGGCACCTGCTGGTGGTACCAGGCCCTTCCACAGTACCAGCGGGACACCGCCGGACCCCCCCCGCCACCTGCCCACCCACCTCCGTGCAGTTACAGCCAGCAGGAAAGACATCATGATTCTTAGAAATCAGAAGATGTCTAGCAGTGCCATCAGCTCAGACCTGGGATCCAGTTAACACCCATCTATTGTTTGGAGAAGTCTGGCTAGAAGTGGACTTCATGGAAGAATTGTAGCCAATAAGTCATACTTTCAACATGAAGACCAAGGCCAAGTGGCTCAACATAACAGAAATATGGCAGCAGGTGCTTTGGACTGAAGAGTCAGAATATGTAAGATATGCTAGCTACCTGCCTGTTCTGCTCCGCACCAAACTCTGCCAGCTCAGGCTAGTCTTAGACCGCTGCTACATCTTTCAGTGATGTCATGTTGACAGCAGTTTCTCCTCTTCCGTGCTGCTCTGTTTAAGGCGCATCACTGCCGATATCATGTAGATTGACAGATGGCTACCCATCTGGGATGTCATAGGAGCCTTACAATGACAGGTATGGGTGTCTTCTGCAGTAACCCAGCTGTCATGACAACCCTATCACATGATCGCATGGTGCCGATTGGAGGGCCTTGCGACGTGCTAAATGCCACAGTCAAATGCACACGACTGCTGATCAGATGAACCCACATCAAAGGCACGGACATGACAGATGACTTACATACAGTGGCATGCAAAAGTTTAGGCACCCCTGGTCAAAATTACTGTTATTGTGAACAGTTAAGCAAGTTTAAGATAAAATGATCTCTAAAAGGCCTAAAGTTAAAGATGACACATTTGTTTTGCATTTTAGGCTAAAAAGTAATACACATTGTAATTTTTTCACATTTTAAAAATTACAAAAAGAAAAATGGTCCGATGCTAAGGTTTGGGCACCTTTGGAAATTTGTGTGCTCAGATAACTTTGACCAAGGTTTCAGACCTTAATTAGCCTGTAAGGGTTATGGCTTGTTCACCCTCAATGTTAAGAAAGGCCAGCTGATGCATATTCCACAGGTTTAGAAACACATAGCCTCCACTAACCTTGTGCGAAAAAACAGCCACTATGGGTTCTTTTAAGCAGCTGCCTAGCACTCTGAAAATGGTGGAGGCCTACAAAGCAGGAGAAGGCTATAAGAAGATAGCAAAGCGTTTTCAAGTTGTCCTTTCCTCAGTTCAATATGTAATTCAGAAATAGCAGTTTACAGGAACAGTGGAGGTCAAGATAAGGTCTGGAAGGCCAAGCAAAGTTTCAGAGAGCTGCTGGTAGGATTGCTAGAAAGGCATATCAGAACCCCCACTTGACTGCAAAAGACCTTCAGAAAGATTTAGCAGATTCTGGAGTTGTGGTAATTGTTCTACTGTTCAGAGACACCTTATCAAATATGGCCTTCATGGAAGAGTCATCAGAAGAAAATCTCTCCTGCACCCTCACCATAAAATTCAGCATCAGAGGTATGCAAAAGAACATCTAAACAAGCCCAATGCATTTTAGAAACAAGTCCTGTGAATCGTTGAAGTTAAAATAAAACTCTTTGGTCGCAATGATCAAAGGTATGTGCAGAGAAAAAAAATTGCATAGAATTTCAGGAAGAGAACATCTCTCCAACCATTAAGCATGGGGATGGATCAATCATGCTTTGGAGTTGTGTTGCAGACAATGCACAGGGAACATTTCACAGGTAGAGGGAAGAATGGATTCAATGAAATTTCAACAAATTCTTGATGCAAACATAACACCTTATGTAAAAAAGCTGAATTTGAAAACAGGATGGTTTCTACAAATGGATAATGATCACACACCAAAATCCACAATAGACTACCTCAAAAGGCGATAGCTAAAGGTTTTTCAATGGCCCTCACAGTCCCCTGATTGGATCATCATTGAAAATCTGTGTCTAGCCCTCAAAATAGCAGTGCATGCAAGACGACCCAGGAATCTCACAGAAATGGAAGAATTTTCCAAGGAAGAATGGATGAAAATCCATCAAACAAGAATTGAAAGACTCTTGGCTGGCTACTAAAAGCGTTTACAAGCTGTGATATTTTTAAAAAGGGAGTGCTACTAGGTACTAACTATGCAGGGTGCCCAAACTTTTGCATTGGCCTATTTTCCTTATTGTAATTTTTAAAATGACAATATATAATTTTTTTGGCCTAAAATACAGAGAAAATGTGTCATCTTTAACTTTAGCCCTTTTAGAGATCATTCCATCTTCAACTTGCTTAACTGGTCACAATAACAGTAATTTTAACCAGGGGTGCCCAAACTTTTACATGCCACTGTATATGTCATCGGTCATGAAGAGATGACATACCGACATGAGACAAAAACCAGTGTCAAAAATCACGTGAAATAAAAAACACAAGCAACCCAATTTATTTACTAAATTCAGAAATGCTGCATAAAATCTACAATAGGAAAAACCCACCAAATACTCATTGTGGAAACATAGCCTAAGAAGGTAAGGCTAGTTTCAGACTAGCCTTTTTTGCCAGCAGCGCACGCCGCTGCTAAGCCCCGCCTCCTGCGCCTAGTATCGCACACGGCTGCATGCGATCTGCACACCCTATCTTTTGCATAGGGTGCTCAGACCGTGCTCTAGTAGAATTTTGCGTGCGCTGCGCCCTTTTGACGGTGCTCCGAGCGCACCAAAATGCAACATGGTGCGCACTGTCAAAAGGCCACAGCGCACGCAAAATTCTACTAGCGCACGGTCAGCGTAACCTATGCTAAAGGTAGGGTGTGCAGATCGCATGCAGCCGTGTGCGATACTAGGCAGAGATGACCGGAGGGGAGGGCAGGGGGTGGGGTTTTAGCGGCGGCGTGCGCTGCTGGCAAAAAACGCTGGTCTGAAACTAGCCTAACCTCCAACTCTTGACCTTTGTTTTTTGTTTTTTTTTTAATCTTTAATAAAAGGGGTTGTCCTGAAGAAAAAAAGATTTTAAAAAGATGCCAGGGTGGCTCTTAGCTTCTATTGTCTGCTCAAAAAGTGTAAAATTATTAGTGTTAGATATATATATCTATCTCTCTCTCTATCACGCCCACTCCACATAGCAGCCAATCACTAAGCATCTTTCATTTCACCAGAGCTGTTTAAAGAAGCTGAGCTGCAATTGGTTGCTATGAGCAACAGTTTTCCTTGTAAACAATTGTGGTAACTGAGGCCTATTATTCTTATCATTTCTATGATATCGTCCTTCTGTAAAAGCTGGAAATAACACAATTTATTACCGTGCCAACACAGACCACCCTCTGACACAGACTGCAGGGGGAGCCCAGTATCACACAGGATAGGATTAGATACACAGCTCAGCAACAGGATGTGCCAAAGGAGAGGACATTTTCATTTCAAGAATTCCACTCATTCCATCTGATTTGCCTTTTGATTTTAAACGCCTCCAGTTTCCACTTCGACTGGCATTTGCAATCTCCATTAACAAGGCTCAGGGACAGTCCTTGAAAGTAGTAGGGATCGATTTGCAATCTCCATGCTTTTCTCATGGTCAACTTTACATGATCTGTTCAAGAGTTGGAACTGCCAAAAATCTGTTCATCTTTGCAATGTTGTTTATCAAGAGGCTCTTGAATGAGTTGAAAATAAAATACTATCAATACTTAAGTAAACGTTTAGTTAATTTTCGTTGTAAATCTGTAGTGTTCAATGATGTGAAATGTTTATTTGTGCAATATAATCATTACTGTTTGTTATCACTAACCACAGTTAGCTACTATGCCCGACCAATTCCAGGCTCTTCAGCTAGTGTATATATCATTGTATAGACGCTAGTCAATTAAATAATTGTCCAAAGCATGGACAGATTGAATGAGCGGTTGTCAGTAGGTAAATATCAGTAACTCTGCTAGATCCAGAGGGTCCTAACCAGAGGCCCCCACATCCTATTAGGTCTTATGAGTAGTGTTGATCATTCCTATACCGTAAATATCGGGTATCGGCCGATATTCGCTGTATCGGAATTCGATACTTTTTGCATATCGAATACCGGAATCAGAAGTTCCCATAATGCTATGAGCCAGGTTGATTTGATTCAGCCAATGAGGAATCCTCAGAAGTGTGGGCACATCCTGTTAAGCATGTTAACTAATGGCATGGCTGTTATTGGCTGCTGAAATGATGTCATGATGCACTATAAAAGCCGCCGCCGTTTAGGCTTCACTCTGCTGTGAATTCAGTTAGGGACAGGCTGCTGTTCAAGACTCTGAGGGACAGTTAGAGATAGCGATTTGCTATATAATAATGTAGCCTGGGTAAAGCACAATATCAATCAATGTAGCTTTCTTTTGCCTTGCAGCGCTGTTCACAGCTGTCTGCAAGGTCTGTGAGTGCAGCTCACGCTGTAGTGTGTCCTGCACCACCTCTGGTTGTAGGCCGCTCAGCATGCGTCACTGCCTCATACATATTTGTATTATTGCTGCTCATTTTTCATTAATTATCCTATTAGTGTGCATCCATCTGTATCCATCTACATTGGTTGGTTGAAAACACTATATAGGAGTAGATAGAGGAGCTTTTTTGCTGGCTTGTGCCCTGCAGCCGCAGCCAGATTAGTATTAGCATATTTTTTGGAGCCTCATCTATTGCATTGTAGGTTACCTTCCTGCATTGTAATAGCTACAAAAAGTTTGTGATACTATCGCTTTCACATCTTTGGTCACATCCTTTGTTTTGAAAAAAAAAAAAAAACAAAAAAAAAAACAACACGTAAATAAAGTTCACCAAACACTCCACTTGACAGTTGTGTAGGCCACATTAGCTCATATTAAAGTGTAGTCCACTTACTTTATAAAATTAGTGTTTCCTATACCTGTTAGGAGCTGTTCAGGAATAAGCACACTAAGCCCCCCCCCTTTGTACTTTTCTGCCTATCTTTATCAGTCTACCAAGATGAAGAAGGCAGGGAGTAAGGCACGTGGTCATGGAGTTTCAGCAGGGAGAGGACGTGGGGATTCTGTGCCTGCTGCGAGCACCAGTGACTCAGCATCTCCCAGTTTTACCAGGCAACAGTCCTTTATGCGCAGCTTTGTAGGACCTCGCTGTACCCCACTGCTGCGGGACAGACAAATTGAAGCCGTTGTCGGATGGATGGCAGCTAACGCATCGACTTCAATGACTTCCACGTCCTCTCAGGGCCAGAGCACTGAAGAGCAACCATCTGTCTCTTCACCACCTGCCAAATTGCCCAGGCAGTCAGAGCCCTGGACAGGAGCCATCTCTACTTCTGTTCTCTGAATCTCTTGGCTTGGAAACAGGTGGCCAGCCAAGCAGCATTCTAGAATGTGAAGAGGGAGTATGCAGTGATGCGCAACTGCTTTGTCCCTCTGAATCTGAAGAGGCGGGTGGGCCAGTGCCTATGGTCAGCACACCTCAGTACGCATCAGATGATGAGACTCAGGTGCCACTTTCTGGTGTGTACTGTGCTGGCGAGACTACCCAGGAGAAGCAAGTGTTTGAAGAGGGGAGTGTAGATGAGGTCCTTGACCCATCATGGCGTGAGGAACAGGAAGGTGGTGTGTTATGAATGAGTCACCGAGGAGGAAAAAACAAAAAGCAAGCTAAGCCCAGAAAGTCGGAGAGGTTGGTAACTAGCGGATTGCAGACCCCTGATCCTATCCACAACAACTAGCAGTAGCCGTGGAGCGTGCCTACGGTGGTCCTAGACGCCTCATCACGGCCGGAGAACTAAATAAGCCTAAAGAAAGGGAAAATCTAAACTGCCCCAGAGCAGACCCCAAAGCAATAGACAGCCCCCAACATGTATTGTCGGTGAAACAAGATGAAAACACAGACACAGGTAGAAAGATAGGGCCCATCGTTTGCTCAGCCTCGCTAACTATAAAGGACAGGAAAGAAAAGCTGCTGTCTGCAATCACGCAAAAAACCCTGCCAAAAAGAATGTCCAACACGTCTGAGAAAAAGGCCCTGAAGTCACTAGACTTCAAATCACTATATCAGCACTCAGGTATATTCTGAAGACAGAGCAAAAGAGATCAACTGATCAGAGACAAAAGAGGGGATTCAGCCCAGTCCCAGCCAGGGCTGGCTGAACACAAAAACTCATATGAACAATAGCAGAGAAAACTTAGCTTTAGGAAGGCAGGAACCAAACTGGAAACCAGGAGCCACAGTCAGGAAAAATCACCAGCAAGAAACTAGGGAAATCGGCTGCCTTAAATCCAATCAAACTCCTGATGTCCAATCGCAGTCCTCTTCCTCAGGTGGCCGGTCTCTTCCATTTAGATCAGCTTCATTACCTCCCTTCACCAGAGGGAGTCCAGATAGAGAACTCACTACTCCTCTGTCAGCACAGCCAGCTCCATAACCCTCACCAGAAGCAAACCCAAAAAGGAGCTCACAACAGTGGTGGAAGCAGCTCTGAGGAAGATATTCCTTGAAAGGCCAAAACAGGAGGGAGAGGGAGGGGGCAGACTTGGTTGCCTGTAACCTCCACTTCAGCACCCATTAGGAGCATTCCTCTTCCAAAACGGGCACTCCCAGGACTTGCAGTGCGTGGTCCTTTTTTGACACCGTTACAGATGACATTTGCTTTGTCAAATGTAAGCTGTGTAATCAGAAAGTCAAAAAAGAGGGAAAGTGTCAGCAACCTGAATACCACAAATATGTGGAAACATGTGCGGACCAAGCACGTGGTGGAGTTACAAAGACACACTGAAGACGTAGGCCAACCTACAGCACTACCTACCACCTCTTCAGCTCGTGTTGTAGCCTCTTCCTTCAGCTCACACAGCTGGTTCGGCTTCCTCACAGGATCGCCATGGAAGAACCTCTTGCACTGTTGTCCAGAGACCCAGTGACATTCCACCCACAGCACCACGTTCCCTGTCATCCTCACACTCCCAGGCCACTCGGCAGCCATCGGTAGCAAGGCATGGGAGAAAAGGTGGCCATACTCTGCAAACCATCCCCGAGCACAGGCTCCAAATGCTGGCATTGCAAAACTATTGGCCCTTGAAATGCTCTCATTCAGGCTGGTGGAGACTGACACCTTCCGTAACTTCATGGCATTGGCAGTCCCACAATACAATGTGCCCAGCCGCTTTTATTTCAGCAGGCAAGCCGTCCCTGCCCTGCAAAAGCATGTGGAGGGAAAAATTAAACATGCGCTACTAAACGCCGTCAGTAGCAAGGTCCACCTGACCACCGATGTGTGGACCAGTAACCATGGACAGGGACGATACCTTTCCCTCACTGCCCATTGGGTCAATGTTGTGGAGCCAGGTACAGATCTTGAGTGGCGCTGTAAGTGTTCTGCCAACTCCAAGGATTGCAGGAATCCTGTCTGTATACATAGACTACTCCTCATACTCCAGTTCCTCAGAATCAGTGCTGCAGGAGCCTGTTATGACCGATATGAGCACAGCCGTGGTGAAACGTCAACAGGCCATACTGAAATGAATTTCTTTGGGGGAATCGAAGCCACACAGCACAGGAGCTCTGGAATGCCATCAAGCAGGAGAGCGACGTGTGGTTTGTGCCAGCGAATCTCCAGCCAGGCTTAGTAGTGTGTGACAATGGCCAAAATCTGGTGGCAGCCCTGGGCCTAGGCCACCTCACTCACATCCCATGTCTGGCACATGTGCTCAACTTGGTCGTGCAGAGCTTTCAGAGGGACTATCCGGATCTTGATGCACTGCTGCACAAGGTCCACATCGAGTGCGCTCACTTGCGGCGTTCCAGCATGGCAAGATCACACATTGCAGCTCTGCAGCGCCGATTCTGCCTTCCGGAACATCGCATCATATGTGACCTGCCCACCAGGTGGAATTCAACGTTAAATATGTTGGAGCGGTTGTGTGAGCAGCAGGCAGCAGTAATGGAGTACCAGCTGCATCAGGCGCAAACAAGTCGCACTGTGCACCGGTCACACTTCAGCACCACTGAGTGGGCCTCTATGAAGGACATCTGCCACGTTTTGCGTGCCTTCGATGATTCCACGCGGATGGCGAGTGCAGATGATGCACTCGTCATCATAACTGTCCCCCTTATCTGCCTGCTTCAAAAAAAAAAAAAAAAAAAAACACTGCAAGCACTAAGGGAGGAGGTTTTGGAAGAGGTGGAGATTGAGGAGTCACAAATGTCATCTGCTTCTGGACAGTCTGCGCAACGTGGTTCCTCACAAAGGCCTAGGCAGGGGACACTTTGTGAGGAGGATGAGGAGGAGTCAATGGAGGAGGAAGACATCTCTCCAGAGGAGGGAGGTACACAATGCTCTAGTAGTCAGTATGTAGAGTGAGGGTGGGGTGATGCAGAGCAGGCAGGCAGAGATGACGCCTCAAGCAGGGGACAGTGTTTCTTGGGCAGTTGGGAGTCTGCAGCACATGGTTGATTTCATGCTGCAGTGCCTGTGAAACGACCGCCGCATCGCCCACATTCTCAACACGGTTGATTATTGGGTGTACACCCTCCTAGATCCTCGCTACCGGGACCACTTACAGAGCCTCATAACACCGTTGAACCAGAGCGTAAAATGTGGGAGTACCAAGACATACTGGTGCATTCCATCATATTCTCCATTCCACCCGTGAGCAGTGCTGCTACTGCTTTACAAAGCAGCTTTGTGCGTCAAGGCAGTGGAGGAAGCTCTGCACAAAGAGGGAGCAGAGGCTGCGCCTCAGCACAAGGCAAGACCAGTATGGCCCAAATGTGGCAAAGTTTTGTGTGCCCGCCACAAATGTCTACACCATCACAGAAGGCTCCAGTCAGCAGGAGGCAACCTTTCCGTCAGATGGTGACAGACTACATGTCTTGCCCTGTCAGTGTACTCCCAGACAGCTCTTCCCCCTTCAAGTTTTGGGTCTAAGCTGGATACATGGCCAGAGCTTAGCCAGTATGCATTGGAGGTGCTGGCTTGCCCTGCTGCCAGTGTATTATCGGAACGCGTCTTTAGTGCCGCAGGTGGTGAACTGACAGTCGCACACGACTATCCTTCGATAACGTTAACCGACTTACTTTTCTGAAAATGAACAAGGCCTGGATCTCGCCAGAATTTGCCAGTCCTCTTCCAGAATAAATAATTGGTTGGCAACAGTATCCAGGTCTCCTGTTGTGTTCATGTTTCTACCACCTGAACTGTAATCCCTGGGCTCCAACACAGCCAGTTGTTGCTCGGAAGTGCCGTCTGCACAGAGAAAAACAGTAGCTCCTGTGTTAGTGGGGTTCAGTAACACCAGCTGCTCCCCTGCTGTGTGTCCGGCAATGTCCCTGCGCCGTCCACATTCAAACTACGTCAGATTTTACACTTGCTCCAAGTAGGCCTCAGCCTACTCCATGATTGACCCTGGGCTCAAACACTGCCAGTTGCTGCTCAGAAAGTGCCACTGTCTCCACTCTGTTTGTAGTATTTTCCCTGGTTTCCAGCACCGCCAGCTGTTTCCGGATAGTGTCAATGTCACTTTGCCACCAATACGTTGTCCTGTCATGTTAGCCGAGTCTATGGTGCCTGCAGTTTATGGGCTTCGGGATCTGGCAACAAAGGCTGGTACCGTATTGCCAATAGGACAAGCACCCCCTGTAGGACTGTGGGTTTCGGTAACTGCGGCCGGCTCGCGGCCTTGCAACTTTGTTTGTTTTTCATGGGTACCTTCTGCTACCCATCCGGGTTCCAGTACCATCAGCTGGTTCTCAGCAGTTCCTCAGCCTTCTTGTACCTTCTGCTACATTTCCAAGTTCAAGCTTTTGAAAATGGTTTTTGGTTATCACTCTGGATCTCCCTGACGACGACCCGGAAGAAGACCAAAAAGATGACCAAGAGGACATAGAACATGAAGAAAACCATCAAGAAGCAGAAGACCAAAAAGCCAGAGACCAAAAAGCCAGAGACAAAAGCAAGAGACAAAAGCAAGAGACAAAAGCAAGAGACATTATCTAAATTATAAGCAGAAGATGACTAAGCAGTGTATGGGGGTGAGTCCGTTCCTCCTCGTGGTGCCCCTGGAAAATGCCTGCTGCAGGACAAACTGAACGCGGACAAATCCTGTTGTAAATCTTTTGTGACAGGCAGAACGGAAGATGTAATCTTCAAACTTTTATAGATAACTACAGGAATGCCTGTCAAATAAGAATATGATGAAGATGAAGAAGAATAATAGTTGAATAAGAATATGAAGAATGTAAAAAAAAAAAAAAAAAAAATTAAAAAAACCCACACAAAAGAGAATGAAGCAAAAATATTGATCATTTCACGCAAAACTCCAAAAATGGGCCAGACAAAAGTATTGGCACCCTCAGCCTAATACTTGGTTGCACAACCTTTAGCCAAACTAACTGCGACCAACCGCTTCCAGTAACCATCAATGAGTTTCTTACAATGCTCTGCTGGAATTTTAGACCATTCTTCTTTGGCAAACTGCTCCAGGTCCCTGATATTTGAAGGGTGCCTTCTCCAAACTGCCATTTTTAGATCTCTCCACAGGTGTTCTATGGGACTCAGGTCTGGACTCATTGCTGGCCACCTTAGAAGTCTCCAGTGCTTTCTCTCAAACCTTTTTCTAGTCCTTTTTGAAGTGTGTTTTGGGTTATTGTCCTGCTGGAAGACCCATGACCTCTGAGGGAGACCCAGCTTTCTCACACTGGGCCCTACATTATGCTGCAAAATTTGTTGGTAGTCTTCAGACTTCATAATGCCATGCACATGGTCAAGCAGTCCAGTGCCAGAGGCAGCAAAGCAACCCCAAAACATCAGGGAACCTCCGCCATGTTTGACTGTAGGGACCGTGTTCTTTTCTTTGAATGCCTTTTTTCCCTCCTGTAAACTCTATGTTGATGCCTTTGCCAAAAAAGCTCTACTTTTGTCTCATCTGACCAGAGAACATTCTTCCAAAACATTTTAGGCTTTTTCAGGTAAGTTTTGGCAAACTCCAGCCTGGCTTTTTTATGTCTCGGGGTAAGAAGTGGGGTCTTCCTGGGTCTCCTACCATACAGTCCCTTTTCATTCAGACGCCGACGGATAGTACGGGTTGACACTGTTGTACCCTCGGACTACAGGGCAGCTTGAACTTGTTTGGATGTTAGTTGAGGTTCTTTATCCAACATCCGCACAATCTTGCGTTGAAATCTCTTGTCAATTTTTCTTTTCCGTCCACATCTAGGGAGGTTAGCCACAGTGCCATGGGCTTTAAACTTCTTGATGACACTGCGCACGGTAGACACAGGAACATTCAGGTCTTTGGAGATGGACTTGTAGCCTTGAGATTGCTCATGCTTCCTCACAATTTGGTTTCTCAAGTCCTCAGACAGTTCTTTGGTCTTCTTTCTTTTCTCCATGCTCAATGTGGTACACACAAGGTCACAGGACAGAGGTTGAGTCAACTTTAATCCATGTCAATTGGCTGCAAGTGTGATTTAGTTATTGCCAACACCTGTTAGGTGCCACAGGTAAGTTACAGGTGTTGTTAATTAAACAAATTAGAGAAGCATCACATAATTTTTCGAACAGTGCCAATACTTTTGTCCACCCTCTTTTTTATATTTGGTGTGGAATTATATCCAATTTGGCTTTAGGACAATTCTTTTTGTGTTTTTTTCATTTAAGACAAATTAAATGAAGATAATACCAAAGAATGTGTTTGCAATCATTTTCAGGAAGAAGCTGAGTATTATCTGACAGAATTGCAGGGGTGTCAATACTTTTGGCCACAACTGTAGTGCACAATGGCATATTTCTGGGCTACGCAGTTGGGGGATCTTTCCAGTGTATATGATAGATACTGACCAAAATCATTGTATTAGGCAAGTTTCACACTAGCGTATTTTACATGCAGCGCACGGCGCCGCTTAGCCCCGCCCGGTCATCTCCTCCTACTATCGCACACGGCCGCATGCAATCTGTGCACCCTATCTTTAGCATAGGGTGTGCAGACCGTGCGCTAGTAGGATTTGTGCATGCGCTGCGCACGGTCTGTACACCCTATGCTAAAGATAGGGTACACAGATCGCATGCGGCCGTGTGCGATAGTAGGAGGATTTTCTTTTTATAAGAAAAATCATTCACATTACTAAGACTCACTGAGTCCTGTGGGTGTCCTGGAGGGACCTGGTGACTTTCTGCCACTGTTCACACTAGGTAGGTTTTAACATTAGAGTGTAGTTACTGTCCCAATTGGGTATAACTTGTCATGGTGGGACAGCCTTATGCCTTTTATGATCAATAAACAGTGTTTACTAGAGTTGAGCGAAACGGGTCGAAAAAATTCAAAAGTCCCCGACTTTTGGCAAAGTCGGGTTTCATGAAACGAAACCCGACCCTAGGATGAGGTCGGCCACGAGGTTGGCGACTTACGTGCCAAAGTCGCGTTTCAAAAGTTTGTTTTGCGCTCTTTCAGCCAATCAGGATCCACAGACACTGTTGGCAACGTGATGACATAGGCACGGGTTACCACCATCTTTCAGAAGGGCATGCAAGTGATTTTTTTTTTTTTTGTTGGCGTCACAGGGGGTATAAAAGGGCGTGCACGCCGACCGCCATCTTACTTCTGCCGATCTTAGTATAGGGAGAGGTTGCTGCTGATTCTGTAGGGAGAGCGTTAGGCAGGGAAGAAGACAAAAAAAACTGCTTCTGCTGCTAGCAATTTGGCCTGCACAACACACCAGTCACTGTGTGTGCAGTGCAAGGGGAGGCTATATAGTGGTGTATCAGTGGTGTTGGTTGTTGGGCTGCCTTCTAAGGCTTCCTGACATTCCTGCATTGCTGTTTACCCACTGCTCCGCAAACTACTTTTTTAAAAGCAATCCAATCTCCCTTATCCTCTAGTCACTTTTGTCACAGCTGTGCCATCGAGCCTGTCACATAGCGCTCAGATATTCATTGGGCCTCACACAATCCAAAAGTGTCCAGTGTCCACAAGTGTCTGCAGAAATTCAAAATCTCCCCTGTCCTATAGACACCTTGTTTTACATTACTATATAGTTTGTTGGATTTTGTCTACATTTCTACCAAAAATGAGGAAGGCTGGTGGAAGAGGCCGTGGAATTGGGTGGGGGTTGGCAGCTGTTAATGATGGTGTTGGTGGTGGATCTGATGGTAGTGGCAAGAGCAAAATAGGACCGAATGCAGGAGGTGCTGACCCTGCGTCATCGTCTGGCTACATAAGGCCTCGAACGCTTAGTTTTCTAGGAGTTGGCAAACCGCTTTTAAAGCCAGAGCATCAGGAAAAAGTTTTGTCTTACATTGCTGACTCAGCCTCCAGCTCTATCGCCTCCTCTTCTTCAGTTGTAAAAAGTAAAAGCACTGAGTCGTCATTGGATGCTCATGTTCATGAACCACACCTTTCCTTGTGTTCTTCACCCCAACCAAGATTGAAGGATGACGCAGGCCATACTACTGATTACTCCATGGAGCTGTTTTCACATACCATGCCTGGATTATCAAGTCAAATGGTGAATTACCCAGGCCAAGATGAATCTGACATGGAGTGCACTGATGCACAGCCGCTGATGGATGATTCTGCTGGTACATTCACTCAGAGCACTACATTGTCCTCGCAGTGTACAGAGCCAGATTCTGACCCTGATGAGACTCAGGTGCCCCTTCCCGCACACTATACCACCATACACGGTGACACAGAGGAAGGTGCACATGACATAGAAGAGGAGGTGATGGATGACCCAGATTGGCATCCATTGGGGGAAGAGGGTGCTGCTTCCAATAGCTCAGATGAGGAGCATCCACAGCAGACATCGACATCGCAACAGCTGTTATCTGGCAGGCCCGGAGCACTCCAAAGACAGGTTCCAAACATCAAAAGAGTTGCTGGACAGCTTGTCCAGAGGGTCAAAAGATCACAGCGTGCTAGGCCGCAAAATGTCTGCCAAAGTAGGAAGAGTGCAGTGTGGCACTTTTTTGACCAAAATCCTCATGATCAGGCCAAGGTTATCTGTAAGAAGTGCGCAAAGACCTTTAGCCAAGGGAAAAATATGAAAAATTTGAATACCAGTTGCATGCTTAGACATTTAACCAGCATGCACTTGCAAGCGTGGACACAACACCAAACCTCAAGTGCCACATGTGCAACTGATCACAACGAAGGTAGTCAGCAACGCTACATTGTTTCCCCCACTGTAAGCCCACCGGTTAGCACAGCAGCAAATGTTGATGTGTCGTTGCAAGGCCACAGCAGTCAGGGAATCCCACTGTTATATCAACGAAAGACTGATTCTAGGCCATCAGAAAGAACACCAACTCCATCACCATCATCAACCCTCTCTCAGTCCGCCCTGTCCACCGCTACTTCCACCATATGCAGCTCTCAAGTCCAGCTCACCCTCCCAGACACTATGAGTAGGTCAAGAAAGTACTCAGTCTCTCATCCGCGTACACTGGGTTTGAACGCCCACATTGCCAAACTAATCTCGTTTGAGATGATGCCCTTTCGGTTGGTGGAAAGCACAGCTTTCCGCGAACTCATGGCCTATGCAGTACCACGCTATGACCTACCCAGTCGCCACTTCTTCTCTCGCAAAGCCATCCCAGCCCTCCACCATCATGTGAAAGACCGCATTGTCCATGCACTCAAGCAGTCAGTGAGCGGAAAGGTGCACCTCACAACTGATGCATGGTCCGGGCCGTTACGTGTCCATCACTGCGCACTGGGTTAATGTGGTGGATGCAGGGTCCACAGGGGACAGCGGTGGTGGGACAGTGCTGCCTAGCCCACGGTATAGGAAACAGTTGGCTGTAGGCGTTCGACCCTCCTCCAGAAGCGAAAGCTCGTCCACAGAGCGCAGTCGTACGAGCACTCCATCTGCAGCTGCCACTGTTGCACACGATGTGTCCCCCTATCGAGCAGCTAGTGGAAAGCGTCAGCAGGCTGTGTTGCAGATGATGTGTTTGGGCGACAGACACACCGCCGAGGTGCTGGCCGAGTACTTGAAGCGACAAACTGAGTCATGGCTGGGCAGTGTACATCTTGAGGCAGGCAAGGTAGTTAGTGATAACGGCCGTAATTTTGTGGCAGCCATAGCCCTTTCAAAACTCAGCCACATACCTTGCTTGGCTCACACCTTGAACCTGGTGGTGCAGTGCTTCCTCAAAAATTATCCGGAGTTAACAGCCCTGCTCCAGAAGGTGCGAAGACTGTGCGCGCACATCCGCCGGTCGCCTGTACACTCCGTTCGTATGCAGAAGCTGCAGCGATTGCTCCACCTTCCCAACCACCACCTCATTATCGACATTGCAACAAGGTGGAACTCCACCCTGCACATGGTGGAGTGGCTGTGCGAGCAGAGGCAGGCCATAATGCATTTGTGGGAGGATACACGGCCAGGCACTTTGAGAGCAGACATGGAGTTGACAGGTGTGCAGTGGTCGAAGCTGAAAGACCTTTGTAAAGTCCTTCAGTGTTTTGAGGAATGCACACGGCTGGTAAGCGCAGACGACGCCATCCTAAGCATGAGCATCCCACTTATGCGTCTGCTCATGCAAACTTTGACGCACCTTAAGGAGCAGGCGTCTGCAGCCAATGTTGATGAGGAGGAAGAGGAGGAGGGAATCCTTGATGACATTCAGCCATTGTCTGCTCAGGGACCTCTCCTGGACGAGGTGGAGGAAGAAGAGGAGGAGGAGGATGATGATGATGGGGATGATTACTTAGGGGAGGAGGATGCATCTCGTGGGGCAAGTGAAAATGTTGGCGTGGCAAGGTCTGGTACAGGGTTTGTGCGTGACTGGAGGGATGTGGATTTGCCAGAAAGTGCTCCTCCACCCAGCACTCGCAGTGCATCATTGACACCGGGAACATTGGCCCACATGTCAGATTATGCCTTGCGGATCCTAAAAAGGGACCCCCGCATTGCCAAAATGATGAACGATGACGACTACTGGTTGGCCAGCATCCTGGATCCACGCTATAAAGGCAAATTACAAAACATCATGCCACAGGAGAACCTTGACCTAATATTGGCTAATAAACAAGCAACTCTGGTAAATCGGTTGCTTGAGGCATTCCCAGCACACAGCAGCGGTGATGGTTCTCACACGAGCCGTACGGGCCGGGGGCAGCTTGGCAGAGGTGTTCGTGGTGCACACAGCAGAAGTGGCGTTGGAGACAGGGGTTTCATGACAATGTTGTGGACTGATTTTTCAAATACCGCTCACACAACTGGTAATACTGCATCGATGGAAAGTGACAGGAGACAGCAGTTGTCAACTATGGTTACAAACTACTTTTCCTCCCATATCGATGTTCTCCCACACAGGTCATTCCCCTTTGACTATTGGGCCGCTAAACTGGACACCTGGCCTGAATTGGCCCAATATGCCTTACAGGAGCTCGCTTGCCCAGCTGCAAGTGTGCTATCGGAAAGAGTCTTCAGTGCAGCTGGATCAATCCTGACAGAAAAAAGGACCCGTCTGTCAACCCAAAATGTGGATGATCTAACCTTCATTAAAATGAACCACGCATGGGTTTCCAAGGATTTTGTCCCACCTTCCCCTGATGACACATAGGGTGACAGAAAAATGGCTTGCTTTGGTCCACCTCTTCCTGGGACTTGACCTATTTCACCTTTTGCATCAGCTGAATGTCCAACATCAACATATGCCACTTTCTAAAACTCCCTAACTGTGCTGCCTCCCCCCCCCATGGCCGGGGTCACCACCTACCGCACGACACCGTGCGAGTGCCGTTGCCCTGGACAGGTGGGTAGGCCGACTCTTGGGCGCGGGCACTGGCACAGGGTCCCTCATAGTGCAATCAAGTGTCTCTGACGGTGGTGGTGCACACCCGCCGTCAGACACACCGCTGTACTATGAGGGGCCCAGTGCCAGTACCGACGCCCACGAGTGGGCCCCCCTTGCTTGGGCAGGGCCCCAGCATTTGCAATCTTTACCTCTCCCTGCTCCTCCGCTGTGTAATCTGGGCCGTCAAATCCATACTGTGCCTGACACCGTCTGAGCCTGCCTCCTGCTGTATAGACATATATTTTGAATGTGTACGATATCCATACATGTTATCCAGGGATACGGTACCCTTTCTAACCTTTGTGCAATCACGTGCAATCTATACTGGGCCTAACACAGTCTGAGCCTGCCTCCTGAGACATATTTTGAATGTGTACGCTATCCATACATGTTATCCGGGGATACGGTACCCTTTCTAACCTTTGTGCAATCCATACTGGGCCTAACACCGTCTGAGCCTGCCTCATGCTGTATAGACATATATTTTGAATGTGTACGCTATCCATACATGTTATCCGGGGATACGGTACCCTTTCTAACCTTTGTGCAATCACGTGCAATCCATACTGGGCCTAACACCGTCTGAGCCTGCCTCATGCTGTATAGACATATTTTGAATGTGTACGCTATCCATACATGTTATCCGGGGATACGGTACCCTTTCTAACCTTTGTGCAATCACGTACAATCCATACTGGGCCTAACACCGTCTGAGCCTGCCTCATGCTGTATAGACATATATTTTGAATGTGTACGCTATCCATACATGTTATCCAGGGATACATTACCCTTTCTAACCTTTGTGCAATCACGTGTAATCCATACTGGGCGTGAGAACAGCTGGCGAGCTGTTAAGCAAGCTACAGCACCTGTCCAGACAAGTACAGGGATTCCCTAGCGAGGAGACTTATTTGATTGTTTTCAATGTTGGGACAGCAATTTTTGGGGAGCACTATACTCTGGAGAATGATAGATGGGGCCCACCATACACTGGAACATTCCAAAGGTGGACATCAGACACTGGAGCAGCATTTACAGGGCCCATTATACACTAGAGCATTAGAAATGGGGCCCATTATGTTTGGAGCATTATTTGGGCCCATAAGACAGTGGAGCTTCATCCATGGGGACCAACATATACTGTAGCATTATGTGGAGCTCATCATATACTGTTTCAAACATTATATGGGACCAATGATTCTGTATGGAGAAATAGATGGGCCTCGTCATGAGATGTAAAAAGTGAGGTATTTTTCATTGTACTATACCGCTATTTCTCTGCCGTATCGGAGCATGATGAGTTGTGGTATGTGTTAAAGGGGCGCTCTTTCGCCCAGGGCACATGAAAACCTGCAGCCAGCCCTCCCCCCCCACAACTTTAGCCAAATAACCCCCATTTTTCAGTGCGTAACTTGTATTATGAAGTTAATTAAGGTTGACAAGCTTAAGAAAGAAGAATTGATGCTTTTGGCATTCAAATGGGCACTGTAGGTGTGTTTCCTGTCCTCCTCTCACTGCCGACATTTATTCCCCATTGACTTACATTGGGTTTCGGGACGACCCCGACTTTTCCCTATAATCGGACGATCTTGCTCGACCCGACTTTTGGAAAAGTCGGGTTTCACGAAACGAAACGCGACCCTAAAAAAACAAAAGTCGCTCAACTCTAGTGTTTACTAAATACCCTATTTTAATTATTTAATGCACTTGCTTTTTTACTTATTTAATTTCATTAGGGCATATGCACACATTGTCTTTTCTTTGGTTTTGATTACAAAGACTGAAGAGTAACAAGAGTCCCGTCCACCAGTTTAGTTTTATGTGTTCGTTTAGGAGACACTGAGGAATACAAGGTTGGGTAAATGTACATATTGTAATAGCAAAGGAAACCTCTAACCTTTGGTTAGTTTTCATAGAGAGGACCAAATCTTTACAGCCTGTAGACAGTAGTTTTATTAGTTTTCCTACATAGGTCCCTGGCCTCTATAACAACTCCAGGAAATCTACCAAATCTAGTGAGTTATTGAGGACTGCCAAAAATGTAGCCAAGAAGAATCCCATCAAATACCATTAAGTGCTACCTCTGCAAGGTCATGTATACAGATTTAAAGAAATCTGTCCTTAGGATCAACTCTACCAGTCTATAATGGCATGTAGATCATGGAAAGTTGAACATGATAATAATAAATTTTATTTCTATAGCGCCGACATATTCCGCAGCACTTTACATTTCAGAGGGGACTTGTACAGACGATAGACATTATAGCATAACAATAACCACATAGATCTTAACAGATACCAAGAGGAATGAGGGCCCTGCTCGCAAGCTTACAATCTATGAGGAAAGAGGTAGACACGAAAGGTGGGTGGTAACAATTGTTACCTTCACATCTGCAGTCTGATGTCCTAGTCCAGAGAAATCACATGTTTAATAATATTTAAATAAGCTGTTAAGATCTATGGGCCGGACATGTAGACAGCTTAGGCTGGTTTCACATTAGCGTTTTTGCGCGCAGCGCATCGTGCACATGCGTACCCATGTTTAACATGGCGTACGCATGGTCTTGCGTTTGCATGCGTTCGTCTGTGTTTTCGTGCGCATGCTTTTCTTCAAGGTGTGCGTCTAGACGCGCCCGACGCAACATGTCGCATTTTTTGGGTCCGTCCAAAGGCGTCAAAACGCATGCGTACGCTTGCGCACGGAAAGAGTCAAAACAATGCATTATGGGAGCGCAGTGGTCAGTAAAGTCAAGCGTTACAGGTGAGATTTCATACATCTGAAGGGAAGGATAACAGTGGTATTAATACAATCTTCCTATAAAACAGGATGCTGCAGGGTTTGCTGAAGGATATAATAATGTAATAGTACAATATGAGATTTGTGGTTTCCATAGGTTTTGTAGGGAATAATTTGGTTATTAATGCACAAAAGCAGCAGTTGTTGTAAGGTGCAATTTGTCATTCAGGTCTGTGATAACTGCTAGTTACAATGTACGGGGTGTAGGACTATGAAATTTCACTTCATATTCAATTGTCCCAAACGATTAATGGAGTTCTGCTGCACAAGTACAACTGATGATACAGTATAACACAAAGGAATTTATTTCTGTGTATTCTGCCAATCATTAATATAGTACATAAGAATACAGGTATGCATGGTACATATCAAAATATCAGCTAAAAGGGTATATTTATATGTGACAGAACTGTAGAAGAACTTTTAGACTGTTTGAAATAAAGGACAGTGTCAAAATCATGTGTGGAATTTTCATTCATAGAAATCTGAGTGGAGATAAAATCTTATATATTGTGTAGTTGTAGCTTTGAGTTTTCAACTTTGAGAAAAGTGGATCCTAAATGTTCTAAAATAACATAGCAATTACTAAGCCTCCTCGCATCCAGCATTGACTTCCCGATGTTCCTTGAGTCCCAGTGTTTTGGCTGTAGCAGTGACGAGGCAATAACAATGCTCATCACCGCTGGTGCTCAGTGGCTGTTTCGAGGTAGACGGTACAAGTCACTAAGAACAAAGATTGGCTACCGCGGTGATGTGCGCTGTTAACATGACGTCACTGCTGCAGCCAAAACACAGATCTGAGCTGTTGGAGAAGTTTGCACTTGAGCAAGGAAAGGAGAGTACCCACCCTGTTTTTTTAGAGTATTTGTGGTCCATGTTCCTGAAAGTAGGAAACCCTTTTAAAGAGGTTGTGTGTACTGACACTAGGATGGTTTCATAAGTTCCAATATTCACTATTTGGACAGTGCCTTACTGATGGCACTGCCATGTCTCAGAAGCTAGATTTCAAAATATTAAAAAAAAGTTATGCAATACAACATTAAGTTTAGTCCATAACTTAGACTGCCCCTTCTCAATCACTATATTTCCCTCATGTAAAATAACAGCTGTACTCCCTCCGGTGCCATTCCAATATTGTTGGCATTGGCTTTCCCATGGCTCATGTGACATTGAGACTTTTGCCTTGCACCCAATCAGTGACCGCCTCACTCACTTCTTTAAAATGTCATTTGTGTTCCAAGAAGAGGAGAGTGTAGTAGCTTCTCAGATATGCCACAAGAGCATTGCAGGAAAGGTGCCTGCACCAGAGGAGAGTATGGGCTGTTATTTTACATGAGTATTGAGAAAGCGTTGGCCAAGTAGTAACCCCTTTGATAGAACAAGGTTAGGGCACATTCAGATTGGTCCAAGATCGGACAGCAATGCACGGACTGGCCACGGGTCCCCTGACTAAGCATGACAGCTTTGTAGAAATACAGGAAGCCATCACACTCGGTAGACGTGCGGCCACTATGAATTTTAGTCCACCCTTGGACCGATTTATACGGACGTCTGACTGCTCCCTTACAAAAATGAAAGCATAACTTGTTTAAATAGAATAATATTGAATATAATATAAAATGTTAACTAATGCCAGGTAACACATTGTGATACAGTGGATTGCACCAAATTACAAGTTCAGCCTTCCCAAATCTGAAGCCAAATTAGTTTTGACATCTAAAAGGTATATGCACACGCTGAGTTAATGGATGCAGAAATTTCTGTATCTCTTGACAGGAAAATGCAGCTGCAAAAACGTTTGAGTGAGGTCAGTAGTGAGAAATGCAGGGCAAAAAAAAAAAAACCCCACACAGAATTGACATGCTGCAGATTTTCTGCAACAAATCTGCAAGTCAAAAATACTCAACGTGTACATGACATTTCAGGTTTCTTAACTTTGCTGGAATCAAATCTGCAACATGTGCACAAGCCCTTACGAGTCACTTCTGGTATGACATGCCAATAGCCATGCACATGGTAATGAGACTTATTCCACTCAGATATATGAAACTTGTTTTCAGTCACAGAAATTTCTGCAACAAGTGTGTCGCATGTGAATACTCCCTCAATTTTAACTTGTATATTATAGAATCTATCATGGCAGATAAAAAAATATAATATACATACACACTAGTAAAACAAAACAAGACAGCTCATATAAACCAAATGCTGGGTAAGTGAATAGACCCTGAATAATCTTCCAGTAACGAGCACCAATATAGGAAATCGATGGGAACTCATTTACCCCTTTTTACATAATGCAATTATTGCGATGATTCATAACCCTTTACATTACTGTTGACACCACATCCTCTATGTACATAGGTGTGTACTTGTCTTTTAAAAACATTGAACTAAAAATTTAAGATCAGATGTCCATAATAAAAGTTATTGGTGATCATTTCCTCCTGACCAAGTTTGCAGACTTTCCAAACTTGGTCAGGAAGAGAAGATCACACGCTGCATTTACGGTACACTTTTTTTGTAACGTCAATACAAATAAGTGATAATTTTCCATTGGTTTCTTATTCTGTCACCCATATGATAAAAGTCTTCCACTTTAGCATCAGAAGTCCCAACTGAAAAGATTTCTGAGCCACCTTCAGATTATGTTCACACTGAGTTTTTAGAAGAAATTCTCTTTTAATGACAATTTTTTTTTTTTTAATGAAGATTTAAAATGTTTCCACTTAGTTTTCATTTCAGAACTCAACAAGAAGATTGTGTGCGCAAACACACTTCAGGGTATGTGCACATGTAGTCTTTTTGTAAAGTTTTTGGTGCAGGAATTGATTGGAGCCTCAATCAAGGGTGTTCACATACCCTTTTACACTATCTCATTGAGTTTTAGAGGAGTTTTCTTGAAGCAGATTTTCCCCTAAATCCTTTCCAAAAACTCTTCCAATTAACTTAATAGGGAAATTCACTTTGCTGTTCAAACTCTTCACTCTGAATATTCCACCCCGAAGGCCGGGGTCACACTAACCAACGCAAAATACGGTCAGTATTTTACATGCATAATACGGATGAATGGCCCCTAAACAGTGCTCCGTATGTCATCCGTAATCAAGGTGTGGTCGGCTGGTCGCGTATTTTGCGCATGTAAGCATCCGTATGTAATCCGTATGGTGAGATTTTCTTGCAGGCTTGCAAAATGGACATATAATGGAGCCCTATGACAGGTTTAATAACACAAACCAAAGAATAGATATAGACACATAGAATGCATAATATATATATATATATATATATATATATATATATATATGTATTCTCTATGTGTATATATCTATTCTTTCGTTTCTTTATTAAACCTGTCAGTGTGAGTTTACAGTATAGTGCACTGAATTGCCGGCTTTGCTAAAAGACACCGGGTGCGTATTTCTCGCAAGTCACATGTGTGGTCCGTGTGTAATCCGTATTTTTTGCGCACCCATAGACTTGCATTGGCGTACTATGACCGTAGTACGCTGACAATCGCAGCATGCTGCGAATGGCACGGAGCGTAGAATACGGATGAGAAATATACGGCTGGTGCGAGGGACCCCATAGAGAATCATTGGTCCGTGTGTAATGCGTGCTTTTAGCGCCTCTCACTCGGCCGTATTCCTCGCCAGTGTGACCCCGGCTGAAGAAGTTTTGAAAAATTCCTGGTAGGAAAAAGAATCTGCATGTCCTGAAGGAAACATCTCAAATTATCCACTGTCCTACTAAAAAGCTTGAAAAAAAAAAATCTCAGGAAAAAAAAAAAAAAAAAAATAATAGTTTGCCATAGCAGTCTTCTTTGCTAGAAAACGTGCAGTTTTTGCACTTCTGAAAAGAACTCTGTTGCCATAGCTTAAGAGACGTACATGAGAAATCCTATCTGTAAAACTCTACATCATATCCTGGTAACTGCAAATACGACAATCCCTGAAAGAAGTCTTCTTCCCCCATAAGCGAAGCAGCAGTAATTTGCAGAAAAGTATTTTTATATAGGTATTTCGCCTTATATTTGTGAAATGTATATTTACTATCAGTGTCAGTGTAACAGCTAATGATTAGTAAGACCGTAACTAAACAGAATGTTCTCCGGCACAAAAAAAAAGCATAAACTTCACTTTATGAATCCAGATGTATGACAAAACATAATACCTTTTCACCTACATGTGAAATCCTACGAATCCTACCCAAGGCCCAATGGAGAAGATCTTTATACATTAAGTTTTATATACAATGATTCGCTCTATGTCCCATTATTACAAAAATAAAGCAGTAGGAAACGTCACAGCATACAGAAAGGTGCATATGTAGAACTACATGTATGGCCTCTTTCACACATCAGTATTTGTATGCCAAAACCAGGAATGTCTCCAAAATAAGGACCAGGAGTCAGTCTTTCAATTATATTTTTTTCTCGGTAAGTTCCATTCCTGGCTTTGGCATACAGACACTGATGCAAAATACTGACGTGTGAATGAGCCTTGTAAGAGATACAGATGGAAATGTTGCACTTTCTAACACCTAAGTGGAGGGAGCAATAAGTTCCTCGTAGGGATCAAAGATGAATTTAATAGACGTATAAGGCAACTGGGTGTTGCTGCAGTAATATGGACTCTAAAATGCAACCTTGTAAAAGCTTGAAATATGCAACAGTGTCAGAAATATATAAAAATAGTTGCTAGAAGGGGTCAGAAATGTTCCCCAATGATCTATGCACGTGTATAAGAAATCAATTCCTTGTTATTTTGCCATAAGGTAAAGCTGGACGTAATGTTATATTAGCTCATGGGGGAAAATATCTATACTGGAACTACAGAGATTGGACGGCAAAACACTGGGGTAAAGTTATTTTCTCTGATGAAGCCCCTTTAGACTGCGACATCTAGAAGAAGGATTGGCCTAGAGAAGAGAAAATGAGCTTTACCACGAGTAAAGCATCCAGAGACCACTCGTGTGGGGTTACTTTTCACCCATGTAGGGGATCAATCACAATTTTGCCCAAGAACACTGTTATGAATAATGAATGGGATATAACCCTCCTCCAAAAACAACTTCTCCCAATGACCCAGGGGCAATTTAGTGATGGACAATGCTTTATCCACCACGACGGAGACCATGTGACACCGAAAAAGTGATAAGCATGTGGCTCAGTGTAACAAAACATTGAAATTTTAGGTCCTTGACCAGGAAACTCCCCATATCTCAATCCCACTGAGAACTTGTGGTCAATTCTCAAAAACAGAGTTGGCAAACAAAAACTGTAATAAACTCCGAGCATTGATTAGACAAGAACGGGCGGTCATCGGTCAGGATATTGCCCAGAAACTGATATCCAACTGACAGAGCAAAGAGCAGAACTCTTGAATAATAAGGGTCAAAATTAAATATTGAATGTTAACGTAAACTTGATATATTTCTCAATAGAAAGTATAAAAAAATAAAAAATAAAATATTTATAGAGTTGTACTGCAGTAACCATAGACACATCAGACTACAAGATTGAAAGACGCTAACAGCAAGAGTTGGTGAAAATTAAAGTTTGTTTGGCCACAATTGTAATTATAGTATAAGGAGTCAAATACACTATATAGCATTACAGCATGTACTATATAACAGTACAGAGGACACTATCAGGCTATGTGCACACGCTGCGGATTAGTCTGTGGATTTTTTATCTGCGGAACCGCAGGTAAAATGACCTGCGGTTTATCACCTCTACAATGGAGGAGATGGTAAACCGCAGCAGAATCCGCAAAAAGAATTGACATGTCATTGCTTTCTCCTGATTCAAAACCGCAGCTTTTCCGCAGTTAAAAATCCGCAGAATGTGCACAGCAGATTGTAACTCCTATAGGATAACATGCTACTGTATACTGTCTGCAGGACTGCTGAAGATCTGCAGCGGCCAAAACCGCAGCGTGTGCACATAGCCTATACAATATTACAGTACTCCCTATATAAAGTACTGGGGAAACACTATATATAATGTTACAGTATAGACTAACTCAAAAGGACACTATATAATAGCATGTTAGGCACATACTATATAACAGTAGTAGGGGCACTATGGAATTGTTCAAGATATACATGTTATAATAATATTGAGCAAAATCATAATAACAGGACACATAGTATATAACAGCACAAGAAACACTATAATAGTAATACAGAAGACACATGCACACTATAATAGCACAGGTGACACTATATAATAGAGCAGCACACATTACCACACACTGTATATTACCACACAGTGTGACAACACACACACCCTGTATGCCAGCACACACTACATTACCAGTGTGACAACACACACTGTATATTACCACACCCTGTATGCCAGCACACACTACATTACCAGTGTGACAACACACACACTGTATTTTACCACACAAACTGTGTGACACACTATATGTTACAACACACTGTGTGACAGCCCAGCACACACTACAGTATATATATTACCACACACACACACACTATATCACAGCCCAGCACACACTGTATGACAGCACACAATATATTACCACACAGTGTGACAACACACACACCCTGTATGCCAGCACACACTACATTACCAGTGTGACAACACACACTGTATATTACCACACCCTGTATGCCAGCACACACTACATTACCAGTGTGACAACACACACACTGTATTTTACCACACAAACTGTGTGACACACTATATGTTACAACACACTGTGTGACAGCCCAGCACACACTACAGTATATATATTACCACACACACACACACTATATCACAGCCCAGCACACACTGTATGACAGCACACAATATATTACCACACAGTGTGACAACACACACACCCTGTATGACAGCACACACATACTGTATGACAGCACACACTATATTACCACACACGGTGTGACAACACACACACACACTGTATATTACCACACACACTGTATGACAGCACACAATATATTACCACACAGTGTGACAGCACACACATACTGTATGACAGCCCAGCACACACTGTATGACAGCACACAGTGTGACAACACACACACACTGTATATTACCACACACACTGTATGACAGCACACAATATATTACCACACAGTGTGACAGCACACACATACTGTATGACAGCCCAGCACACACTGTATGACAGCACACAGTGTGACAACACACACATACTGTATGACAGCACACACTATATTACCACACACGGTGTGACAACACACACACACACTGTATGACAGCACACAATATATTACCACACAGTGTGACAACACACACACTGTATATTACCACGCACACACTGTATGACAGCACACACATACTGTATGACAGCCCAGCACACACTGTATGACAGCACACACTATATTACCACACACGGTGTGACAACACACACACACTGTATGACAGCACACACTATGTTGCCACACACTGTATGACCACACACGCTGTGTGACAGCCCAGCACAGACACAGCCGGCTCAGGTCACCTGTGTGGAGTGTCTGCCTCACAGGAGCTGTCTCCTTGCTGCGCTGTCCATGCGGGAGGATACGAGGAAATCCTTCAGATCCCGGCTACAAATTGCCGCAGCGCCGTCCTGTCTCTCATTTAAATGTCTGCCAGCTGAGCTCCGCTCCGGAGCCCCCACACCATTGGCCGCCCGCAGTCCGGGCGGCCGCTCTCATCCGCCCCTTTGACACTTCCCGGCCTCCTCCGGGAGACTCCGGCCCCCGCTGACACCTCCCGTCACACACTTGTCCTCGTAGCCTCACTGACAGGACACGCAGAGTGTGGGACAGACGCGGCTCTATACACGCCACAGACATAGAGACAAACCGCAGCGGCGGCAGAGGGGCTTCACGGCACACGGCGTTTGGGGAAAGAAACTAAACTCTGTCTCCACTCGGAGTTTTTTTTTGTTTTGCTTTATTGTTTTGTTCAAAAAGGACTGAGTCTTGAAGTAAAAACCACTTCAGCATTTTTCATTTTATTTAGCTGAAGTATCTTTGGAAGCATTTTTTCTTGAATAGTTTTTTTACCGCCTTTTTCACTTGCTGTGTCAGGGTCTGTGCACACTGCTGCTTCAGGAAAATGTTTTTTTCCCCATTTGGCAGCTTATATGTTGTTTTTTTGTGACAAATTTGCTGCCAATGCCTTTTTTCCCCTCATTGATGAGATAGTTGTGGCTTCCAAAGGGAAACTACCACAAGAACGGACCGGAACGTGCAGAAGTCGTGCTGACATCCCAGTAACCATTATTTTTAACGTTTATTTAGGGATCCGGGCGGAATCCACCTGAAAAAAAAGACATTGTGTGCACACACCCCTTTAAGTATGGAGGAATATGCCTAATAAAAACACTTTTTTTCTCCTACTAGTCATTTTTTTTCCAACCCTGAAGAAAAAAATGCTGAAAAAACCAACAAAAAAACAGCAAAGTGATTCAAACATTGAAATGAGTAGGAAGACTCTGAGCATTTTTTCGCACATTTTTTAGACTTTTTTTAAGTAACGCTGCACAAAAAAAACTCCTTAAAAAAAATCAGTGTGAACATAGCCACTTTTTTTTGTGGCAGTTTTTGACATTCCATATTGTGAATTTTAGAGAAAGGTGGAAATCATACGATATGTGAATAGAATGGCCTGTACTAAAACCTCTTAATTTTCAAAAAGTAAATTAATAAACCACAGGAAAAAAAATGCCAGAAAAGACACATGTAAAAAAAACGCTGTTTAGGCCATGTGCACACGTTCAGTATTTGGTGAGTTTTTTACCTCAGTATTTGTAAGCCAAAACCAGTAGCGGAACAATCAGAGGAAAAGTATAATAGGAACACGTCACCACTTCTGTGTTTATCACCCACTCCTGGTTTTTGCTTGCGAATACTGAGGTAAAATACTGACCAAATACTCAATGTGTGCATGTGGCCTTAGTTTTACATGCCTTTTGTATGATTTTTTTCAGTCAGCAGCTTTCAGACAAACGCCACTTCTTTTTTGATGCTATTTTATGAGAATGTTTAGGCTCAAAAGACCATTTAAAAAATTGTCAGTTTCATTCAATAAATTCGGACAATTATTTTCTCACTTGCCATCTGTGCGCCGTCCAGTTTTTAACAGCACCAGCTATTAATAATTTTGAACACCGTTTACAGTTTCCTATGTCAAAGAATGGTAACAATTCGTATGATGGATGTTAGGCTGGTTTCACATTAGCGCTTTTAAAGCGCACGCACGGCCGGGGGTAGCTCCGCCCCCGAGCCGGCTCTCTGCCCGGCGTGCCCGCCCCTTCCTTGTAGCGCCGCCTCCTAGCGCACAGCGGCGCCTGCGATCGGCGCACCCTATCTTTAGCATAGGGTGCGCAGATCGTGCGCAGGCCGTGCGCTAGTTGCGCTTTGACCTGCGCTGCGCACTTTTGACGGTGCGCCGTGCGCGCCAAAATCAAACTTTTCGGATTTTGGCGCGCACGGCGCACCGTCAAAGGTGCGCAGCGCAGGTCAAAGCGCAACTAGCGCACGGCCTGCACACGATCTGCGCACCCTATGCTAAAGATAGGATGCGCCGATCGCAGGCGCCGCTGTGCGCTAGGAGGCGGCGCTACAAGGAAGGGGCGGGCACGCCGGGCAGAGAGCCGGCTCGGGGGCGGAGCTACCCCCGGCCGTGCGTGCGCTTAAAAAGCGCTAATGTGAAACCAGCCTTATACTGTGGCTCCGTACGGCATCCGATTTTTTTGCCCACCAATAGACTTGAATGGATTATTCTCATCGTTTCATCTGATTTATGGAAGAAACTGGTCTTTTTTCATACCCTGATACAGTCTGTGAAAAAAAATCTTGATCTACATTGCCTCATGGAATAACAATGGTCCGAATGCTGGCTGTTTTTTTTCATTAAAAATCTGATTGTGTGAACCTATCCTGAAGGGGGTGGTCCAAAAGTAACAATTATTTTATTCCAAATGTCTGTCTATGTAATATAATAATGTAATCTCTTTTCTAACATACTGTAATTAAAATATCTCTAGCGTTTCCACACTATTCAACTGCTTTTTTTTTTTTTTAACTACTTCCTGTTGATGCTTTGTTTGAAAATCCTCAGTGCATGCTGGGATACTCAAATAGGACATAATCAGGGGGCCTAGGCTGCAGTCATCAGTGACCTCCATTTCTGGTGCTGGGCTAGTCCCTGCTTTACCGAGCATGCGTCAGTTGTCAATTCTGATGTACGCTCAATAGGATCTTGTCACTGTGCACTACGTTCAATATGCACAGTGACAGTGCACTCTCTTGCCCTCTCTGATGAGAAGTGATGCGCCATCAAGAGAGCACACTGTCATTGCTCATTGTAAGACGAAAGTCAGAGAGCAGAGACCAATTCCCCCCCCCCCACAAGTCACACCACTTTTTTGGACCACCCCCTTAATGTTGGAAATCTAAATGATGTGAAAAATCCAAATGAAGTTCAGGTTTTTGTTCAGATTGTTTTGTTTTTTTAATTGAAGTAGGTTGGCTAGAAAATGCTCTCAGAGTTAGCCCAATACTGTTGTTTTTGACAAAAAGACGTGCAACAGGAAAAAAACCTTTAGAAAGATATTAGAAATTAATAATATACAATTTTTGATGGGTGTATATGTGGTACCCCCGAGGCTCAGTCGCCACAGAGGTACTACACCTCCTCCTGAGGTGTGGTTCCCCACCATCCAGGTAAGGTGGGAACTCCTGACCACGCTCCAACATTCGCATCCCACACAACACAGTAGTTCAGCAAAGCCACATTGCGGCTCCCTGCTTGGAGTGTAGCAGAGCACCGCACCTTTGGTGGCTCCCTGCTTGGACCACGAAACGTGCAGGGAGGCGGGTGGAGTTTAGAATACATAAAAGAGCGGGAAGGTTTAGGATTACGGGTCAGTCTGAGAGAGGAAGCCACTCAGAGAGGAGTGAGGAGAGAGGATCGCTGGAAGAGGGATGGAGGAAGGAGTGCTCTGTGCCAGCTGGCACAGGAAAGGACAGAAGGAGAAAGACCTGACCTTCCATAAGAAGGAAAGACTAGTACAGAACGTAGGAGTAAGGCTGGTTTCACATTAGCGCTTTTTAAGCGCACACACGGCCGGGGGTAGCTCCGCCCCCGAACCGGCTCTCTGCCCGGCGTGCCCGCCCCTTGCTTGTAGCGCCGCCTCCTAGCGCACAGCGGCCCCTGCGATCGGCGCACCCTATCTTTAGCATAGGGTGCGCAGATCGTGCGCAGGCTGTGCGCTAGTTGCGCTTTGACCTGCGCTGCGCACTTTTGACGGTGCGCCGTGCGCGCCAAAATCAAACTTTTCGGATTTTGGCACGCACGGCGCACCGTCAAAAGTGCGCAGCGCAGGTCAAAGCGCAACTAGCGCACGGCCTGCGCACCCTATGCTAAAGATAGGGTGCGCCGATCGCAGGCGCCGCTGTGCGCTAGGAGGCGGCGCTACAAGCAAGGGGCGGGCACGCCGGGCAGAGAGCCGGCTCGGGGGCGGAGCTACCCCCGGCCGTGCGTGCGCTTAAAAAGTGCTAATGTGAAACCAGTCTAAAAGGGGCCAGAGGACGCTGGTTAGAGGAAGAACCCTGCCTAGAAGTTCTAAGCGCAAGGCCGGGGTCCGGTCCCCGAGTTTGTATGGACACTAATGGTCCTGCAGCAGACACCGGTGGAGTAGTGGGCTGTAAATGCACTACTCCCATCTAAGACTTGGGGGCACAACAGCAACATTGATAGTGAGTCGGGACTCAGGAGTAAGGAGTCCCCGAAGCAGGCTACAGCTGTCTGCCGTACAAGTAGAGTTCTTGGGAACATCTGTCAGGAGGAACTCCAGTGTAACTCAGTACTAGGAGTACTTCACACTTAAAGGCGCTATAAGAGGAGACGTTCAGAAAGGCACATGTTGGCGGAGCGTTGGAAGAGAGCACTCCATCGGACCGGGAGGTTGGTTGAGCCTCTGCCCCAGAGGACACAGTACGGAGGCAGGCACCTGTGTGTACTACAGACTGTGAGTAAAGCTTTGGAACTACAAGCCCTGGTGTCCTCCATTGATTCTTGCGCCAACACACCCAGCACTGCTACATCTGGGTGCCAGCCACTACACTGCTGGTGCCTCTCCTCTACCCCTACACTGCCCTGGGGCTACAGCTTCACTTGTGGGGAGCTTCACCATCTTGGCTGCAACACACCATCAGCCCCAGAGGATCTGCACGCAGCGTCGGCTTAACATCTCACTTGCCGAGCACCACAGGTGGAGTCACGAACTATTCCATTAACTACATCCCACCATTCAAACTTCCCCTATTAATTGGGCGTCCAGGGCCACGGACCGGGTCACTGCTGCTGTAACACATCCCGCCGACACCGGCCCGGTACCGAGTACCCCACGGCCCTGGGAGGGTGACCCATATAAATGGAAATGGATGTGTGAATGTAGCTATCAAGACTCAAACCCAGCAGCTCTTGTTCACCAGGCAGCAGCTCTTTCCTCTGAGCCATTCTGCTCGCTGGACAGTTTTGTGCTTACTCAAATACTTGTACCTGTGTTGTTCCTGATTGGCTCCACTCTGATTAAACACCCTATTTAAACCTGGCATTGCACTCCCTTTCTTGTGAGATTATTGAGCTACCAGCCTCTAGTCAAGCTTCCTTTCACCTGGTGCTTATCCTCAAGATTCTACTGCTGCTCCGTGTACCCATCCCTGGTTACCCCTAACTAAACTACGTGCTGTTCCTTTAAACTACATTGCTGCTCCTGTGTGCCGACTCCTTGGCTATCCCTGACTACGATACCTGGTGGTGTTGCCCCTAGTGGCTACATCAGCACTGCTGTAACCCAAGTCAGGCCATAACGGTATCCTTACCGTGAAATATTACCAGAATTTGTGATATTTGGCACACATGTGAAAGTATCTCTAGATCACTTTACTTACAGATGTTTAATAGGGATGAGAGAGCATTTGGATAGCTCTGGGCAGCCCGCCTACTCTAATAGTATGGGCGTCACTAATAGGCTGTAAACCAGATGCTTTGCATTACCATTGTGTGAACAGCGCCGCATACAAGTTTCTATTGTGCAACCACCCCCTCCATAGATTGGTAGGCTGTGAGTGGTTGTTTCATCAGTATTTTTGCACCTGTGTTACCGCCATCTTAACTACATGGGTCTGCTGCATCCTGATAGTGCATTTGTCTGGAGGCCTGGGTGGGTAAACATTGTTGCCTTCATTCTGCTGGTTTTTGAATAGGGATGAGCGAGCACTAAAATGCTTGAGTGCTTATTATGCAAACCAAGCAATTCCTTATATTCGCATGCATGTTTTGAGTAATGGGTATAATGGGAGTCAATGGGAAAGCCAAGATTTTTTCCCGCAGACCTTACAAAGGGGTCTGCGGGGCAGTGAAAATGTTGAAATGGATGGGAAAGGTGCTGAATAGAAGGAGAACAGCATGGGGAAGTCTGCTGGAAGCATCTTTGACTCCCAGATCACCGCTAAGAACAATTTCATCACACTATTACTCCACTTTAGGCCAGTTTCACACGTCCAGATAATTCCAGTACAGGAAAAAACGGTATCCTTGTCCCTGTGGACATGTGGTACCTCCGTGTGGCAACCGTGTGCCACACGTGAGCTGCATCAGGACCACACGGATGGCCGCCGGGAAGAAGCAGCTACAGTAAGCGCTGTTCCCAGCGGCTGGTGCTGACCTTGGCTGGCATTCTTCTCTCCTGCTCTGCCGGCGGGAGAGAAGAATGAATGAAAACCCGACGTGGGGTGCCCTTCTTTTTATGAACCAACCAGATGAAAATTACAGCTGGGGGCTGCAACCCTCAGCTGTCAGCTTCATCAAGGTTGGTTCTCAAGAATAGTTGGGTCCTCACCCTGTTTTTTTTAATTATTTAAATAAATAATTTAAAAAAAAAAACGGTGTGGGGCCCCCCCCAGCCTAAAAACAGCAGCCTCCAGCTGCCCAGAAAAAGCGCAAAAGAAAAATGGGAGGGCATGATAAGCCCTATTGAAGAGGGGCTGTGGTCTGAATCACTGGAAAGAGTTCCACAGTTATCCCTGAGCAAATGCCATAGATTTTCCCACTTACAGGTATTGCACCAGTCATATAGAACACCCCAATTTCTCCACAATATAGGGTTTCGACCTGAACCCCTATGTGCTAGATGTAAAATATCCCCGGCTAACATGCTTCATATGATGTGGACATGTCCTGCTTTGGATACTTTTTGGAGGGCTATATTAGCGATCATTAAGGCCTCTTTCACACATCAGTTTTTTGCCGTCAGGCGCGATCCGGCTTTTTTTTGTAAAACCGGATCCGGCAAAATGCAATGCCGGATCCAGTTTTTCCCCATTGACTTGCATTGGCGCCGGATCGCGCCGGATGGCATTGCGTTTCATCCGTTTTTTGCCGGATCCGGCAACTTGTCTCATTCCGGCGTCTGGAAAAAACGGCTACTGTAACGTTTTTTGTCTCAGGCGAAAAAGCCGGAAGCGCCGGATCCGGCGCTTCCAGCTTTTTGCTACAATGAAAGTCTATGGGCGCCGGAATGCGCCGGATCCAGAAAAAGACGGATCCAGCCACCGGATCCGTTTTTTTTAAGTCTGCGCATGCTCAGATCCAATTGGCCAGCCCCCGGAAACAGATATAACCTGCCAGACGGATCCAGCAAAAAAACGGATCCGTTTCTACAGTTCTCCAAAATTTATGCCGGATCCGTTTTTTCTAAAAATAGCCGGATCCTGCCTGACGGCAAAAAACTGATGTGTGAAAGTAGCCTAATAGAACATACTCAGACGATATAGATCCCTCACCATTAGTATGTATACTGGGATATATAGAAGATCTGAACACTGACGAACATGGCAAAACAGCAATGGCACGCATGTTATACATGGCCAGGAAATTGATAGCCCACCATTGGTTATCAGAGCAAGCGCCCACAGTAACAGAATTTATAAATAAAATTAATTGGCTATTAAATCTGGAGCAAAATATATATATTAGAAAAGGTAGGCCATCTCCAAATTTGAAAAAAATATGGGCTCCATGGATTGACGGCTCCAGCCCAGCATCTAGAGAACTGTGAAGATTTAGACTAGGTCTGTTTTGATTTATGTATAGTTTCAATTTAAATACTTAATAGATGTTTTATTCCATATTGGGCAGCTTTAGTCGTCTATACAAATGTGCCAAACCAAGTTCTGGATTCGCCATTACTATTGTTAGGATAGTTGTTATTCATAGTGCAAGACTTATAATCTGTTATGTTTAAAAGGGTGAAATGTGGGAGGAACTGGGTCCCGTTTATGGCTGTGTTGTTGTTTTGTATTGTATTGCTATAAAAATTATTTTAATATTAAATAAAATATTTAATAAAGAAAAAAAAGAAAAACGAAGGGCAAAAATGCACAGAGAATTGACATGCTGCAGATTATTTTCTGCACCAAATCTGCAACATCAGCCATTATCATGACTTGCTATCTTTACCAAGACTCCTGATGAGCTAATGGGTGAAGCACGTGGAGGCAAAATGGTTTATCCTGATCACCAGTCTGGATGAGTACTACCTTCTCTATATCTATTACTTTCTGTGTATTTTCTTGCCTGGGTTACAGGGTCACAAACAGACCTGGTGTTAGGCGTCGGATTCCTGCTGACCTGGGAGCCAGTGGAGAACATCCACGCTCCGCTCCTGATCGCGGCCTTTGAGCGTAGCGAGGCTCGGGGGGGGCCCTAGGAAGGGGGGTAATGATAGGCGTCGGATTCCTGCAGCTGCACAGCAGGAATCCAGAGCCATACATCCAGCGGTCTCTTATTCCTTTCTGACCGCTCAGGGACCTGCACAGCAATCTCGGCGATCCAGGCGCCCTGCTCAGACCAGCTCTCTGGGTTTGGATGTTGCTGCCACCTCTGGACCAGCAATGGTAGCGCAACCTGCTTTGCAGGAAACCACTCAAGAGGCTAAGTCCTCTCGCCGCGCTACTGGGCATGCCCACGAGAGGATCTCCCAGTGGAGAACGGGGGTCACATGCTCAGGTCCTTGTCCTGATCTGATTGGCCCATCTCAGAGGTCTGGAAGGTCCCGGAAGCGCATGGCTATAAAAGGCCCGCATGGCGGCTCGCCCATGCGCTAGTATAGGCTATACTTGCTATGTGTGAATGGTCACGGATGTATGATTCTGGTGACTGACTCATTTGAAACCCCTTCCCTCTGATATTACACATGTGGATAGGGAACTAGAGAGATAGTCAGCGCCAGTCAGTGGCAAGCTATAGGCCACAGTGCATACCGCACCTCTGCATTAGCGTCCGATGGTGTCACGCCTCACGGCACTATCGTATAGCGGCAGTAGTTACCGCCGCGCTGCAGTTAGCAGCACTTACCGGCATCCGCAGTTGCGACGCCGCACGCACGGTAGGTCAAGTCGGACACCGACCTCTGTCTTGGGCCGTGTCCTGTGACCATATACCGTGTGTGCACGCCAGCTGAGACCTGTGAAGCTAACAGGCTCGGCGTTTATGCTTTAGGGCCTCAGTGAGTTTAACAGAGTCCGCTCTGCGCACCCCGGGTGACGTTTAACCAGAGCGCAGTATACCGCCATATAAGCGAGTCCGCCATTACTCAGCAGCGGTTGTTACACCTACTGCACGGTGGACCCCGGGCGGCGAACACACTTCCTATTATTTATATTTAGTGCGTTCCGCCGTCCCTAACATTATACTAGCGCCAGGGTCTGGCTAGTAATCGCGGACCTGCAGTAGCTACAGCGGTACATTCGGCAGCTGGAGAGCAGGTTGGCGGCTATCGAGAGCTCCACCTCAGCTGCGAATGCTACGGTAGCCGCTGCTCAGGCAGTCGCAGAGGCTGTCTCACGCGTGCCCACACTCACGCCTATACCGACAATATCTCGCCTCCCGCTCCCCGACAAGTTTTCGGGTGACAGCGCCACCTGTAGGGGATTCGTGAGTCAGTGCTCTATCGAGCTTGAGTTACTGGCTGCACGGTTCCCTACAGAGCGGGCTAAGGTGGGGTTTATTGTTTCTCTTTTATCTGGCAGGGCATTAGAGTGGGCTACGCCACTGTGGGAGCGTGATGATCCCGTGTTCAGGGGGCTGCTCAGTTCCTCGCGGCTCGGAAGCAGGTATTTTTGGGAACATGGATCATGCACGACACCTCTCTCCAATTATTGGCCCTAACACAGGGATCTCTCTCTGTCAGCCATTATGCCGTCCGATTCCGGACATTGGCTTCCGAACTAGAGTGGTCCGATAAAGCAGTCATCCCTGTGCTTTGGAGAGGGTTAGCAGAGCATGCCAAAGATGCTCTAGCAACCAGAGAGGTCCCCACAAGTCTGGAGGAAGTGACTGCCATCTCCACCCGCATTGATCTCCGGTTTACGGAGCACGGGCTGGAACGTGCTCAATCTAGACGAAGGGATAACTTAGCTCCCACCTTCACCGAGCTGCTAAGATCTTCCGCTCAGGAGCTTACATCCTCCGAACCTATGGAGGTGTCTCGCACCGGCTCCAAGCCACGTCCGGTGCGAAGCTCCACGCGTTGTTACCGGTGCCGGCAGTTTGGTCACTCGGCTAGCACGTGTCCTCTGCAGTCGGAAAAGCGATCACGTCCAGTGGTCGTAGGTGGTGGCCAGACAAATATGAAACCCTTTTCTCCCAAACCGATATTCCGAGGGACATTAGATAGTGGGGCCTCCACCTGGGAGGTAGAGGTTACCGTGGATTCCGGGGCTGAGGGGAACTTTATGTCCTTGACCTTCGCCCAGAAACACACTATTCCACTGGTGTTACTGCCCCAACCTCTGACCATCAGGGTGGTTAATGGTGCACCTTTACCATCTCAGGTGACCCACCAGACAGCCCCACTCGGGCTCTCAATCTCACCCTCTCATCGTGAGATTCTGTCCTTGTTCATTTTGCCAGATGGCATCGACCAGGTGCTTCTTGGAGTTCCCTGGCTCCATTGTCACTCCCCTCATATTGATTGGGCTTCGGGGAATATACTGGGTTGGAGCAAGGACTGTGGGGGAAGGTGCCTGAAGGGCAGTGTTCAGGTAGCTTCCACTGAAGTGCCCGCGGATCTCTCCACGCTTGCTAAACCTTACCACCAGTACGCGGACGTCTTCTCTAAAAAAATCTGCGGAGACGCTCCGGCCGCACCGTCCTTACGATTGCCCGATAGATCTTCTGCCAGGCACGGAACCTCCTAGAGGCTGTGTGTATCCGCTGTCACTCCCTGAGACAGAGGCTATGTCTCAATATATCCGGGAGAACCTGGCAAGAGGTTTTATCAGAAAGTCGGTGTCACCGGCTGGTGCAGGGTTCTTCTTCGTGCAGAAGAAGAGCGGAGAGTTACGTCCCTGCATTGACTACAGAGGTCTCAACGCCATTACAGTTAAAAACAAATACCCTCTCCCATTGATCTCTGAGCTATTTGACAGGTTGCGAGGGGCCCGGATCTCTACGAAATTAAATCTACCGGGGGCGTGCAACCTGATCCGCATTCGCGAAGGAGACGAGTGGAAGACAGCCTTTAATACCAGGGATGGCCACTATGAATATCTGGTCATGCCCTTCGGCCTTTGTAATACGCCTGCTGTCTTCCAGGATTTCGTCAACGACGTCTTCCGCGATAGACCACCACCAAGGTGGAGAGCATATCTGGATGACATCCTCATCTTCTCGCCAGATTTGACCTCCCACTGGAGAGATGTCTGCAGGGTCTTCGACCGTCTGCGGGTGAACTCTCTTTTTGCCAAGCTGGAGAAGTGCCAGTTTGAGCAGGAGTCCTTGCCGTTCCTGGGCTACATGATCTCAGCCCATGGGTTGGCTATGGATCCGGCCAAACTGCAAGCGGTAATGGACTGGCAGGAACCACACTCACTCAAAGCGGTGCAGCGCTTCCTAGGGTTTGTCAACTATTACCGCCAGTTCATACCTCACTTCTCCACACTGGTAGCTCCTTTGGTTGCTCTCACAAAGAAAGGAGCTAATCCTAACGCTTGGTCTGAACAGGTTTCCAAGGCCTTCTCGTCTCTAAAATCCCATTTTGCTGGCACTCCCATCTTACACCGTCCCGATGTGGATAAACCGTTTATCCTGGAGGTGGATGCCTCTTCTGTCAGTGCAGGAGCAGTCCTTTTCCAGAAGGATGCTCAATGTCGGAAGCATCCCTGCTTCTTCTTCTCTAAGACCTTCTCACCGGCGGAGAAGAATTACTCCATCGGGGACAGGGAGCTGCTAGCAATGAAGTTGGCCTTTTCCGAGTGGAGACATCTCCTGGAGGGAGCCCGGTTTCCCTTCCAGGTGTATACGGACCATAAAAATCTGGTCTATTTACAAACGGCCCAGTGCTTGAACTCTCGTCAAGCTAGGTGGTCGCTCTTCTTCTCCCGCTTCCGCTTCACCTTGCACTATCTCTCTGGAGAGAAGAACGTCCGTGCGGATGCTCTCTCGCGCTCGGTGGTCTCAGCGGAGGAAGGGGAGGCTGAGCCGTGGTTAATTCTCCCTCCGGAGAGCTTTGTGACCGTGGCTTCAGTTGCTCTCGAGTCAGTGCCACTGGGCAAGACCTTTGTGCCTCCTCAGCTATGGCCGGAGGTTCTCGCCTGGGCGCACGCGTCCAGGGTGGGTGTTCACTTTGGCAATAAGCGGACCACAGAAGTCCTGGCAAGGTCGTATTGGTGGCCACACATGGCTCGAGACACTAAGGAATACATACAGGCATGCGTCTCATGTGCACGGAACAGGTCCTCTAGACAGAGGCCGGCTGGGTTATTGTCCCCTTTGCCGGTGGCGGATAGACCTTGGGAGATGGTTGGCATGGATTTTGTGGTTGGCCTGCCCAAGTCTGGTGGCAGTACGGTCATCTGGGTGGTCACTGACCATTTTTCTAAAATGGTGCATCTGGTGCCACTCGCACGGTTGCCTTCCGCTCATGGTCTTGCCACACTGTTCATAAAACATGTATTCCGTCTGCATGGCATGCCGGACAAAATTGTCAGTGATCGAGGTCCCCAGTTCGCGTCCCGGTTTTGGAGGGAGCTCTGCAGCCTACTCAGCATTGAGCTAAATCTGTCCTCCGCTTACCATCCCGAGACGAACGGCTTGGTTGAGAGAGCCAACCAAACCTTGGTCACGTACCTACGGCATTTCGTCTCTGCCAGGCAGGATGACTGGGCATCCATGCTACCATGGGCTGAATTTGCCCTGAATAATGCAGTGGCTGATTCCACTGGTCAGATGCCGTTCCTTTTAAATTACGGCCAGCATCCGCGCGTCCCTGTCCCGATGCCAGTGTCCTCCGCTGACTCCAGGGTGGCAGACTGGGCAGTGGAGGCTCGCAACATTTGGGATCACACTCAGGATGCTATTCGTGCCTCTAAAGAAAGAATGAGGGCATCCGCCGACACACATCGGCGACCTGCTCCAACCTTTTCCTCCGGCGACTTGGTGTGGCTCTCTGCTCGAAACATCAAGCTGTGGGCCGAGTCCTCCAAGTTCGCGCCACGATACATCGGACCTTTTAAGGTTTTCGAGCGAATCAGCTCGGTGGTCTACCGCCTGGCTCTTCCTCCACATTTAGCCATTTCTGACGTTTTCCATGTGTCCCTTCTCAAACCTGTTCACATGGCCCGGTTCTCTGAGTCATCTGCCGGGTCATCAGACTTGTCTTCGGACGAGTTTGAGGTTAACGCCATTGTGGGACGCAGGATTGTGCATGGCAAAAAGTTTTATTTGGTGGACTGAAAGGGTCATGGTCCAAAGGCCCGGACCTGGGAGCCAGTGGAGAACATCCACGCTCCGCTCCTGATCGCGGCCTTTGAGCATAGCGAGGCTCAGAGGGGGGGCCCTAGGAGGGGGGTATTGATAGGCATCGGATTCCTGCAGCTGCACAGCAGGAATCCAGAGCCATACATCCAGCTGTCTCTTATTCCTTTCTGACCGCTCAGGGACCTGCACAGCAATCTCGGCGATCCAGGCGCCCTGCTCAGACCTGCTCTCTGAGTCTGGATGTTGCTGCCACCTCTGGACCAGCAATGGTAGTGCAACCTGCTTTGCAGGAAGCCACTCCAGAGGCTAAGTCCTCTCGCCGCGCTACTGGGCATGCCCACGAGAGGATCTCCCAGTGGAGATCGGGGGTCACATGCTCAGGTCCTTGTCCTGATCTGATTGGCCCATCTCAGAGGTCTGGAAGGTCCCGGAAGCGCATGGCTATAAAAGGCCCGCATGGCGGCTCGCCAATGCGCTAGTATAGGCTATACTTGCTATGTGTGAATGGTCACGGATGTATGATTCTGGTGACAGACTCATTTGAAACCCCCTTTCCTCTGATATTATGCATGTGGATAGGGAGCTAGAGAGATAGTCAGCGCCAGTCAGTGGCAAGCTATAGGCCACAGTGCATACCACACCTCTGCACTAGCGTCCGATGGTGTCACGCCTCACGGCACTATCATATAGCGGCAGTAGTTACCGCCGCGCTGCAGTTAGCAGCACTTACCGGCGTCCGCAGTTGCGACGCCACACGCACGGTAGGTCAAGTCGGACACCGACCTCTGTCTTGGGCCGTGTCCTGTGACCATATACCGTATGTGCACGCCAGCTGAGACCTGTGAAGCTAACAGGCTCGGCGTTTATGCTTTAGGGCCTCTGTGAGTTTAACAGAGTCCGCGCTGTGCACCCCGGGTGACGTTTAACCCGAGCGCAGTATACCGCCATATAAGCGAGTCCGCCATTACTCAGCAGTGGTTGTTACACCTACTGCACAGTGGACCCCGGGCGGCGAACGCACTTCCTATTATTTATATTTAGTGCGTTTCCCTGTCCCTAACACCTGGTGGCTGTATCAGCAAAGTATAACATGCATCTTTGTTCTGCCCTTTGTCATATATAGGGTTGTGTAGGGACAACAAAGGACAGCCCACATGGAGGGGGGGTGCCATTTCGCCATCTTATAGGTTGCCAACCTCCTATGACAGGAAGTTGTCAGTTTCTTGTAGGTATCTTCTAGGGTAAGGTAGTCTTCTTACTGCTTTTTAATTTATGTTTATTGATTATTATAGTTTGCTACACCAGCTCTATGTATTGACCTCTGTTATTTGGTCCAATTGGGACAGGTTTTTGTATCCCCTATTGTTTCTCCAATATCATTGATTGCTGATATATTGTTATGGTCCTATAGCATCCTATAGCCTTATTCAAACACTACTGGCTTATTGATGATTAAGATGATTTAGTTGTTATGATCTATTTTCTGCATCTGGTGGGTGTCATCTGGAAACGCTAGTCTCAATGTTGTGTTTGATATAGCTTTATTTGATTTTATGGTCAGCTATTCCAGGACCTATAGTTACTTTTGATTTTTGGGGGAGGATTAAAATAGGGTGTTCTAGGGACCCTAGAGACAGCCGCCAAGGAGCGGGGGTGTCACTGTCATTTAGCACAGAATGACAACCTCCACTGGTAGGCAGGTGCTGAGAATAGGTCCATGGATAGGGTTGTGGTAGCATTCTTTTATTTCTATCCACTAGTGATTATTATGTGTGGTGTTTTTTGTCTTTTGGGGACAAATTGTCCCTTTTCCACATTAGGTTTCTCAATCACTTTGCTGTCATCAGGTTGTGTCAAAAATCTACACCAAAAAAAAGAGACAAAAACGCACCCAATCTGCAACGTGTGCACACAGCCTAAAATTTTGAACAAGTTTTTTCAGACTTGTATAGCAACGAAATCTACCCAAAAATATATTACACTCTATGGATGAGCATTACACAGATACATTTTTTAACAATTTTTTTTGGAGGGTTTTTCTAGCAACAAAATGTACCAAAAAAGATGCAATGCACTATGGGTGAGCAATATAATACCGATAAATTTAGAACAAGTTTTTAGGGGGTTATATACCTATGAAATGGACTCCAGACCGCAAAATATTCTATGGGTGATCAATATGATAACAGTAAATTTTTTAAAGTTTTTGGAGGGTTATATACTAATGAAATGTACCTATGAACACATAATACTGTATAGTTGAGAAATGTAACCCAGCAAAATTTTTAAATGCTTTTTTCTACTGTTATATAACGCAAAAATGTGACAGAAAGCATGTAATACTGCATGGATGAATAATATAAACCTGAAAGATTTTTTCACGCTTTTTGTACGTTTTACATACCACCTTAATGCGACAATAACCATGTTAAACTGTAAGAATTAGTAATTGAATCCATAACATTTTGAACAAAAATATTTTGAAAATGTAGTTGATGTACTTATACAGTCATAGAGGCTTTTCAAAAAAGTGCAAAGCCAGACTGAAATTATACGGATCGTCATCCATAGATCCCTGAAAGGCAACAAACACTTTACGTACTTTCTATCATCTGGTGCTGTGGGCTAATCTAGGCTTTGTTCATTTTTATGAGCATGAGCCCGTCTGCATTCTCTGCTGACAGGCAATAGCGCCTGTCTGTTACGACCCCTCACTTCCCGGCGGCACTAAAAACACAATCGGACAAGCAGCAGGGCAGCACAATACCTCCAAGACACAGAGAAACAGCTCATGCCAGGTGACCAGTTTTGAGACGCAATAGTTGTAAGTCGCAGTGGAATTAAGAAGTGCCCTGGTTTGGTCGGCCAAGTATTGCTTGACCATCTTTAAAAACTTTTCCTTCCTTGTGAAAAATACCTGGTAATCAGGAGCTGGGCTGGTGTCATGAAATTGGCCCACGCCTTTAACAGTGTACGCCAGCTTTAAAAGCTTTTGTTCCATTTTAGAGATCACAGAAATATTGACAGACTACGTAACACTGTTTGACTGAGAAATAGAAGCCTACAAAATTTATAAAAGCTTTTTGGCAGTTTTACAGATCACAGAAATGTTCACAAAGTAACACTGTATGTCTGACAAATGGAGGTCTACAAAATTTTTAAAAGCTTTTGTTCACTTTTAGAGATTACAGAATAGTGTATGGCTGAGAAATGTAGCCCAGGAAAATATTGCAACTTTTTTCGGGTGTGTTATATACAGCAGCACAAAAAGGACTTCAAAGCACATAGTACTTGATGGATCAAAATATATTCAATTTTTTCAGCCCCCACAAAAAAAGATGGAGCTATATATTTGCCAATGGACTGCACAGGCCTAATCCCTGTCTATAGACTAGATTCAGTCACTCTTCCTGCTACTGCTACTCTCTCTCCCTCCCTAGGCTAAATGCAAATTGTATGTGATACAAACAATTAGCCCTTAGAAGGGCTGTTAGTATGATGACTCAGCTTCAGCACCAGTGTCAACACTACTCTGATGTCACACGACTAGTCAATCACAGTAATGCCACAACCAAGATGGCTATGGCATTACAGTGACTCACAGGCAATCTCTGCATGCTTATTGGCTGCATAACAGGCGACATAGATGCGGAGCGGGAATTCGAGTTTTCTATGAAGCACCGCCCATTATTCGCCGAGTAAGGTGGACATCCGAGCACCATGATACTTGAGCGATAACCCGAGTATCACTGAGCACGTTCGCTCATCCCTAATCCCAGGATCACACATGCCGGCGACAGTGCCAGGTATTAACATGCGAGACTCGGCCGGGTTTCTCGCATGTGTGATCCTGGCCTAATGCTTAACTTTTCCAAATATATGCAAATGTGTATGAGAAGAGCACAGAGCTCAATATACACAGTGTGTCTGAGTTATTAACATCTGACAGGTCAGTTCCACAATTATTTAACCCCTTAACTTCCAAGGGTGGTTTGCACGTTCATGACCAGGCCAATTTTTACAATTCTGACCACTATCCATTTATGAGGTAATAGCTCTAAAACGCTTCCATGGATCTTGGTGATTCTGACACTGTTTTATTATGACATATTGTACTTCATGTTAGTGGTAAAATTTCATTCAAATAACTTGTGAAAAAAAAACGGAAATTTGGCGAAAATTTAGAAAATTTAGCAATTTTCCAACTTTGAATTTTTATGCCCTTAAATCACAGAGATATGGCACACGAAAAACTTAATAAATAACATTTCACATATGTTTACTTTACATCAGCACAATTTTGGAACCAAAATTTTTTTTTTGTTAGGAAGTTATAAGGGTTAAAAGTTGACCAGCGATTTCTCATGTTTGCAACACCATTTTATTTTTGCAGACCACATCACATTTGAAGTCACTTTGAGGGGTCTATATGATAGAAAATACCCAAAAGTGGCACCATTCTAAAAACTGCACCCCTCAAGATGCTCAAAACCATATTCAAGAAGTTTATTAACCCTTCAGGTGCTTCACAGGAATTTTTTTGAATGTTTAAAAAAAATGAACATTTAACTTTTTTCACAAAAAAATTACTTCAGGTCCAATTTTTTTATTTCACCAAGGGTAACAGGAGAAATTGGACTGCAAAAGTTATTGTGCAATTTGTCCTGAGTACACTGATACCTGATATGTGGGGGGGAACCACTGTTTCGGCGCATGGCAGAGCTCAGAAGGAAAGGAGCGCCGTTTGACTTTTTCAATGCAAAATTGGCTGGAAATCATATCAGACGCTATGTCACGTTTGGAGAGCTCCTGATGTACCTAAACAGTGGAAACCCCCCACAAGTAACCCCATTTTGGAAAGTAGACCCCCCAAGGAACTTATCTAGATGTGTGGGGAGAACTTTGAACCCCCAAGGGCTTCACAGAAGTTTATAACGTACAGCCGTACAATAAAAAAATCATATTTTTTCCACAAAAATGATCTTTTCACCCTCAATTTTTATTTTTGCAAGGGTAACAGGACCCCAAAAGTTATTGTGCAATTTGTCCTGAGTACGCTGATACCCCATATGTGGGGGTAAACCACTATTTGGGCGCATGGCAGAGCTCGGAAGGGAAGCCTAAACTGTGGAAACTCCCCACAAATGACACCATTTTGGAAACTAGACCCCCCAAGGAACTTATCTAGATGTGTGGTGAGCACTTTGAACCCCCAAGGGCTTCACAGAAGTTTATAATGCCCGGGCGTGAAAATAAAAAAATCATATTTTTTCCACAAACATGATCTTTTAGACCCCAATTTTTTTTCCCAAGGGTAACAGGAGAAATTGGACCCCAAAAGTTGTTGTCCAATTTGTCTTGAGTACGCTGATACCCCATATGTGGGAGAAAACTACTGTATGGAGACATGTTGGGGCTCGGAAGGGAAGTAGTGACGTTTTGGAATGCAGACTTTGATGGCTTCCTCATGCCTGCGCTGTGCAGGCAGTGAGGAAGCAGGCTCCCTGCAGGCCCCGAAGGTCCCCGCCGCCATTTGAGAGGTTGACCTATCCTGTTCCTGGTTTTGTTTGGCTAAATTCTGAGATGCTTCTATTGAAAGTGATGATAAGCATTTAGAACTAGCTACCATCTCAAAACTACAGTATTTTTCGGACTAAAATATTAATGTGTCAAATGGAGGACCATCTTTCAATCCGATTTCAGGAGGGGGGAACGGCAGTGCTGATGGAGCGGGGTCACATTTTGTGAAAGCCTGAAGCCCCCACACATCCATTGCTGCAATGCGGTGACCTCCGGGAAATCCCATCCCAGGTTAGTGTGGCAGGTTCGGTGGTGCTCGGTGGTAAATGGGCTCCGCCGACATTTTGTGAAAGACCGGAGCCCCCACACTTCCATTGCCTTGATGCTGTGGCCTCCTGGAAAATGGCCTCTGGAGGCGGCGCGTGCGCAGTTTGAGAACTCAGCAACGAGATCTTAACCAGAGATCTCAGGAGATGAGATCTCAGTGCCGAGAACTCAATCTGCTAATGCGCTACCTTCGTCAGCCTTTTTCCCAGAGGCCACAGCATCAAGGCAATGGAAATGCAGAGGCTCCGGACTTTCACAAAACGTCTGCGGATCCCCTACACCATCGAGCACTGCTGAATACTGCTGCACCAGCCTGGGATGGGAGTGAGATCTTTGCCCTGCAGCATCGGACCACCGCAGAATTGCTCAAATTCTGCTGCTGCCACACTGGTGGTAAGTATATTCCGACAATAAGATGCACCCCCAATTAACCCCCAGTGTGTTTTATAGTAAAAACAAAAAAGGTTATTTTATAGCATTCTACCACTAATTTACTAGTTCTACTCACAAAATCTTCACAGATCACTACTTCTATAACCCACTAATGATTGTTTCAGGAGTTGCTTATGAAACAGAAAGGAGCTGCCCAGGGTGAAACTTTATGTGGTATGGTCACATCCCATATAAAATCTCTTGCCGCTTACACCTAAAGAACATCTCTAGAATCCTCTCTTTTCTCACCATGGAAACAACAAAAGCCCTCACTGTTGCCTTGATCCACTCCCACCTGGACTACTGCAACACTCCTTTAATTGGTCTTCCCGTTACTCGACTTTCCCTTCTGCAGTCCATACTTAATGCAGCAGCCAGGGTCATCCATCTGGCTAATCGTTACTCGGACGCTTCCGCTCTTCACCAATTGTTACATTGGCTGCCCATTCATTATAGGATCCAAAACAAAGTACTTGTTCTCACCCACAAAGTTCTCCACAGTGTGGCACCCCCCCTACATCTCCTCCCTCATTTCTGTCTGCCGGCCTAACCGACCGCTGTGCTCTGCAAACGACTTTCGACTAATCTCTGCACTAATCTGAACCTTCCACTCCCGACTCCAAGACTTCTCCCGCGCTGTGCCAATCCTCTGGAATGCTCTGCCCCAAGAAATTAGGACTATCCAGAATTTGCATAGTTTTAGGTGCTCCCTCAAAACACATTTGTTCAGAGTGGCCTATCACGTTCACTAATCAGTCATTTTATGTGGAAGTGTGCATGTGTAGCCCATTCACTATCCCCATCTATCCCCCACTCCCTCAAGATGGCTGGACCATCATTGCAAATACACACTTGTACTTTGTATCTCCTCCACCTCATTGTAGATTGTAAGCTCTCAAGAGCAGGGTTGTCTAATTTTGCTTTAATTATTGTATTGTTAACGATGTTACTTATGACTTGTGTTTTGAAACTGTTAAACTGTAAAGTGCAGCGGAATATGTTGGCACTATATAAATAAAGATTATTATTATTATTATGGTCTTGTCACTGGTCATTGCCTGTAAAATCCACATGGAAACAATTATGAGAAACTATATGTAGCCCTATAACATTACACTCTTGTCAGCAAACCCCACTGGTTTTCATAGCCTAATTTTTACGAGCATTGACAGCTTCATGGAAAGCCAAGTTTCTACAAGACATTTCTTTCATTAAATGCTTTCAATCTGTGTTGTTGGTCATCTATTAGAAAGGACAATGTCAATTATCTATAAACTGAGCTTTCCATCTTCTCAGATAAATTATCCTACAAGATTTTCAGGAGTGCCATAAAGTGTTCTAGATACGTGCAAAATAGATCTAAAACTAAATGTTCCAATATCTAAGGTCATTGTAGAATAGAAAATCTGTACAAAAATCCATCAACAAAAAAACTTCTGTTTTGGCAATAAGAGGTGTAACTGTTGTGAGTTCATTTTTCCCTTCACCATTGAGGTCTGATGAACTCCCTCCTCTGGTGAAGGAAGGTAGTGAGACTGATTACAAAAAACACCTGGGCAGCTAGATGATAACTGGGTGGCTGGAATTGAGGACTGGATATAAGGCTGCCGACGCCCTTCTTCCTGGCTGGTGATTTTCCTGCTGGATTCTTGGAGACCAGTCTGATTCCTGCGTCTCAAAGCTAAGTTTTTCTGCTCTGCTTTGTACTCTTCAGTTTTGTTTTTTGTTTTGCCTTGTTTTTTGGGAGTTCTGCCATCCCCGGCCGGGGGTGAGCTGAATTCCATTTTTGTCTCTGATCTGTTGATCTTTTGCTCTGTCTTCAGAATATACCTGAGTGCTGATATAGTCTTTTGAAGCCTAGCGACTTCAGGGCCTGTTTTTCCTATCAGTCGGTTGGCTCATTTTGATAGGGTTTTTGCGGATGGCAGACAGCAGCTTTCCTATCCTGTCCTATGTAGTTAGCTTGGGCCCCATCATTTGCTCAACCTATCTTTCTATCTGTGTTAGTGTTTTCATCTTGCTTCACCCTTCATTATATGTTGGGGGCTGCCTTTTGCTTTGGGGTCTGCTATGGGGCAGTTTAGTTTTTCCCCTTTCTGTCTTTAGGCTATGTAGCTCTCTGGCTGTGATCGAGGGGTCTAGGGCACCGTAGGAACCCCCCACGGCTACTGCTAGTTGTTGTGGATAGGTTCAGGGGTCTGCAATCCGATAGCTGCCAACCTCTCTGGTTTTTCTGGACTTAGCTGGTATTTTGTTTTTTCCTCCTTCGGTGACTCATCATAACAGAATCACCAGCCATACCGGAGATCCTAGGGTACTCAATAGCAGGAGAGAATTGTAAAAAAAAAAAGGAAAAAAGAGAAAAAAAAAAAAAAGTGTCAGAATTTTTTTTTTTTTTGTGTGTGCATATTTTTTCCTCTATATCTCTGAGGCCGTAGGGGGAATTTTCTCTCAATGGAGATGAAACAATTGTCTGATTGTGTGGAGCAGCTCGCTGCTGAAATGCGGGGAATTTCCGCCTATCTTGCTCATTCACATGCTGCTGAACCAAAGATTCCTACTCCTGATGTGTTTTTTGGGGATCGGTCTAAATTCTTGAATTTCAAGAATAATTGTAAATTATTTTTTGCCTTGAAGCCTAACTCGTCGGGGAACTCCGCGCAGCAGGTTAAAATTGTCATCTCTTTGCTGCGCGGAGATCCCCAGGATTGGGCGTTTTCTTTGAAACCTGATGATCCTATTCTGAATAATGTGAACGCATTTTTTCAAGCCTTGGGGTTGTTGTATGATGAACCTAATGCTATTGATCAGGCTGAAAAGACCCTGTTGGCATTAAGCCAGGGTCGGGATTCGGCAGAGTTGTACTGTCAAAAATTCCAAAAGTGGGCGGTCCTTACTACCTGGAATGATGGTGCCTTGGCAGCCCTCTTTCGGAAGGGTTTGTCAGAAACTGTAAAAGATACTATGGTGGGATTTCCTGTTTCCTCTGGTCTTGACGATTCTATGTCATTAGCCATTCAGGTGGATCGGCGTTTACGTGAACGCAAAACTACACGAGAGATGTTGCCACCTGTTGAACAAATGTCTGAACCTATGCAATGTGATAGAGTTTTGTCTAGGGTGCAACGTCAGGAGTTCAGAAGGCGTAATAAGCTGTGTTTTTTTGTGGAGATGCCTCGCATATTATTTCTGTCTGCCCTAAATGAGAGAAACGTTGTGCACACACGTTTTCTGTGGGTGGTGTTCAACCTAAGTTTCTTCTGGCAATTACTCTGATCTGCTCCCTGTCCACATTTTCCGCCAAGGCTTTTGTGGATTCAGGAGCAGCTCTGAACCTGATGGACTTGGATTTTGCTAAACGTTGTGGATTTCCTATGACACCTCTGCGGACGCCTATCCCTTTGAGGGGTATTGATGCTACTCCTTTGGCGAAGAATAAACCTCAGTTTTGGACCCAGGTGGTAATGCGGGTCGCCCCAGACCATCAAGAAAATTGCAGATTTTTGGTGTTGCATAATTTGCATGATACCATTGTTCTGGGGTTTCCCTGGTTGCAAATCCATAATCCAGTTCTGGATTGGAAATCTTTGTCTGTGGTGAGTTGGGGTTGTCGGTGTGCCCTTAGTGATGCTCCTGTTTTCTCCACCTCTCCCCAGTCGCATGATGTTCCTGACTATTTGGCTGACTTTTATGATGTATTTAGTGAGAATGAGTCTGCGTCTTTGCCTCCTCATAGGAGTTATGACTGTGCAATTGAGCTGAACCCGGGGTGTAAATTCCCCAAGGGTCGGCTTTTCAATTTATCTGTACCCGAGCACGAGGTTATGCGATCATATATTAAGGAGGCATTGGAGAAGGGTCATATTAGACCATCCTCTTCACCTTTAGGTGCTGGGTTTTTTTTGTGGCTAAAAAAGATGGTTCATTAAGGCCTTGTATTCACTATCGTGCCCTCAACAAAATTACTGTTAAATATCAGTATCCGTTACCCCTGATTTCTGATCTATTCTCCAGAGTTAAAGGTGCTTGCTGGTTTACCAAGCTTGACCTCAGGGGGGCGTATAATCTTATTCGCATTAAGCATGGGGATGAATGGAAGACGGCGTTTAATACTCCGGAGGGACATTTTGAGTACCTGGTGATGCCTTTTGGCACTAATGCCCCTTCAGTCTTCCAGTGCTTCATGAACGATATATTCTGAGACTTTGTGGATAAATTTTTGATTATCTATCTGGATGATATTTTGATCTTCTCCAAGAATTGGGACTCTCATGTGGAACATGTTCGGACTGTGTTCCGGATTTTGAGGGAGAATTCCCTGTATGTCAAGGGATCGAAATGCCTTTTTGGGGTACAGAGGATTTCATTTTTGGGATTTATTTTGTCTCCGTCAACTATTGAAATGGACCCGGCCAAGGTACAGGCCATTTATGATTGGGTTCAGCCCACTTCTTTGAAGGCCCTCCAGAAGTTTTTGGGTTTTGCTAATTTTTATCAGAAATTTATAGCTAATTTTTCTGGTATTGCCAAGCCATTGACGGATTTGACTAGGAAGGGTGGTGATGTGCTGAATTGGCCTCCGGAGGCTGTTTCTTCCTTTCAGGAGCTGAAGCGAAGATTCACTTCTGCTCCGGTTTTGCGGCAACCTGATGTCTCACTCCCGTTTCAGGTGGAGGTGGACGCCTCTGAGATTGGTGCAGGAGCGGTGTTGTCACAAAAAGATCCTGTGACATCTAAAATGAATCCTTGTGCTTTCTTTTCCCGAAAGTTCTCCCCATCCGAACGTAACTATGATGTGGGGAATCGGGAACTGTTGGCCATGAAATGGGCATTTGAGGAGTGGAGACATTGGTTGGAGGGAGCCAAACACCAAGTCGTGGTCCTTACTGACCACAAGAATTTGATTTACCTGGAGTCGGCCAAGCGCTTGAATCCTAGACAGGCTAGGTGGGCCTTGTTTTTCACACGTTTTGATTTTGTGGTCTCTTTTCTTCCGGGCACTAAGAATGTCAAGGCAGACGCCCTCTCTAGGAGTTTCCTTGCTGATTCTCCTGTTATGACTAAGCCTGCTACCATCTTAGGCGAGGGGGTAGTTCTTTCTGCCATCTCGCCCGATTTGAGACGTGCTCTGGAAGAGTTTCAGGAGGACAAACCTGAGCGTTGTCCCAGTGGAAAGTTGTATGTTCCTGACCAGTGGAGGAAGAGAGTGATGTCTGAAGTTCATTGCTCTGCATTGGCTGGTCATCCAGGTATTTTTGGCACTAGAGATCTGGTGAGTCGGTCTTTTTGGTGGCCCGCCTTGTCTCGTGATGTCAGGAATTTTGTGCAGTCCTGTGGGACTTGCTCCCGGTCTAAACCTTGTTCTCGCTCTAGTGGCTTGTTGATGCCTTTGCCGGTGCCCAGGAGGCCATGGACCCATATTTCAATGGATTTTATCTCTGATATGCCTGTCTCTCAGAGAATGACTGTTATTTGGGTGATTTGTGATAGATTCTCTAAGATGGTCCATCTTGTACCACTCCCTAAGTTGCCATCTTCCTCTGAGTTGGTGCCCTTGTTTTTGCAACAGGTGGTTCGCTTGCACGGGATTCCTGAGAACATTGTATCTGACAGAGGAGTTCAGTTTGTGTCTAGATTTTGGAGGACTTTCTGTTCCAAGCTGGGAATTCAGTTGTCCTTCTCCTCTGCGTTTCACCCTCAGACCAATGTGCAGACGGAAAGAACAAACCAGACTTTGGAGTCGTATTTGAGATGTTTTATTTCTGCCGATCAGGATGATTGGGTTTCATTTTTGCCCTTGGCCGAATTTGCTTTAAATAATAAAGCTAGTTCTGCCACTTTGATGTCACCTTTTTTTTGTAACTTTGGTTTTCACCCTCGATTTTCTTCAGGGCAGGTGGAGCCTTCTGCCTGCCCAGGTGTTGACACTGTGGTGGAGAGAATGCACCAGATCTGGGACCAAGTAGTGGATAAGTTGTCTCTCTCCCAGGAAAAGGCCCAGTGGTTTTCCAACCGGCGTAGGACCGTTGGTCCCCAGTTTAAGGTGGGTGATATGGTTTGGTTGTCATCAAAAAATATCGCTATGAAGGTGGCTTCTCCTAAGTTTAAGCCTATATTTATTGGACCTTACAAGATTTTGGAGATTATTAATCCGGTCTCTTTTCGGTTGGCTCTTCCTGTCACATTTAAAATTCATAATGTGTTTCATAAGTCCTTGTTGAAGAGGTTTGTTGAACCAGTAGTTCCTGTGGTGGCACCTCCTGACCCTATATTGGTTGAAGGTAACATGGAATATGAGGTAGAGAAGATACTGGATTCCCGTCTGGCTAGACGGAGACTCCAGTATTTGGTTAAGTGGAAGGGTTATGGTCAGGAGGATAATTCCTGGGTCTCTGCCTCTGATATTCATGCCGAAAGATTGGTGCGTGCCTTTCATCGGGCTCACCCGGATCACCCTGGTGGCATGGATGAGGGTTCGGTGACCCCTACTCAAGGGGGAGGTACTGTTGTGAGTTCATTTTTCCCTTCACCATTGAGGTCTGATGAACTCCCTCCTCTGGTGAAGGAAGGTAGTGAGACTGATTACAAAAAACACCTGGGCAGCTAGATGATAACTGGGTGGCTGGAATTGAGGACTGGATATAAGGCTGCCGACGCCCTTCTTCCTGGCTGGTGATTTTCCTGCTGGATTCTTGGAGACCAGTCTGATTCCTGCGTCTCAAAGCTAAGTTTTTCTGCTCTGCTTTGTACTCTTCAGTTTTGTTTTTTGTTTTGCCTTGTTTTTTGGGAGTTCTGCCATCCCCGGCCGGGGGTGAGCTGAATTCCATTTTTGTCTCTGATCTGTTGATCTTTTGCTCTGTCTTCAGAATATACCTGAGTGCTGATATAGTCTTTTGAAGCCTAGCGACTTCAGGACCTATTTTTCCTATCAGTCGGTTGGCTCATTTTGATAGGGCTTTTGTGGATGGCAGACAGCAGCTTTCCTATCCTGTCCTATGTAGTTAGCTTGGGCCCCATCATTTGCTCAACCTATCTTTCTATCTGTGTTAGTGTTTTCATCTTGCTTCACCCTTCATTATATGTTGGGGGCCGCCTTTTGCTTTGTGGTCTGCTCTGGGGCAGTTTAGTTTTTCCCCTTTCTGTCTTTAGGCTATGTAGCTCTCTGGCTGTGATCGAGGGGTCTAGGACACCGTAGGAACCCCCCACGGCTACTGCTAATTGTTGTGGATAGGTTCAGGGGTCTGCAATCCGATAGCTGCCAACCTCTCTGGTTTTTCTGGACTTAGCTGGTATTTTGTTTTTACCTCCTTCGGTGACTCATCATAACATGTAACTATATATACATATGTGTATTCTCTGCACAGAAACATGGCCGTGAATGTCAGTTACAGAGATATAACGGGATATTGGCTCACTGCTTTCATGTAGATATGTCACTATATCAACCACTAAGGAGGTTTACATATAATTAACTAGATGTGCATTTCCTGAAGGAAGTACAGATAGTGCTTTGAAATGGTGCCCGGGCTGCCCCTTTAAGAGAGACTTGCCTGCTGCCCCTGCAAGACTTTCAACTCAGGATCTGTTTTAACTGTGGGTGCCTCTCAGGGGCCACTTTGGCCTGTGTGGCCCCTCAGGGTCTGATTTGGTGGGTGGGGCCCACAGGATCTGATTTGGTGGCCTGGGCTCCTCAGGGCTTGAATTGGTGGACGGGATCCCTCAGGGTCCGGTTTTGTGGCCGGGGCCCCTCAGGGTCCAATTTTGTGGGCAACGCCACTCTGGGTCCGATTTTGTGGGCGGGGTCACTCTGGGTCTGATTTGGTGGGCTGTGCCCCTCAGGGTCTGATTTTGTGGGGGAGGCACCTTAGGGTCTGATTTTGTGGGAGGAGCCACTCTGGGTCCGATTTGGTGGGCGGGGTCCCTGTGGGTCTGATTTGGTGGGCGGGGCCCCTCAGGGTCCGATTTGGTGGGCGGAGCCACTCTGGGTTTGATTTGGTGGGTGAGGCCACTCTGAGTCCGATTTTGTGGGCGGGGCCACTCTGGGTCTGATTTGGTGGGCGGTGCCCCTCAGGGTCCGATTTTGTGGGTGGGGCACCTTATGGTCTGATTTTGTGGGCGGAGCCCCTCAGGGTCCGATTTGGTGGGCAGGGCCACTCTGGGTCCGATTTAGTGGGTGGGGCCCCTCAGGGTCCGATTTGGTGGGCGAGGCAGACGTGTGGAGAGAAGCTGGAGGTTGAGCTGAGAAAAGAGAGAGCTCCCTCCCAGTGAGAGCGCATGAACTCAACCTGGTCTCCACGGTTGTACGGATACTAATGGTCCTGCAACAGACACCAGAGGAGTAGGAGGCAGTAAATGCCCTACCCCCATCTAAGACTCGGAGGCACAACAGCACGGAGTGAGCCAAGAGAGGAATAGCGGCTACAGCTGTCTGCCATATGAGGAGCGCTAGTAGAAGAGAATTAGGAGGAACTTCAGTGTAACTCAGTACTAGGAGTACTTCACTCAAATAAGCACTAAGAAGGAGACTGCGCAGCCTATCTGCTGAGAGAGAATCCCTGAGCTGCTTCCAGGCTAGCCTGCTCCAGTACCATCTGTAATCAGGACCCTGGACTGCATTTATCAATTAAAGGTACAGAAATTACACCCCGCTGTGTCTTTGTCTGCTTCCTACCCTTTTGGCACTGCTACATCCCCGTGTCAACCACATCTACACTGCCCTGGGACTTCAGCTTCACCTGTGGGGAGCTTTTACATCTTTGCTGCACCATACCATCAGTCCCAGTGGATCTGCTCGCAGCGTCGGCTTAACGTCTCACTTGCCGAACACCACAGGTGGCGTCACGAACTATTCCATTAACTACATTCCACCATTTAACTTCCCCTGTTAATTGGGTGCCCAGGGCCACGGACCGGGTCACTGCTACTGTGACACATCCCGCTGACACCGGCCTGGTACTGAGTACCCCACAGCCCTGGGAGGGCGAGCCATCACCTCTCTGCTGTCCAGAATACCAGAGTGTCTATCAGCCATATCCTCCTTCTCCTCTCGCTTCCTCAAGCTCAATGTGGACAAATCTGAACTCATCATCTTTCCTCCATCTCACAGATCTTCCTTAGGGTACCGTTACACCTAGCGATGCACCAGCGATCCCGACCAGCGATATGACGTGGTCAGGATCGCTGGTGCATCGCTAGGTGGTCGCTAGTGAGCTGCCACACAGGCAGATCTCACCAGCGACATCGCTGGGGACGGGGATCGCTACTTACCTGTCAGACGCGGCGATCCTGCGTCCTCCCGCCCGCGTCAACACGTCGCTCGTCGGTGCCACAGGAAGCCCAGCAGGAAGTGGCCGATGAGGAATGGTCCAGGAGCTTCTCGTGCGATCAGCGATAACCAGCGAGGGAGCCGGTCGGAGGTAAGTATCACATGCAGCGATTTCGCTAGCAATATCGCTGCTACGTCACAAAATCGGTGACTTTACAGCGATATTGCTAGCGATATCGCAGTGTGTAACGGGGGCTTTACCCGAACCTAGCTATAACAATTAATGACACCACGCTTTACCCAGTACCAGAAGTCCGCTGCCTTGGAGTAACCTTTGACTGTGTCCTGTCCTTCAAACCTCACATCCAAGCTCTTTCTAACTCCTGTCGCACCCAGCTCAAAAATATTTCCAGAATCCGTCCTTTCCTCAACCCTCAATCTACTAAAATGCTTGTGCATGCCCTCATCATCCCCCACCTCGACTACTGCGACATCCTTTTCTGTGGTCTCCCTGCTAACACCCTCGCACCTCTCCAGTCCATCCTTACTCTGCTGCCCAACTAATTCATCTTTCTCCTCACTACTGCTCCACTTCTCCCCTCTGCAAATCTCTTCACTGGCTCTCATCTCCCAGCGTATGGTCAAATTACTAATACTGACCTCCAGGCCATCTATAACCTGTCTCCCCCATATGTCTCTGAACTTATCTCCCGATACCTTCCCACACATAATCTTCGGTCCTCCCAAGACCTCCTTCTCTCCTCCACATTTATTCGCTCCTCACCCAACCGTCTCCAAGACTTCTCCCGAATTGCCCCTATCCTCTGGAATTCTTTGCCCCAACAAGTCCGACTATCAACCACATTTGGATCCTTCAGATGAAACCTGAAAACCCACCTCTTCAAGAAAGCCTACAGCCTGCAATGACCCCGCTACCAACTTTTCTCTCACCACTACCGGAGATATCACCTCAACCAACACCAGAACTGCTGCAACCCACCAACCTACTGTCTCCTTCCCCACCATTCTGTAGCATGTAAGCCCGAAAGGACAGGGTTCTCTCCCCTCTGTATCAGTCTGTCATTGTTAGTTTGCTTACTGTAAGTGATATCTGTAATTTGTATGTAACCCCTTCTCATGTACAGCACCATGGAATCAATGGTACTATATAAATAAATAATAATAATAAAAAAATGACACTTGGCTCCTGCTCTGCTGCAAGCATGAGCCAAATATCATGCTGCTGTGCTCTGATTCTCTCGCATGATAGATGTGGAGGAGACAGAGAAGGTAATTTCTCCGTCTCCTCTATGGCTTGACTCACTGTATATTGGACTGCACTGTGATGACATCAGAGTGCAGACCGATGTGCGAGTGAACGGAGTCTCACTGCAGACTGCTGCGATTGTTCTCTCATGCCGAATCCGCATGAGAAAATAAATGCCGATGCGACTTGCCCCATAGAATAACACTGGACTGAGTGCTATTCAATGTTTTATCATATATTTATTATGTGTTTTATTTAGTGTGACGCTGACCTTAGAATAAGGCCGGAGTCACACACAACGACAAAAAAAATCGGTCCGATTTTTACGGACCAAAATCGCAAAAATATTTCCTGACCAGTGATCCGTCTGTCATCCGATTTTCCTGCGATGATGCGATTTTAATCGCATCTAAGCGTTTGACATCCGTCTGCCGATATTTTGTTGGAGGCTACCAAAATGGACAAATAACGGTTTTTAGGCCTGAAACTAATTTAAATCATCATCCAGCCCTATATTTATGGGCTCTACAACAGGTGGGAGCCTCCTAACTTTGCAATAGAGTCTGTGCTTGGATTTGTTTAGGTCTGCTTTGTGCTAAACATGACAGACAGGCTGACTTTTAACACCACTGAGCGTGTTCTTTTCAATTGGGTTATATCCCGACGTTTTGGTGAGCCATACCCTGTGATTGTCGATGCGAGGAGGCGTAGATGAATGTGGGTCCATCCGCTTTTGTTGCGCAGGATATCTAAAGGCCATTTCTACCGTCTCTATACATCTCTGCGTAGCCATCCGGAGAAGTTCTTTCAATATTGTCGGATGAGCCTTGCTACATTTGATATTTTGCTGGAGATTGTGCGCCCTGGGATCAAGTTTCAAGACACCAGAATGCGCAAAGCTATTTCTGCAAAGGAACGGCTTATCCTCACCTTACGGTATGTCTTAAAGTATTATGTTGATGATGTGTGAAGCAGCATATTTAATTTTCATACCTTGAACCTTATTTATTATTGCCATTTAAGATTATATTTTTACATGCACATTTCGCAAGATACATTATATGCTTGTGTATTAATGAACCATGCCATGGCATGTAATTTAATGTTGACCATGCATGGTTTAGAATTGATCCACTATAACTTAGCTCAAAGCTTTATCTGTTGTTTGTTGGGCTGTGTACTCATGTTTTTTTTCTGTTTTTTTGTTTTTAGCTTCCTTTCCACTGGCCTTTCATATGCTGGTCTGCATTTAGAATTTTTAATAGGAAAATCGACAATATCTGGCATTGTCCAGTCTACCTGCTCAGAAATCTTGTCCAGACTCCATCATGTGGTCATGCTGGAGCCCAAAATGGCAGACTGGTTGCATATCTCCCGTGGATTTGAGGACATTTGCCAATTTCCACAATGTATTGGAGCCCTGGATGGGAAGCACATCCGTGTGTGTAAGCCGCCGAACTCAGGGTCCCAATTCTATAATTATAAACAATATTTTTCTGTTGTATTGTTGGCCCTGGTCGACACTCACTACAGGTTTATAATTGTAGATATTGGGGCCTATGGAACAACTGGAGACTCCCGAATCTTCAATTCTTCCATTATGGGTCGGCGGCTGCGTAATAATCAGCTGGACCTACCACCACCACGTCAGCTTCTAGACTCAGATCTTGAACCGGTGCCTTATATCTTTGGAGCAGATGAGGCGTTTCAATTGACCAAACATGTCATGAGGCCATAGCCACATCGAACCCTTGACCACCAGCGTTGAAAATTTAACTTGCGCCTATCACGCGCACGACGACTGGTGGAGTGCGCCTTTGGTATTCTTTGTGCCAAATGGAGGGTCCTCCAGTCCGCCATTCAGCTGAGTGAAGCTAACGTAAATGAAGTTATTAAAGCCTGTGTGGTCCTACATAACTTCACACGAATTCATGATTGCCCCTCACATGATGGTGCTGCAGTTGAGTCTGGCAATGTGGGACGCCCTCCCAGGGCTGTGGGGTACTTGGTACCGGGCCAGTCTCTCAGAGGGGAATGTCACAGCAGCGGTGACCTGGTCCGTGGCCCTGGGCATTCATGTAAAAGGGGTTGAGTTGGGAATAAAGTTTATAAGTGATTCGTGACCCCACCTGCGGTGTTTGGCAAGGGAGGTTTAAGCCGACGCTGCAAGCAGATCCTCTGGGACAGATGGTGTAGTGCAGCAATGATGTTGTAGCCCTCCACAGGTAGGGCTGTAGGTCCCAGGGCAGTGTAGCGGAATGTTTAGGAAGAGGGTGCAGTGTTTGGCACAGAGATGTAGCAGTGCTGAGCAGGGCTGTGGAGTCGGAGTCGTGGAGTCGGTGCTCATTTTGGTGGAGTCGGAGTCGGAGTTGGAGTCGGTATAAAATGGACCGACTCCGACTCCTAAAATATATAATAAATTGGGTACAGTAATTCAATGCAGGATGTGCTGAATATTTTTTCATAGGAGTTTGGGAAAGTTATGAAATGTCCTATAAATGGCTGTTATATTCCTGATCTAAGGCTACATTCACACACAGCGTTTTTCCTGTGTTTTTTGAGGATACGTTTTTCAGCTGCAAAAGCTGATCATCTTTTTAAAAAACTGCATCACCTGAAAGGTTTTTGAGCTCATAGATAATGTTTTCAATAGCAAAAGCAGATTAGAAATCTGCTCTATCTATCCATTTATCCATATCTGTCTATCCATATCGTATCTGTACCAAAAAGAATGAAAACCGGGTAGTACACCAATATATATTCTGTTCTATCTAAATATCTTGATTATTGGATCATAAAAATGATTAAATGTCTGAGGTTCACATTGTACTACAATAAATTTTTCAAGCAATATGTGTGGGAGTCGGAGTCGGAGTCGTGGAGTCGGAGTCGGAGTTGGAGTCGGAGTAAGGGAAATTGAGGAGTTGGAGTCGGAGTCGGAGTCGCAGGTTTGGCTTACCGACTCCACAGCCCTGGTGCTGAGGATGTTGCAGGAAGGAGGTAAGGACACAACAGGGTGCAGTTTCTTTACCTTTACTTGGCAAACACAGTCCAGGGTCCTGGTTACAGATGGCACAGGAGCAGACTAGCCTGGAAGCAACTCAGGGATCTCTCTATCAGATGGGTTGTGTAGTCTCGTTCCTAGCGCTGGCTTGAGGTACATCCAGTACTGTATTACACTGAAGTTCCTCCTTCTTATCTTCTCTTAGAACTACCTCGTATGGTAGACAGCTGTTGCCCTCTATCTCTCTTGGCTCTCCTGTCGCTGTTGTGCCTCCGAGTCTTAGTTGGGAATCGAGCATTTACAGCTTCCTATTCCTCTGCTTTCTCTTGCAAGACCTTCAGTATCCGTACAACCGTGGAGACAAGGCTCCAGATCATGCGCTATCACTGGGAGGGAGCTCTCTATATCCAGCTCAACCTCCAGCTTCTCTCCACACATCTACACTCTTTGCCCTCCTCACACTAATTCCTCATTTCCCTTCCTGGCCCTCAGAGAGCACTCCTCCCCCAATTCTGGTTCAGAGCTCCCTCTGCTGGCCGGAGTGGGAACTGTGTTGCATGACATGGTTAACTGTTAGAGAGAACCTTCATTGCCTCCAAGCCTGCCATCACCCTCCCTGGAGGAAGGCAATGCCACTGTGGCGACCATACTCCTGGGGGTGCCACATTCCCCCCTAGTGCAAGTCATTACTCCTGTACTGATGAAGAAAAACATGAAAAACATATAAACATGTAAACAATATGAAGGTTACAAGATTTAAGAAAAATGAAAAATTTACAAAACCCACATGCTCCAAAAAATAGTCCTATGATGATAAGTCCAAGCATCAATGTCCATGGTCCGTTCCTGGGCAAATGGTGAACTATGTACAAGTTGGTTTTGACCACACAAGTCCTGTGGTCCAATGTCCATCAAAACATGAAACAAGAACTTCAAAAAGGCTTCTTACAGATTATCTGTAGGCACAAAACTTGAGAACTGTTACATATATACACACAATTTCAACGTTTACCTGAACATATCTATACACGATATCTGATGGGCAGTATACCTTGTGTAGTACGGGTAGACCTGCGTAATTCTGGTGTGGGTAAACTAGGTAGTATTCTCCTATGGACTCTTAGTCCCACCATGGGTATGGCAGATTCACCACTGGCAGTTCGAGGGTTCTCTGGCTCCACTGCTGGTATGGCATCTGCTACCTGAACTTCCTGATTTTCAGAGTTCTCAAGAGTCACTTCTTCTTGTACTACCAGTTGGGGAAATGTCAACACTGGCACCACTATGGCATCATTTACTTTAGTCCAATTGGCAGGGAATTCTCCAAGTATAGTGCAGACCTTTTCTTCTTCTATAGGTTGGATGTTATTTTGTTCTTCCCTTTTTTCTCTTAACTGGTCAGGGCATAATTTCAAATGATCCCTTGATACTGCTGCTGAGGTTTCTCCTCCATCTTTACTAATAAGGCACACCTTGGTATTGTCAAAATTTGAGGGTAGAATGGTGTAGGGTTCAGCTTCCCATTGGTCATCCAATTTATGCAGTCTTCTTTTCCTCTTGAGGACTTGTTCTCCTGGTGACAAGGGAACTGCAGGTGCATGCTGATTGTTGTTCCTCTCTTGTTTTTGTCTTGCCTGAGCTAGACTCTTTTCCAGTACTCTTCTGTACTGTTGGTGCCTCTCTGTATCCCAGTCAGCATCTGGTGATGTCACTTCAGGTGTCAGGACTCCCAGGTCCAAATCAATAGGCAGTTTACCAGGCCTCGCTCTCATTAGGTAGGCTGGAGTACAGTTGGTGGAATTCACAGGAATGTGGTTGTAGAGGTCTACAAGCTCTGGCAACTTTTATGGCCACAGATTCCTCTCCTCCAAAGGCAAGGTCTTCAGTAGGTCAATCACTACCTGGTTCATCTTTTCACACATGCCATTGGTCTGTGGATGGTACGGTGTTGACCTATTCTTCTTGCAACCGTACAAGTTACAGAATTCCTGGAATACTTCTGCCTCAAAAGCTGGACCTTGATCTGTAAGCACTCTCTCAGGGCAGCGTTGGACTGGCCCACCGGGGAACCGGTAAATTCT